>NC_089035.1:3932857-4249642 GCF_034140825.1 Oryza sativa Japonica Group | reverse complement strand
GTACTTTTACGTCAGAAATTTATATATAATAGGTTGATAGTGGTCTAATGGTCAAGTTGTGATGGCGCCTTGTGTTCTTCTGTTTCAGTTTTTTTATTGATCTTATTTGGTCTCATTCTGAATAAAATGGAATTGGTCTGTGTTAGCATTCTTTATCGGCGCTCTTGATCTAATGCCCTTTTTTTGAACTTTCAGATTACACTAGCTTCAAATGGTTCCCGGGTCTATGGATTTGCATTTTTAGATTATGCTGCACTTAAAATTTGGGTGGGTTCAGTCCATGATGATGATACATTTGCAGCTTTGGGGGCTCTGCTGGTGCAGGTAGGCTTTGTGATCTCTTTCCATTAGTTCAACAGATTAGAAGCAATGATCACTAATATACCTTTTCAGGTCTCTCCGAAAGAAATAATCTATGAAACCTCAGGTCAGAACATACTTAATCTTCAACTTTCATATATAAGGAATCTTCAATCTTCACTTACATGTTCCCATTTTTTCAGGCCTTTCAAAAGAAACTCATAGATTAATTAAGAAATATGCTTCAGCAGGTAAGTTCATAATCTTTCATTCTTCTTTTTTTTTCAAACATGTATCTGGCCTATCCGTTAATATATAATGTAGGGACTCTCCTGCCTTATTACCTAAAAAAGGTAAATCTGCAGGTGAACTAGAGGAGTTTGAAATTAACTGAAAACTACTTTTCTTTAAATTGCAGGTTCTGTGAAAATGCAGCTGACCCCACTATATGGGTTATATTTCTCTGACGTTTCAGAAATTCAAACGTTAATAGATTCTAGAGGATACTTTAAAGCGTCAACAAGTTCATGGTTATCTGCATTGAATTCTTCAGTGAATAAAGATGCAGTTATTTGTGCACTCGGTGGACTTGTGAGCCATTTAACTAGACTTATGGTATACTTATCTTCAATCCTTTCCTTGATTATATTTTCTTGCTAATCTTCATGTCATGCCAGTCAGTTGTGTCATTTCTTTTTACTAACTGCCATTTCGCTTACACAATGTCAGTTTAGAATAGTGTCATTTCTCATCAGTATTTTCCTTTTGTTTATGTAGTCTTCCAGCACAAGTTTGCAATAGTTTAAATGTGTCAACTATAACTATATATGTGCAGAGGACTTCTGTTTCAAATCAATGTTCATGTAAAAAAAAAAAACTCCCATGAGCCATACTATAACTTTTATGGTTATCAATAGATTATCTGTCACAAAGCATGAATTCTGTTCCAAATTCTTATAGCTACAATCTGAAAACAGCTAGAGGATGCTCTGAAAAACGGGGAGGTCTTAGCCTACCATGTATACAGAACATGTCTAAGAATGGATGGTCAGACTCTTGTGAACCTTGAGATTTTCAGCAACAACTTTGATGGTGGTTCATCAGGTAAGGGATGTGGCTTTGACCTATGTTCCATTCCACTTAATTTTGTCAAATCATATATAGCAAAAATAATCTTTCTGTACTCTTCACTTTATGGCAGGTACCTTATATAAGCACCTCAATCACTGCATAACTCCATGCGGTAAGCGGCTTCTAAGAAGATGGATTTGCCACCCACTAAAAGATATTGATGCTATCAATGAAAGGCTCGACATTGTTGAGGGCTTCATTCAAAATTGTGGGCTAGGATCTGTTACACTAGAGCATCTACGTAAAGTCCCTGATCTCGAGAGGTTACTAGGACGAGTAAAATCCACTGTTGGTTTATCATCTGCGGTTCTGTTGCCCTTTGTTGGAGAAAAGATATTAAAAAGAAGGGTTAGTTGGTAGCTTTTCACTCTTATCTTACAGATTGAGTTTGATTTGTGCCATTCTTTTTTTTTTTTACAAAGTATGATGTCTGCCTTATTCTTTTGTGTTCTACCTATCCTGCTGACTGCTGAAATGCAAAATTTTGCAATATTTCCAGATAAAAACGTTTGGCATGCTTGTCAAGGGCCTCCGTGTTGGAATTGACTTACTAGACATCCTACAAAGACAAGATCATGGCATCTCAGCATTGTCAAAGGCTGTGGATATTCCAACATTGAGCTCCCTTGGTGAATTAATTCATCATTTTGAAGAGGCAATAGATGATGATTTTCCAAGATACCAGGTATAAATATGGTGCAATGTGCATTATCTATCAACGAAGCAGTGGTAGCTTTTTTTCTGTTATTTATTCTTATCAGCTTATCACCTTTAGTCCTGAACTCCTGATTTCTCTTATTGTTTGATCATGTGAGCTTTGGTAGGATCATAGTGTCAAAGACGATGATGCAAACACTTTGGCTATGCTAGTGGATCTTTTAGTTGGAAAAGCTTCTGAATGGTCTCTAGTGATCAATGCTCTGAGCACTATCGATGTGCTTAGGTCCTTTGCAGCCATGGCATTGTCGTCATTTGGCACAACGTGCAGACCGAACATTCTGCTGAAAGGAAAAGCGCCTGTACTTCAGATGAAGGGTTTATGGCATCCTTATGCTTTTGCAGAAAGTGTAAATGGGTTGGTACCAAATGATCTATCTCTTGGTCAGAATTTATCTGGCCAAAATCGCTTTGCATTGTTGTTGACTGGTCCAAATATGGGCGGGAAATCTACAATAATGCGTGCCACCTGCCTAGCTATTGTGCTTGCCCAGGTTTGTATAACATCATTAAATTATGCTCCTATACTTGGCTACTTATAGGCTTCCCTATTCGAGTGTATAATTGAAGTTGCTTCTGATCTGCAGCTCGGCTGTTATGTTCCCTGTCAGTCATGCGAGTTGACACTTGCAGATGCCATATTTACACGGATTGGTGCAATGGATCGGATTATGTCTGGAGAAAGTAAGGATGCATTACCGAACAGATTTGATAATTCTTGCATGTCCTATTGACCTATTGCTTTGAGTCCAAAATTTAGTTGAAAGAGCATGCATTTTAAATGAGTTAACTTTCACTCGATCTGAATCGTCTGACATTAGTCATAATTTTCATGACTAAATAATACATGTACATACATTGACGTCCGAACCAAATACTATCTTATAATAGAATTGATATTCACATCAAATTTATTGAAATGTTGTTTGTACAATCAAGAAATACTTGGCATCAAGTACATGCCAGTTTTTTTGGCATATGAAATATGCTGTGTAAATCTATAGATTTTCAGTAGAAAGCACTTTTCCAATTTATTTGAGCTGTTTGATGAACCATGAGTCTGCAGAGTCAAATTTCTCAATTCCTTTACATTGTGTTATGTACTTTGTCTCTTATATTTGAGCACAATGCAGATATGAGGTGACAGTGGTCTAACTTGAATTGTTGCCGCAGGTACCTTTCTTGTCGAATGCACTGAGACTGCATCTATTCTTGAGAATGCAACCGAGGATTCTCTCGTCTTGCTTGATGAGCTTGGCAGAGGAACTAGCACATTTGATGGATATGCAATTGCATATGCAGTGAGTATATCTGACCAACTGCCCATCTTACCTCTACCGCCCAAAATTCTTCTGCTTACACTGTTTGAGCACCATGCACTTCCATGGAAGTAGATGTTATTACTATGGCCTAAAGTTCCTGCAGCGCATGGTATGAACTAATCTGGGCTAATGCGCAAATCAATACTGGTTTTCACATGCATGGTCTTTGTGACACCAATTGCTTTTTTTTTTTTTTTTTTGCTCTAGACATGTTATGTGATTTTGTTGCTCAATAGGCTACAGTATGGGTAGGCTAGATAATGATCTCTCGTGAAAGCTATGAATTTATGCTCTGCTTCTCTATTGCTTTAGCTAATGGGATTTATGACCTTATTACACCTATCGATTAAGGTACTAACGAGATATGTGGAGTTGGTCTGCTCTTATAGATGGATAACACTAACTACTTTTTTCCCCTTGATTCGTTGATTTCACATTTATCATCGTCCAGGTATTCCGACACCTTGTCGAAGCGGTCCGATGCCGTCTGCTCTTCGCAACTCACTACCATCCTCTCACCAAGGAGTTCGCCTCTCACCCCCACGTCACCCTTCAGCACATGGCCTGCATGCTGAAGCCAAGAAACGGCGGCGACGGCGGCGAGAAGGAGCTCACCTTCCTCTACCGGCTCACCTCGGGCGCCTGCCCGGAGAGCTACGGCCTGCAGGTCGCCACCATGGCAGGGCTCCCGAGGTCGATCGTGGAGAGGGCGTCGGCCGCCGGCGAGATGATGAGGTCGAAGATCGCCGGGAACTTCAGGTCGAGCGAGGAGCGTGCGGAGTTCTCGACCCTCCATGAGGAGTGGGTGAGGACGATCGTGGCGATCGGCGGCGTGAAGGACGCGCACCTGGACGAGGACACCATGGACACGCTGTTCTGCGTCTTCCATGAGCTGAAGGCTCACTTCAGGAAACGGAGGTGAGCGTTGAGCGGTCAGCACTAACCATCACTAATTATCAATGTTTATATCCATGTAAGTGCCATCTTTTGCGTGTCCGGTGTTATCTTTTATTATGGGTAATCAGGGGTTTTTAATTGATGGCTCTAGTTCTGTATATATACAGTATGTCGTATACTCAATCAGAGCTATAGTAATCTGGCCTGTTTGACTGAAGCTCAGAATGATCTACTCCCCTATTTCACATTATTTATTGTCTGCTTCGTACTAAGTCAAACATGTATATTTTATCATTAATTATAATTATATAATCTAACATTATGAGAAATGCTTTCATAATAATCATATGCTGTTAAACTATATGGATTTTTTAAAATTAATGGTCAAACATAAACATGGGTTAGGATAAATAATTTGAAACCGAGGGAACAATAGATTATAAGGTTTATTAAAACAACACCCTTCAGAAGCTATTTTAGGCAGGGGTTTACAATGTGTTAATGGATACATCATACATCATACATGCACGATGGGATTTCTCCTGAAATCGAGTACTGATGAAGCATGCTGGGACGAAGAAATTAACGAGCATCTCAGTTTCAAACCTTCCATTCAATGTACAATTCAGACTGAAATGCAACACAAAGGGCAGAGGAATGGACTTGTTCTGCTGCATCAAGCATAGCATCCAAACGCATTCCGAGCTGTAATAAGCTGTTGCTCTGCTCCTCCCACCGCTCAGGCGCTCACCCACATCGATCGCCTGCTTTCTTCTTCCCAATCCCAACACCACGAGCTCGCCATCAATATGCACGGCCGCATACACACGCATGCCATTGCCATTGCCATTGCATGCACGAGTGAGAGAGTTCACATGACAAAAGAAGCGAGAGCTATCCAACCAAAAACCAATCAAACCAAGCAAAAGCACACGCCCAGCTAAGCCAAGCTCACCTAGATGCATGGGGAATCCACCTTAAAATTGTCAAAAGGCTGCGCAATTAATCCGTAACAAACAAACACACACACTAGTCAACCTTCCCCTGCTCCCCAGTCACCCACCACCAGATCAACCAAAAGCAGAAGAAGCAGCCATCTCCACCCGTGGATTCTGCAGCTTAAATACCTCTCCTTTCTCCCGCTTCCGCTGCACACAACACACACGCAGCAATAGTCGAGCACGAAGATAGTGGATAGGCTAGCTGTAGCTAAGCTCATCGGGGATTCTGATCATGGCCAACCGGCGGCCGGTGCTGGTGCTCTTGCTCATGGCCGCCGTGTGGGTGGCCGGCGTCGTCGTCGACGCTCGGCATGACCCTGCGGTGGCGTGGGTATGGAGGCAGAGCATGGTGGGGGGCGAGGGCTGCGGCGACAAACATAGTACAGCCACCATCAGTGGTGGCGGTGTCGGTGTAGGAGGTGGCGAGGGTGGCGGTGTTGGTGTAGGTGGCGGCGTGGGTGGTGGCACTGGCGGTGGGGCTGCAGGTGGTTTGGGTGGAGGTGGAGGTGGAGGCGGAGGCTTAGGAGGGAGTGGTGGTCTTGGTGGAGGAGGCATGGGTGGCAGTGGCGGGTTTGGAGGTGGAGGTGGAGGTGGAGTTGGCGGTGGTGTTGGTGCTGGATTCGGAAGCGGAGGGGGTGTAGGTGCCGGTGGTGGTCTCAGGGGTGGAGGTGGAGTAGGGGCGGGTGGTGGCGGTGGATTTGGTGGTGGTGCCGGGGGTGGTGGTGGCATTGGTGCTGGTGGCGGTTTCGGAGGAGGTGCTGGTGCAGGAGGTGGAGTTGGTGGTGGGGGCAGATTCGGAGGAGGTGGAATGGGTGGTGGCGGTGGGTTTGGAGGTGGTGCAGGAGGTGGAGTTGGTGGTGGGGGCGAACTCGGAGGAGGTGGAATGGGTGGTGGCAGTGGGTTTGGAGGTGGTGCAGGTGGTGGGTTTGGTGCCGGAGGGGGTGTGGGTGGTGGCATAGGAGTTGGCGGAGGCATGGGAGGTGGTGCCAGTGGTGGCATTGGAGGTGGTGCTGGAGGTGGCATGGGGGGCGACATAGGAGGAGGTGCTGGAGGCGGCGTTGGAGGTGGCGGTGGGGGTGGGATGGGAGGTGGAGGAGGTTTTGGAGGCGGTGGCGGTGTTGGTGGTAATACAGGTAGAGATTTCGACGGGGGCAAGGGCAATGGCCTCAATGGTGGTGATGGTGCTAGTGGAGGCATTGGTGGAGGTGCCAGTGGTGGCTTTGGAGGTGGTGCAGGAATCGGTGAAGGAGTCGGCAATGGCTTTGGGGTTGGAGCTGGTGCTGGCACAGGATTGGGCAGCGGCTTCGGATGGAGTGGTGGTGCTGGAGGCGGGTTCGGAACTGGTGGTGGAAGCGGGTTCGGCGGAGGCCTTGGAGGCGGTGGTGGTATAGGTGGAGGACTTGGAGTGGGCGGTGGCACTGGGGGTGGGTCTGGAGCAAACGAAGGTGCTGGGATGGGGGGCGGTATTAGTAGCGGAGCTGGAGCAGGCGGCGGACTTGGAGTTGGTGGCGGTGGTGGTGCAGGAGGAGGAATTGGTGCAAGCAGGGGTGCTAGAGGTGGGTCCGGAGCAGGTGGAGGTGCCGGGATGGGTGGTGGCGTTGGTGCCAGAGCTGGAGGAGGCGGAGAACACAAAAGAGGTGGCGGGAAGCACCATGGCGGAAGTGGCAGTGGGGTCCTAGGTCGTTTCATTTGAGCGTGGCCAAACGAAGGGAGCGCATGCATGCTGGATTAGTCTCTTGGTTTCAGCTTTGGATCAATAATTAATCGAACAGTAGCTAATAAGGATGATATGTCTCACTCTAGTTTGGTTATTAGGGTCACTAGTTTCGTCTTCCGCCACTTAATTTCTTACCGTATTTGTATTTTGTATTTCATGTTTCATTTATGCCCACCTTTGGAATTACAGAAAAATTGACTACATTGAGAAATTGAAACTAATTGTGAGCTGCAACTAGCCCAAGGTATCACATCAAGAAAAGGTACCATTGATGGAGGTACCCATAATTTCTTACCACGCGTCAGTCTTTCCTCCCGTGCGAAGCTCTCCTACGCACATGGCTCACTTTGTTTTCACCGTAGTTATTTAAACTTGAACCAATGGATGAATTGACGGAGCTTCTGATTCTGGTTCATCAGAGGATCTGGTTCTATTTTTTTTCAGATTGAACCGCTGGTATGATCCAGTTTTAACAACTATGATTTTCACTTACTTCAAAATACTTCGGATAAGAAATCTAGATAGAGCTCACGCTGGACATTGGCGTGAAGAAAGGCGTAATTGAGTTCACGCAAGTACGAGCCACGGGGGTTGTGAAGTGGGAATCACATGTCCGGGCATGCGAGAAAAAACTACATGGACTTTTCCATTGCCTCACGTGACATTTACTCCCTTCTTATCCAGATTCGTTGTATTAGAAGGGGATGTCCTAGGTTAAGTTTTTTTTTAAGATAATGAAATAAAACATCCTGGTCTTTGCTTGAGCTACAACCAATTATTATAAGGTTAAGTTTTTTTAGGACGAAGAAAGTATGATCTACTCCTTCTGTCTCATATAGTAACATAGTATCGGATGAGACATATCGTAGTACTAGGATGTGCCCCATCCAATACTAGATTGTTATATTATAAGTCATAGGGAGTACATTAACTATATATTTCATATACCGTCCAATATGCCGTCAAGTGTTTTTTTTTTATGTTTTGACTTAACTACTCCTTCCATTTTAAAATATAATTATTATTGAAGTTTTTGATACGTAGAGAAATTGTTTTAATTGGTTGAAAAAAAAGGAGGAGGAATGGGAGCTATATCTTGGGATAAAATTTGAAGCTAGAAACAACTATAGCTTGAAACAGGCGGAGTATTTGCTAACTTAAATATTGAGCCTTCGGGTTTAAACAGATGGACGGCCCATATCTAGCCCACATAACACACGTGACGAATCTAGGCCCATGGCTGTGCTCGTACGTGATCCATCTGGGCTTTAATTGGGCTGTACCAACAATACGGTAGACTCCTCAAAGGACAAAGCCCACGTGGCCTTCAAATTTCTCTTCTTTCATTTTTTTTACTAGCAACGAATATCTTATATCTCCAGTCTCCGCTACAATAGATAAGCCCAACGCACTGCAATATAATTTAAATGTTGAATCAATCAAGCGACGGAAAATACAAATTAAACACTGTCAGTCACTGTCACAGTGAGAGCAAGTATATAATAGTAGGCTATAAGCCAACTATAAGCTTATGTGGATGAAAAAGAATTTGAAAAATAAAAAGGGTTGACTCTCATGCAAGAGCTAGCTATTCACACACTTCAAGATAAATACATTAAATGCATAAGTGAGAGATAGAGAGAAGGAGAAAAAAAGATATAACATTATAACTCATTTACTATACATGTGAACTCTAACATAAGCTATAAGCTTATAGTTGGCTATATTATTAAACTTGCTCTGAAGCTAGTTAGCTAGCTCCAACTGTACTGTACACTGAACTGAAACACACGGATGAACAAAATGAAACATGGGAGTTTGATTATGGAGCTGTTGCGATCTCCCGTGATTAATTATTTCAAACTAGGTTAATTAATTAATTAGATACCCCACATTATTAGATATCTTCATCCAATCATAGAGCCATGCATGGATATATATCCTACTATAGCTACCATGATCTGCTGGAGATGAATGATAGGATGGAATGATATGGTTAGAGTAGAGTAGCTAGAAAGACTGTCTCCCTGATCCCACAAACTAATTAAAGGCAAACACAGCCTTTGAAAGCACCTAGTAAAGGGGTACTACTACTACTACTAATTGAGTGGGCAGGCAAGCATGCATGCCCACCATTTTGACCAGCCAATCAATATTGATGATCAATTTCAACACAAGTAATGGGGCTAAATTGGAATGGCCAGATTGTGATATTTTAAAATTGGGACAAAAAAAAATCTATTTTCACTATTTGACCTGCGGGGTAAGATAACCCTAGGTATTTTGCTTACACAGCAGCAGCGTAACCCGTGTGAAAACGACCAACGACTTGAGCTAAGCCTTAGAATTGTGCTTTAGCGTGTGATAGACGAGGGGATTTAGCCTTAGAACTGTGCTTTAGTGTGTGCCTGAAACTCGCAGTCGAACCAATACCTGAGGAGTGTTATTAGAGCCACCTAATCAAACTCAGTTAGAGGCTCGTTCGCCTATTTCCACTATACTCAATCTGCTTTCTTTCTTGATTGTAGTTTTGGATATCACCATGGGTCTTTTTAGCTGAATATTGGAATGAAGGGCTTGGTCTATCTCCCTTCTTAATTATGCTAAAAAGAAAAATTTTGGCAATGCCAATAAGCTAGGGTGTTCATTCGGTTTGCTACCAAAAATATTTTTTTTACCAGAAATATTGCCAGGGCTTTACCCAGCAGTGTAATTTTATAGAACTCAAAAAATATTTACAAAATTAAGGAGGAAAGAAACCAAATAAAAACTATAAAGTTTGTAACCAATCAGAAACAATTTGTTTTAAGGGGTCCTTCATTCTGCACATATGCAGAAGAACTTCTTTCACAAAAAGTGATCTCCAAGCTTGGAAGGAGGGCTGAATATTCTGGAAGATTAAACTATTTCGTTGTTTCCAAATGTGCCATGCTGCTAAGAAGAAAACCTCCAGAAAGCCCCTCCAAGCAAACTTGAGTCTTGCTAGAGTGATCATCTGAAAGAACTCCAAATTTTGATTCCACTCTATTCCTAAGTGTCGCCAACATTGAGCACTGAACGGGCATGTGAAGATTGCTACCAAAAATATCGGCAGAAAAACAAACAAATTCTACGCATTACCAAAATTTTGGCAACAAATCAAATAACCTTTCTTTGTAAAAAAATGGCATGTCAAATCCTGCCATTGCCAATTATTTGGTAATGTTTGGATTATCAGTGATCTAAACGAGTGCTAAAAATACCACAATAGTACTTCGGCTCACAATATGCTAATGTCTTATATGTAGTAAATATATATTTAATAAATATACTTATGTTTATGAACTGCCAAAATATTTTTTTTGTCTATATACCAAGCTCCAATTCTAACAATTATTGGGGGCTATAAAACCTGGCCCATTTCCATGAGTGAAACGTGGACCATATATGCTTACTCCAGTTGAAAGTTGAAACGAATCTAATTGGGTTTTTGGCTGCATTGTCTTCACCCATTCAGCAAGACACAAATAATGCATATGCATGGACCATGCATGGTCGCAGACAGATTAAATCCGGAGTGGATTTGGTGTTCTTTCCTGATTCAATTAATCAAATATAATTACTCTTGCACCAAACATAAATTTCAAGACCTGATGATATATTGGGATGTAAAGAATCTTTAATGCAATTATTCTTTTTCTTGAAGGTGTAATAATAATAGTATTATAGACAATGATAAGTAAGTACCTTTGATTTAATAAAGACAAAGTTTCGAATCCACAACCTCCGCGTGCCACATGAATTTCCTGTGCACACCTAATATATCTCAAATAATTCCAAACTCCAAAGAATATGCCCTTCTAAAATCTTCCAAAATGAACAATAAAATAAAACTGTGACACCTAATTAAGCATGCGGAGAACAAAAATTTGCATGTTGCAAGTCAAATCAACAGGCACACACACATCAAATCAGAATAGTAAAATATATATAATCAAGCACACTAATTAACCGTTTCATTACAACCGTACCGGTGGTTGCATGCAAACCACTCCTGGTTCAGGGACAAAAGTATGTGTGCACACAGACATCACACTATCAGTTCAGAGGGCCCACCTGCAGATACCATCGCCATTGTTTACTTGGAACCTTGCACAGTGACGTGTGGATTGGGGAATAAAAGCAGAGAGCTTGCTTGTCTGATTCCCATGAGAAAAAAAATAAAAAAAAAATTCTTGAGGATGATGCAAATATTTGGAATTTATTACTGCTATATGTTTCTGGGGAATAATAAGTAAATCAATGAATTAATCATTAAATATATCTGTGCTCCTGGTGTCACTGTGCATAATGTAATGCAGTGCAGTGCAACCACCCCCCACGGGGTAAAATAATAGCCGCAATAAACCTCTGCAGATGTGGCCCACAATCTGGAGGAATTTTTAGTTTCTCGTGAAGTGCGTCTCTGGGATTGCGGGCCCACCCATTTACCACGAGTAGAAAATAGTAAAAATACTACGAGTAAATTACTCTTCGGCTGAAAAACAAGAAAAGATAGTGACGATAATTTCATTTCATTATAAAAAAATAAATCCTTCAATTAAAACCATTTTTCATTTCTCTTGTCAAAATGATTTTGCAATGATAAAATCCTTTTGATCATGCTTGACAAGAAAAACACGTATCGACATTCGCCACTATTTTGCTGTCAGACGAGGTATTTTGTATCCAACAATACATAATTAATTAGGAAAAACTGAAAAAACCATAATGGGACACAATTTGGGTACGGTTGGCTGTTATGTACAACGCTCTCCTGCAACCTGCACCCATTTCACTTGCTACAGCAACAAGCTGCGTTGTATAAGGCAACCGAACAGGCCGTTTGGTTTGATCATGTTCTTTCCTTAAAATTTTTCACGAACGGGAAAAGGGTTCTTTCCTTAAAATGAGGCACTTATTTTTTATATAAACCATCGGCAATGATCTGACCGTTCGAAAAATGGTGCTTCATACCCGTAGCGTGCAGTAAAGCCTAGTTAGAGAGTTGGAGATACAAAATCCTTATCGCATCAGTACATCACATTACTCTTTTTTATTAAAAAAAAAAGAAAAGCAACAATATTGTCTTGTCATAGTATTTGTAGCCAGTATAGCCGAACGCATCTGAACGGATATATTTGTACAAATAAAATTTATTTTTATATAGAAGTATATTTTAGGACAGAGATAGTATTTTTTTTTAACAAACTCATAGGGACAGAAAATCAGAATTGCATCCCTGCACTTGTTCAGGGAAGGCATCATGTGCACGCTGATGCAGTAACTAAAATTACTAAAATTTACTACTCCTACTACCCTGCATTGTGCAGACTGTGCTACATCAGAGAGAGGGCATGACATGAACCTGTTGCAATACTGAAACCTGTGGATTGACTTAGTTTATACCCTGATGGTCCCACAAAGTAGTAGTTCTACATTCTGGCGACCTGTCCATACATGCATACCACAAACAAGAGATCTGTATTGAGCATCGTATACCCAAATTCTAAATACATATATTACCACTTGGTTTTAGTTAATTTGGGTTTGTTTCTCCTAATCTCCTTTTATGCATATGGTGCCAAAGCATGTAACTTTGACCACGCTTAGTGGTCTCCACTTAGTAACTTCTTTAAAGTCCAAATTAATTTAGGGTACTTTGATTATTTTAGCTAAAACAAAGTTATTAGTACGTTGGTATGTATGCCATGGTCAAAATCATTAGTTAGGGGTTGTAAATGGTACTAACCCAATAGTTTAGTAGGATAAACTGGATTTTTTTTCAAAGGGTTTTGTAGTGCCATTAGGGTGATTCTGTATACGACAATCTAGGATTAATATTAGTACGATGGCATGGCACGTGAAAGATCTTTAGCTTTATCCTTGGTTAATTAAAGTGGTTGTTGTTTCCTTGGGGTGTTTGGTTCATCTGCATCACCTGATGGGAAAAGTGTGTACATGATCTAACACAACATCTTACTGCTGCTAATGTGCTATCATTACAGCGTCAAAAGTCATTTTTTAATTTGAGATTCGCGTGGCAACTGGCAACTGGCAACTGGAGTATAGTATTTGAGAATTCAGATGGCAAATGCAGACAAAAGAGCGAGGGATAGTATGAGCTAGTACAAGTCATGTGCCTTTCATAATTTCTACTCCTAAAAAGATATATGGAATGAAATAAATCCGAAAAAGATATAGTATATGCCTACATTTAATTCGGTATTTTTTTTCTGCATAGAGTGAGAAGAAGTCCGATCGTATACTTTGTTTTACAGGAAAATTCGATCATATTTTTTTAGATAAAAGGCTTAGTTAGAACATAGTAAGGGCATGTTTAGATCTATTTGGAATGGCAAATGGCAAATGGCAAAAGTTTTGGTAGCAAAAGTTTTGGCATTGCAAAAGTAGTAGTTGGTGTTTAGATGCATGTTAAAGTTTTGCCATTCTAGCACTAGAGTGAGAGAGAGAAAGAGAGAGGGAGTGGTCCCAAAGCAATTTTTGGCACAATTTGCTACTATGGACTAGCAAATGTCAAATGTCAAATTGCCAACTTTTGCTACTAGTGTTTAAATCCAAAATGGCAAAAAGTGCTACAAAATGGCAAAATATTTGCCATATTGGAGGATCTAAACAGGGCCTAATTCAACCCATTCTCTGCATGAAAAACGAGATGGATCATTTAGCACATAATTAATTAAGTATCAGCTAAAATAATTTAAAAAGAGATTAACATGTTTTTTAAAAAATAACTTTTTCTATATATCTTTTAAAAAAATACACACCGTTTAACATTTCCAAAAAGTGCGCGTGGAAAACAATAGGGTAGAAGAGGGAAAAAGGAACCACCGAACACACCCTAAATATATTAAGAAGAATAATGACAAAAAAGTTGAATTCGAGCTATTAGTTTCATATTTTAGAAAACCAAATAGGAGTTTGAACGAAAATCCTCTAATTTCGTAGGATTTTTTTATGTACATATAGCCGTTTGAAGCTTAGGATTGAAAACTATTGAATCATATGAAATTCCTAATTAACGCCTCAATCAATACAAGGTTTAGAGGATTTTTAATATGAGATCTAACATCGCAGAAAGTCTGTCTCATTCAATTCTTACGGTTTTTTTATTCAATTAAACGATCGTTTCTGTATTTTTACTGTGTATTATAATCTTTACTTTTACACTAAAATTTTTATGAAAATCCTATATATACTTTTCATCATGCATTTTAAATGAGTCCTTAGTGAATTTTATGGGTGCTCTACCCATGTCGGCAATCAGGAGTACTCCACTCCATTTGTTTGTAGTACTACTATATGAAAAAAAAAGCGAAAAGGAAAAAAAAAGAAAGGAAAAGGGAGTGAAACGCTTGCTTGTCACGTGTCGGCAGCACGTGCGGTGGGGCTCCCTCTCCCACTCTCCCACTCGACTCCCTCGGGCCGTACGATGGCAGGCGGATCTTCCTGCTAGGCCGTCAGATGTTTTACCACTGCCTCGAGATGCGTGCGCGTGGAAAGAGAGTCTCCGGAAGACGACAAAAAGGGCCCTCGACTGCGCACTCCGAGCACACACCGCGTCTCGCTCAGTTCTGCCTTTTTTTTTCTCTCTTTCTCCTATTCTCTTTTTAATTAGTACACTTTGATTTCCTTGAAACTTCTCAAATGGCTCATTTTTTTTCTGTAAAGTTCTCATAATATTGGAGCAGCTTTAAAATGATCTTAGAGAAAAGACACGTATTAATCCGATATGATAATTAGAAGAAAGAAAGGCATAGTAAAGATAGCAAGAAGTTCGAAGTGCCGATGCATTTGGGATATATTTCAACTTCATAATCCTTTTACGATGGAGTATTAGCATCTGATAAATTTACGTACAGAAAAAAAAAATTTGCTCTCTCTCTCTCTTTTTAATTCTTGGTTAGCTCAAAATTGAACTAGTAGCCAACATCGAACATTTGGAAACGACGATATATTGATGGCCAGCAATCGTTATCGCGGAGCTACTCATTCCAACATATTCTTTTAGTAAGGGCTTTGTTTAATTTGTTGCTAAAACAAACATTACAGAATTTTAGCATTTGATAAGCGTTTACCAAAAATTCCGAATCCCGAAACATTCAACTTGCGTAACTATACAAAAAAAAATGATAAGGTATTAAACGAAACAACTCCTAAATATTGTTGAAAAATCATCTTCTATTTTTCTGACTTATAAGCTGCAATTAAAATTCGGATTTTCTAACTTAATTTTAGAAGAAATGATTTTAGGAGTTTTTTCATCGTGTTATATTCTCCCCTCTTGATTTGCAGGTATATAAGTTCTATCAATAAAATATTATTTTTATTTATTTTATTTATTTTTCTAACCAGTTAAAAAAACATTGACCTTACTAAATGTTGATAATGTCAAATATTTATAGAATTGATTTTGACGAGAAACGTTAAAAATTCTTGCACATAGAGAAAAATCTGCGCAAAATTCTTGCCGGCCGAGACGCTGAGATTATCACCCGTTAGCACAGATGACATTATTACCAACAAAAGAGGGCATATGAAAATTACGGTGTGGAGTAGTATTACACATTGGGTACATTTACACGGAGGGTAAAAACCTGAGAAAATGAGTACTGTAGTAGAAAGAAAGGAGGGAAAAAATCAGAATCCAGCGTAGCGGGCCCCACCATTGAGGTGGTGGGGTCGGTCGGCTTTGTCAAATCGGGGCCATCGCTGTCCCCGTAAAAGTGGACGACTACTACTGTTGGAGTACGTCGTACCTCCATCACTCCCGAAATTTTGATAAATTGACCCTTCCATAAAACTTATTTTAAAATTAGACATTGCTAAAAACTTATTGTATAAATGAGACATTCGCTCAGCATTCATTGAGGTTGACGCTGAGGTATAACTTCTCAGCGCCGATAACGTTATCAGCGCTGAGACGTTATGACGGTCTAGTTTTTGCCAGGGGCTATTTTCAGAATAAGTTTTTTAAAGAGCCAATTTATAAAAAAACGGTCATCACTCGCTGCTCTTTGGGCCCCACAGCGCACGGGATACGTTGTGCGGTTGTGGGTACGTATGCTTCGGTCTGGACATATGCCAGCAAAATTTTGATCATTACAGTTTGCATTACTAAATTTCAATATTATCAAATTTTAATAAGACAACATACTTAAACCATTACTTCATCTGTCCTAAATTATAAGATATAGGTAACAAAGTGAACAAACTGTTTGTATTTATTGGCCATTGGACAAAACCGGCTACTGAGAGCATACTCATGTTTACAATGCTAAGATAAAAAAACATATTATAATGTAAACTAGCCTTTATAAGATATATATATATATATATATATATATATATATATATATATATATATATATATATATATATATATATATATATATATATATATATATATATATATATATATATATATATATATATATATATATATTCGCGAGATGATGTGACATGTAGATTGAAGCCACTATTGAAGTCAGTTTCCTTATCAATGCAAATAGCTAGAATGGGCTCGAAATGCATTTCAACCATTACTAATTTTTGTTCGGTTCATAGAATGAGTTTGATGTGAGTTTTATGAAGAATGAAATTCAAACCCCTCACAAATTATTAATAACCATGCTAATGATGCACCTATAGCCGGAGGAAAAAAAATATTACTTTTGATCCCCTTAGTTCCATCCCTTTCACTTGTCGTCGTCTTCGCTCTCATATCGAATCGCCACCCCAGGTCCGGACCACCTCGGTGACTTCCCTCTTCTTCTTCTTTTTTTGTTGCCGATGTTGTCGCTATTTTGCTCTCATAATATCATGCTCAAAGAGTGCAGGCAACTGTGCCTCACCGACATGAAAATCTCCCAAAATCATCGTGCCTTTTGTAGGGTATGGTGGCATATCCATGTGACGTTACTCTTTCCCTTCACCATTGCATGCATCAAACCTAGGTAGATGCATCGTACTTTTAGTTTTACACTAGGATATATTGAAATTTTTCACCCAACACCAAGATGCATTATTAAACCTACAGAATTTTCATGAAATATGAAAGAAACTCCGTGAAATATGATCTAAAGTTGCACTCATGCTGTACAAGATTTTCCTCCAACGATTATTATATATATGATGCAACCACCTATTGCAAAAATGAAATTTGTTTCATCATATCATGCTGTGAAAGCGAAAGTTTAAATTTTGAACGAAAGCCTAAGGTCAGCCGCCCAAGAAAATGGCTATCGCTCAATTCGTACTGTTTGACAAAAAAAAATCGCTGAACACCTCGACTAACAGTATACTCCCTCCGTCCCATAAAAAACCAACCTAGTATCGGATGTGACACATTTTAGTATTATGAATCTAGATATACAAACTTCGTATGTCTAGATTTATAGTAATGTGTCGCATCTGATTTTAGATTCGTTTTTTATACGACTGATGAGTATGCAGTAATAGTTGATTTCAAACATGTGATTTTTCTCTCTCCGTTTGTTTTTTAAAATAAAAAATACATTCAGATGGGTGGCGGTGTGATTTTTATTCTTAAAAAAAATTACATGCTGATGTAAAATTTTGCGTCAAAAAGATGGTGGCGGCGTAGAGAATCAGGAGAGGCAACAGAGTTAACCGTCCAATTAGCATCGGATATCGGGCAAGGGTTCAGAGTTTCGTCATGGGACTTTGCAGAGCATCTACTGAAAATTTGCGCGATTTGTCGGGTTTTGCAACCACTGCCCCCACTGCAAATCCACGCCTAAAAACAAAACTAACAAAATCATCATGCTCAGGATTTGTTTCATCTACTACATGGGATTTCACCTCGATTCCATCTCATCCTAGAGGTATTAGTGCTACATTTCTTTGATCTTTTTTTGCATGCCAAGATGTCAACACCGTATCTACACACATTCAGCAATTGAATTTCTTACTCGCTCGGTTTCAAAATAAGTACAGTTTTATACTATTCATATCCAATGTTTGATCATCTTATTTAAAAAATTTTATGATTAATATTTTTATTGTTATTAGATGATAACACATAAATATTACTTTATGTGTGACTAATTTTTTTTGAAAAAAATCATAAAATTTCCAAATAAGATGGACGGTCAAATGTTGGATACGCATACCAACGCTGTATTTATTTTGAGATAGATGTAGTACATATTTATGAGTATTATTATAAATAGTTTTCAGCATTTTCATATATCAAATCTTAGTTTTTTTGGCACTAAAATCAATCATAGCAACAATGCGAAATGTTGGCGTATTTTAATAAGTAGGTACCCTTTGGTTTAAAGTTTTACCAAAATTGGTGTAGTTTTTGAGAGTGTAAGTTTCCGGAGTTACGAAATTTTATAGTAGGATAACGATGTTAATGTCATTTCTATTTGTTGCATGTTGAGTTTGGCTACACTACAAACCAAATCAAACCGGCCCTTTCATACATGTACTAGCCACTTGACATTGTGAGATTTGACTGCACACACACATTGAAATGTTGTACACACATTGAGATTCTTACGGCCCGTTCACTTTGATGCCAAAAAAAACCTTATCAAATTTTAGCAATTTTGACATAGTCTTGCCAAAATTTTGGCAGGATTTCTTATATAGTTACCAAAATTTGGTAGCAAACTAAATGTAGTTACTTTTTTGATAACTTTACTAAAATTTGGTAAGGTTAAAAATGTCATCAAAGTGAATAGGCCCTTAATACTATACTGATAGTATCTACTACTACTGTTGTAGTTGGATAGTATCTTTTCACCTATAGCTCGACAATGTTTCTGAGCCGATGCATAGAAAGAATTCATATAGGCAGTGTGGTCCTTGGAGAGTTGAGAGAAAAGAGTTTGAACCCGGTTTTGTATGAAGGGGGACACAAGCCAACTTTGTCAAGTGTAAACTTATGGAAGTTGCACAAGTAGCTAAGGACCCTACTCCTACATACACAATGATGATGTGGTATAGTATCATAGTACCACTAGATTGATGTCAGTCAGTAAACAGTGAAAACAAAGGATGAGTAGCATGTTTGTAGTACTGTCATTAGAAAAGCCACTCTCTCTCTACTCCCCTAAGGGCATTAGCACTGCGTCGTGTTTTTCTGAGGAACCTAAACAGCCACGTACGAAGAAACAGCGTGAAGCTCCTCTCTCCACAATGCGGCGTGGGCGCGTGTCTTTAGGTGGACCCCACCAAACTGTTTCTCATGCGGGCCCCACCACAAAAATTTACTTTTTTGGGTTAGCTTCTCCCCCTTCTCTCTCTGTGTCCCGCTTTCTCATGTGCAAGTGCGATTAAAAAAAGCTGTTTTTCTGACAAGGCTCTCGGAGCCAAATGAGGACGCGCGGAGCTGGTGAATACATGTGCTCCACCTTCTTTTCTTCTCCACGTATACCATCTGCTTAGCTGGACAGTTGAGGCCAAATGCCATGTAGATGCATTGTGAATGGCCTAAATGCTAAAGCCACTCTGCTTTAAAGAAAGCAAGTTCACAAGATGAACAGAGAGAGAGACATATATAGAGAGAGAAGAGAGAAGAAAAGATGAATTGCCAGGAGAGTGTATGGTTTGCCAAATCACTTTATGCCTTTACAAACAGTGGTAATAATTCAGAAACAGCTTGGAAATTAGAGAAGAAAAGGAAAAGGCTTACACGCTGGGGAGGTTTTCTCTTTTCTTTTTTCAGAACAGCACCAAGAAAAGAAGAGAAAAGGGAAAACTCTCCTAAAAGTCCAATGATTGTGGTGCATACAGTACATTGCATACCTAATGCAGTGATCCAACGAGAAATCTGAACTTCTCAAGTGATGATCATTCACAGGGAGGGGGTGATTTATGTCATTATGTGGTGGTGGTAGTATTAGGTAGGATGATAATGATGATTGATTGAATCTTGATGCGGAATTAATTTTCGGGAGTATTTTACTATCTTTTGGTCCCAAATTTGTTGTTGAGTTTAGATTGGTGGAACCGGTCATGTGCAACAGTGCTAAGGCAGTAATTATGCCAATTAATGAGTTTGAATGAGGTTGCAAAGATGTGTAATCACTGAACTAACTGATGACTGCATGCATGCATGGCCGTGCTACTGTTTTGCTCTTGTCATTTTCCACTTAAAACTGAAGCAGTTCTCTGTTTCTCTGGTGTGATTTTATGGCTTGCTGAAAACCGTCCAGATTCATCCAACGTCTCAACCTACTCCAATTGCAAGCTACTAAAGCAAAATACCGCATACACCTATCGTCCAATAAAATACCTAATCTTAACTGTGAATTTGGACATGTATATGTCTATTCATAACTAGGATTAGACTATGTTTGAGATGAAGGAAATAGATTCAAAATCCAAGTGAATAAAATGCAACATTGGTTCTAAATATTAAGAAATTAGGTGAATTACTGCCGCAAATTATCAACTTGATTATAAAATTAAATATATTATAAGTAAATATAACAAACAGCTAAATATATTATAAAGTAAATATAACAAACAGCTAAAACAAATGATCAAAGTAAACAGTAAAAGAAAACCTTTTAGAAAAACGTACTCCTCTTGATGGGGTAAATAATCCGTTTCAATAATGTTTCAATAATATATCCGTTGTAGGCTGAGTTCGAAGATGCTGATGGAGATAAGATTTCCCTCGTTTTTCACGTGTATACTTTTGAAGCTACTAAAATATATGTTTTTTTTTAAAAAAATACAGAAAAATTGGTTCAAAAACCATATTAACCTATTTTTACAAATGTAAAATAATTAATACTTGATTAATTATATAATAATAACTCACCTTATTTTGTGTATCTACTTCCTCTGTTTCACAATGTAAATTATTTTAGCATTTTCTATATCTAAATTTATTAATATCAATATAAATATGAAAAATGTTAGGATGATTTACCTTCTGAAACGGATGGAGTAGTAATTTTCTTTTTACCTCTCCAATCAAAGGCAGCCGTATTCTTGAGAATCTACCACGTTTATAGCGGTAGTAACAATTTTGGTAAAAATCTCGTGCATTTTTCTAGATGCTCTGGTGGGATCTGAGAACGCCTACCCCTACACGAAACCGGAAGCAGCATCGTGTACAAAAATACTCTACCACTGTTTACTTCTGTAGCATCACAGGCTGAAGTGACATGCCAAGCAGGCAACCTACGGCCCACGCGTAGGTCCGTATATTTACTCCTATACGCGTAGAGTACACGGTGCAGTGTATAGTACATAGTACTACCGCTCCTCGTATCAGGTTATAAAACGTTTTGACTGCTTTTTTATCTAACGTTTCACCATTCTTTTTCAAAAATATATAAAATATTAAAATAAAATAAGTCATGCATAAAATACAAATTTATATTTTACTATATAACAAAATAAAAATTACTAATCATAATAAAATAAAATAAAATAAAGGTTAAACTTTGGATAAAAACCCATAATAATAATTAAAAACGGAGGGAGTAGAGTAGTACAGGCAGCACAGCCGCAGGGTTGCAGCAGCAGCAGCTGCCTGCCTCCCTTTCTCTGACATCCATGAATGGGTTCGAGCCGAGCTGAAGCTGAAGCAGAAGGAGAGGAGAGAGGAGGTGGTGTACTGGTGCGTGTGTGTACGAGTATTTCAGAAGCCAACCCCCTCCCCTCCCTCTCGCTGCTGCGTCTCTGATTTTGATGCATGCAAAGGACGCGCACAAGTGCACAAGAGCGTGAGAGGAGAGGAGAGGAGAGGAGAGAGAGATGGTGCTACCGATGAGCTCGCGTCAGTAGTAGTACAGTGTGTGATTTCACTGAAACTTTGTTCCCCACCGTCTCCTTCCGCTTCTCTCCTCTCGTGAGATCGAGAGTGTGAGAGGCCGGTGGAGGAGGAGGAGGAGGAGGAGGAGGAAAGGTGAGGTGGTGTTCTTGCTGTTCTTGTTATTTTTTTCTTTTCATAAATTGTTGTTGTTTGTTACTAGAAGTTGTTTGGAAGAAGCGAGGGGTGTGGGGGTGAAAGTGTCGTGATCTTTTTTTTTCTTCATTTTTGGTGAGTTTGTTAAGTTTCGTGGCGATTTTGCAGGTGGGATTTGGATTTGGATTTGGATTGGCGGCGATGCTGCGGAGGATGGTGGTGTCGGACACGGACGCCGGCGGCGGCGGCGGGGAGGCGGGGAGGGTTCGAGGTGGTGGCGGCGGCGGCGCGGCGCTGTTCGCCGTGCCGAGGTTGTTTGTTGGGCTGGCCGCGAAGCGCGGGGCGGGGGATGGCGGGGAGCCGGCGTCGAGGAGCCCGACGTCGCCGCTGGACCCCAAGGCGCTCCTGCTCCGGTCGCCGCGGTCGCCGAGGACGTGGTGGGACGCCGAGCCGGTCGGCCTCGCCCTCGCCGCCGCCGCCGACGACGACGCCGCCAAGAACTGCCTCCTCCTCAGCCCGCGCGTCGGGCCGCTGAAGTCGTTCGCCTCGCTGCCCAAGGACTGCGGCGGCGGGCACTCGCCGCGCCCGGGGGAGCTCGCCAAGGCGATGTCCTGCGCCGCGGCGGCCACCGCCACCGCCTCCGCCGCCGGCGGTATGTCCGTGCCGTGCGGCGTGTTCTTCTACGGGGATCTGAAGTCTGGTCCGGAGGCCACTCGATCCGGTGGCGCTCACCCCAATGCCAAGCGCCGCTCCTTCGATCTCGGCGGCGGCAAGATCCCTGGGCCGGGCTCTCTGCCGGCGTCGATCGGCGGCGTCCGGCGGTTCATCGGCTCGGTCTCGGCGAGCGAGATCGAGCAGTCGGAGGACTACACCTGCATCATCGCTCGCGGCCCTAATCCCAAGACGACCCACATATTTGGGGACTGCATCTTGGAGCCCCAGACGATGGACGCCTCCGCCTCCGCCGCCGCCATGGATGTGACGGAAGCACCCACCGAGTCCTACTGGGTGGTGAAGTGCGACGCCGGCGCCGCCCCGGCCTCCGGCGGCGGCGACTTCTTGAGCTCCTGCTTCACTTGCAAGAAGAAGCTGGAGGGAAATGACATTTACATTTACCGGTATGTAGTTGCAATCTTCTTCTTTTTCTTCTTTATGCATTGTTTGGAGGAACATTTCATGTTTCAGGTTCAAGACATTTTTCTGCGGAGCGAACTCTGATCTGGAATTACTTAAATCATCGAACAAATTGCTGCATTGTTCATCATAAATGTTTTGGGATTTCAGTATGATGTAGTAAATCGAACTGGACATGTGAACAGCATGCTGAATTATTGGTTTATTATATATTGCTAGGTTCAATTGATTTGGTTGGAAATTGGTTGCTAATAAAAAAGTATCAAAAGTAAACTGAACATATTTCTTTGGTGTTGATTCATCTGGATGCATTATTATTATCTTTTGTACATGATCTTGCCGGCTGCGTCATCAGTAAGAAAGGCACACTGAACAATTCTGATTTTGCTCTTGCAGTGGTGAGAAAGCATTCTGCAGCGCCAATTGCCGGGACCAACAAATCCCGATCGAAGAGGAAGCCGAGAACAACACCACCATCGTCTCCTCCCCGCCCTCATCCTGCTCCTCCCTCCACGAGGACATCTTCATGGCCGGCATGTTCGTCGCGACATGACCTGACCCTTCCCGTGGCCTGGACCGACCGATTGAACCTGTCCTCGCCTCCGCAAGTTGTCCAAATTTTTTTCCCCCTGGTCTTCTACCAGGGGATAGATCAAGATGATCGAATCACCAGCTCACATTGCTATCTATCATCAGTCTGTTGTTTTTGATTCAGCAAACTGAAGAAGAAGAAGAAGCCAATGTTCTTGGTGGGTCATTATCACTGGAGACGATGAGCTTTTTTCTTTTACTGGACCTGGAAACTTGCAGAGATCTGGGCTTTTTAGAGAAAAGAGAGGTCGCCTGCCTGCCTTTAGTGATTTTAGTCGTGTAGTTTTGATCCTAAGGCTGCTGGCCAGTGCCCACATCCATTTTTTTTCTTCCTTTTCTTTCTTCTTCATTTCTTGCTCTTTGGCAGCAGTGACAATGTCTGCAATATTGCTACACTACTTCTGCTGTGAGATAATGACATTGAGCTGCTTTAGGTCATTTCCATTCTTCTTTTACCCTGATGAAATGACATGATGAATGGTGATAATGATGATGATGATCTAACTGACCTGATTTGCTCGTTGCACTTTAGGAATTCAAGGCATCTTTTGCCTTGGCCTATCAGAGAATATAGCTGGTCCTAACCATAGTGGGCTTAATCAAGAAAGCTGAAGTAGTAGTAGTACTGCGTAGAGTTCATTTTGGGGTCTCATCAAGCAGATTCAAGGAGACAGGGCAAACTGACCATCATGCCCAAGTAGAAACTATGCAGAGCATTTGCATGTGAAAGTGAAAATAATTCCAGACTCATCAAGATACTTAACTGGCTGATCTGCTACTAATGTCAAGTTGTTATGATGGTTTATAGTCCCCGTCTTATGAATACTACTTATCTGGATGATTTGCTACTAAATGTCATGTTGTTAATGATGGTTTTGAATGCTGGATCTCATCTTGGACCGTCAGAGGCCAATGATGTAGAGGGTGCAGAATTAAAGAAAGTTTTTTTTTTTTGTGGCTGAAATCTATGGTCAGATAATCAGATCAGATTCAGATGATTTGCAGCAGATTCAGATTTTGCTGTAATACCACCTGTTTCTACAAATGGGGCTCTGTTGGTCAGGAAAACAAGCGTTGCAGAGCAGAACAGTTGTTGCATTTGGGACTGCTTGTATTGAATTCAGAGCCGGCCATACATTGCTCAACTTTTATGGACACTTCACTGCAATGTTTGCATCGTTTTATTTTGGTTGGCAGAGGCCGTTGGATCCATCTGTATGGTTCTGCAAAAACTTATTGTCATTTTGCACGCAACAAGTTTCGAAATGAATCGGAATTCAGTCTTTTTTTTTTCTTTGCGATGGCAGAATTCAGACATTTGCCAACTACAAGAAAACACAAACTAATTTGAGAAGGGCTCGAATTCCATCGAGAAAGGATGGAACAGCCTCATCTTTTCGCTTATGCTTATGCTTATCAGCCAAAATCTGAATTTTCAATATTAAATTTGCAGTTGATTTTAAGGGTTTTTCTTCAAAGTTTATTTTCCAGCATTTGCTTTTAGATCGCTAAGAACACGTATATAAAAGTTTTATTCACAAATTACTTTTCATTCGTAAATATGCCATTAACGATGAGAACCGAAGTCTTTTTCATTTTATTTAGACAGAAAGCATGGGAGTTGAGTAATGCTAGACGTACTTGAAAAAAAAATCTTTAGTAAACAGCGATCCCAAGTGTTAGCCCACATGTATTAGGCCCATTATTAACGGGACGGAACGGAGTTGCGGAATCCGTGAGGCCCATATAAATTGGGCCGGCGCAGATTGCGGTTACGTGTGGCCCATCTATATCGGGCCGGCACAGATTGTGGCTTACTCGCGGACCATTTGTACTGGGCCACGTGCGGACCGCTAATTGGGCGATGACGGTGTCCTTGCTGGGCTGGGCCCACACTAACACGTGGCGCAATCCTCATCTCTCGCTCCGGATCAGCTCGCTTCCTCCGTTCCTCCGAAATCCCAAAACAGAAAGACCCTCACTCACTGGACCCGCACTCCCGCTGCCAGTGGGTCCCACCACCCGCGTGGGGGAATGCCCCAAATTACCCTCACCGAGGTGCTCGCGGAGTTCAGTGCTGGATTGAAAGGGTCGGGGGGTAAAAGGGTCATTTCGTGGGTACATGAAAAAGGTTTTGCCCTTTTTCTCTCGCCAGCTCGGACCCGTCGTGACGCGGTGACGCCGTCTCCGCCTCCGCCTTCGCCATCGCCTAATCCTCACCTCACCTCCGCCATTTTCACTGCGGGCTTCCGCTTCCGAGCTCGAAGGCGAGCGCCACCGCGAGGAGGGGGGGCTAGGGTTTTGGGGTTGTCGCGTCGTGGGGGACGGGATGGGGTACCTCCTCCTCGCGCCGTCGCCGGCGCCGCGGCCGCTCGCGTTCCGGTGCCGCCGAGGAGGCCGCGCGCGGAGAGGCGCGGCCATCGTCGCGTCGAGCTCGGCGTCGTCGTCGTCGTCGTCCGGTGATGCCGGCCCATCCCACTCGGCGGCGGCGGCGGGGGCGTACGTGCTGGCGCGGCGGGGCGTGCTCCTCGGCGTCTCGGCGCTCCCGCTCCTCCGCGCCAGGGAAGCCGCGGCGGCGGCCGCGGTGGCCACGCCTAACAGCGGGGATCTCGCAACGGGTGAGTGCCATTCTCCTTTCCAGGAGTTGGTTGAATTCCGTTCTCGTTTTGTGTTTCTCCCAGCCTGGATACTATTCGGTCTGGCATTGTGGAGTACCATATGAAATCTGTGTGCGATTTGAATCATTTATGGTTGGGCTTTAAATTTTCTGTAATGTCCAATTGTATAGATTGTTTTGTGGATTCAGTCATGGAGATTACTGCTAACGTACAGCGTTGCATTATATGGACGTTTTAGCTCCACATGAGAAATCTGAACTTTCTGTTCAGGCTAATGGTGGAAGAGTTTACAATGTATCTGCTAACAAATGCTGCTAAGCAATTATGTATGCATGGGACAAGCGCAATCGCTTTCCTTGAGCAGGGATACGCATGGATGGAAAGGAATTAGGAGGTTGGAATAGCACAATTCCCACAAGCAGAGACTATTTCTGCAAACATACACATGTTGAATGTGATTCTATATGGACTTCTACATGTTAATACCTCAATTAGCACTAGAGTGGAACTATCAGATGGAAGAATGGACCTAGAATGTCACAGTGATCGTTTGTACTGGTGCAAAAGGTAGAAAGAGTTTGTAAATGCTTTATGCAGTAAGATATTTTTACATGAAGGTGGTCTTGGCTGTAGATGGCTCATCTAAGTAAACTGTACACTTACAGTATATCATCTTACCCTTTGTACCCCTTTTGTATAGGTTTTGTGCAAACAAATTCATTTTCATTCTGTTGACCAGTTTTGAAATGGAACAAATCCACTATGTGAGGTGCAGTGGATGATTTATGATTGCCATTCCATGTGTTAGGCATCCTGAGTACACCACGCGGATTCCCTATGCATTTTGGAACTAGGGATAAGGGAAGTTTTGATAAATTTATAAGCTGAATTTGGCTGGTATTTGCATGGAAGTGTGTTGTTTTAATAAAAAATAATTTCACATTCTGATGACAAAGTCTCAAACTGGAGTCATGCATGCTCATTATTCACAACTTATCCCAGTGAATTTTGAGTCTGATTATGGCATGTGACCATATGTCATTTTTTCTTCATTTTCCCGCAGTTTATGGCATGTCATTTCCCCAAGGATTTATTAGAAGAAAGCGGGTTGATTTCCCAAGGATAGATCATCAAGCTCAGACTTGCTACAAAACTTTCAAGATTGGACGTAATACTGTCATATGTAGACCTAATGAGGCTATTGTCGATGGTCAGAATTTCCCCCTCATACAAGTAGCTCATACTAAATACGGGGTCTATGATTATGTTAGCGAACCCTGTCGTGGTCTACTACCATGTGCTGCATTATTTTTGTTTTCTGGCATAAATACTTTGAGGTGTACCTGCAAAGTTCTTTTGACCTATCTTAACCACTGGAATGTGTTGGATTTACTATATGGTTCTTTTGTAAACTGGTATTGGGACCTGGGCATGTGATATTGTTTGGATTGATTTTGTTGGTGCTGCCTTCCTGTCATCTCATGTTGGCGCTTGCATATTAGGACTAATTTGGAAATATCCTGTACAAACTTGGAATAAATAGTTTATATTGTTTTTCTCTGTAGAGACAAAGGATATTCAAAAGCCTGATGAACCTCAGCCTGGGGAAACTCAGGCTGAATCTCCTCTACCTGAAGCTTTGCAACCAGAATCATCCCTGCCCGTCACGCAAGAACAAACTCCTGGGAATCCACTTTCTGGTCTTTTGAATGCAATTGCAGTTGCTGCCTCCGGTGTTCTTGCTGGACTGTATGGCACTTCTCAACAGGAAAAGAAGGCCCTGGAATCCGTCGTCTCATCTGTAAAACATCTGCAAACCTGTAATTAGTGTCCATTACTACTGTTTCTATTTTACTACTTTTGAAGTGTCCCATGACATCCTTGCATAGTCAAATTTCCACGAAGTAACCATCTTTGCATGCATACACATTAAAGAGTTGTACATTCCGTGATTGCATACATATGCTTGTGTGTTTTGTTTATTTTCTTTTATCTAGAAAATCTGTGCACCCTCAAGTTTATAACCTGATAACTAACAAAGTATAGAACTCATGAAGAGCTTAAAAAGTTTTAACTCATTTTCCGTCATGATGTTTCCCCTTAGGAAAACAAGCGTTGCTTAAGTTCTCACAGCACAATATAACTCAGATTTATATGCAAGAGGCTACCAAAACTATTTTATGTACCTCTCATACTTGAAAACCTTTTTAAAAAATGATGTGCTAATATAGGACATTAGCTGACATATCCATTTTGCTAACTTGTTCAGATGGAGAGCAAACTGGCTGAAAATGAGGCAGCAATCTCATTGATGAGGGAAAACTACGAGAAAAGATTGCTGGATCAACAAACAGCACAAAAGAAGCAAGCAATGAAGTTTCAGGAGCAGGAAGCCTCTCTTTTAGATCAGTTGTCTTCAACAAAAAAGACGGTAACTTCGCTAAGTGAAGAATTCAGAAGGGAGAAGACACTGGCTGAGGAGCTTAGGGAAGAAATACGTCGACTAGAGAGCAGTCTTGCACAAGCTGGGGATGACAAAGATGTTCTTGAAGCCAAACTGAAGGAAAAGTTGGGTGATGTCAACATTTTGCAGGAAAAAGTAAGTTTGCTTAGCCAAGAAATTGATAATAAGGGTATACGCATCAGGGAACTCAGTTCATTACTTTCGTCAAAGGAAGCAGACTACCGTAATCTGTGCTCTTTCTCTGACCAAACTAAAGAGAGTCTAGAACTTGCAGAAGCTAAAATACAGCAACTGGAGGAAGAGGTTCATAGAACTAGAAATGATCTTTCTTCTAAGATATCTTCAATTGATTTACTGAATGAGGAACTTCAAGCACTGAACTCTGCAAAGAATGAAGCTGAGGAAAAGCTAAGTGAGTTAACAAAAGATTATACAGACCTGAAGGCTTCTTCTGAAGCAAGAGAGAGCCGCAACTCTGAGCTACTATTAGAAAAAGATAATATGATCAAACAGCTTGATGGAAAACTCTCTGATGCATTAAGTGATTCTAGCAAAGACCGTGAGAACATCGCTGCGCTGAACAAGGAATTGGATGCAACAAAAGCAATGCTAGAGAATGAAGTTGCTGCAGTTAAAAGTTTAAGAGAATCACTTCAATCCACAGAGGAGGCACTGACAGATTCCAGAAGTGAGGTATCCAAACTTTCAGTGGAACTTGATGAAGCAAATAGAATGAACCAGGACCTGGTGCTGCAAATTTCTAAACTCCAGGATGAGTTCAATGAAATGCAAGAGGGCCTTACTAACAAACTAGGAGAGGTAGAATCAGTATCTAAAGCTCTGTCAGACGAACTTGTCTCTGTTAAGGAGATGGTTCACAAGGGACAGGAAGAACTTGAAGCCACTTCTAATGAGCTTGCATCCATTGTGGAAGCTCGTGACAACCTGAAGAAAGAATTGCTCGATGTGTTCAAGAAGTTGGAATCCACGTCACAGGAGCTTGTTGATGAAAGGAAAACTGTCACTACTTTGAATAGGGAGCTTGAGGCTTTGGTGAAACAACTACAGATGGATTCTGAAGCACGAAAAGCTCTTGAAGCAGACCTGGATGAAGCAACAAAGTCACTAGACGAGATGAACAGGAGTGCATTATCACTATCAAAGGAGCTAGAGGAAACTAATTCTAGGAAGGACACTCTTGAAGCAGAGAAAAAAATGTTATCAAAGGCTCTTGCTGAGCAACAGAAGATCACAACTGAAGCTCATGAAAACACTGAGGATGCTCAGAATCTTATCTCTAGGCTTCAGACTGAGAAGGAGAGTTTTGAAATGAGGGCTAGACATCTTGAAGAGGAGTTGGCGTTAGCAAAGGGTGAGATATTGCGCCTAAGAAGGCAGATTAGTACAAGCAGATCACAGAAAGCAAAAACTCTTCCAAACACAAATGCATCTCCAGAGGTCAGTCAGGCTCCAGACGAGCAGCCTGTGAATGATAATCAGAATACCAGCAAAGTTGCTGCTGGGTCTCAATATACTGCAAAGAGGACGACTAGGAGAAGAAAAGGTGGTGCATCAACGTGAATGTGCTTGGGAGATTGATAGGAAAGGAAATCATCTGCTTTCATTGCTTCCTGTTTAGTCATCAATGATAACTTCATTTTTTATACTGTCTTCCTTTGCAACATTATTAGTATTATTTCTATTTGCTTATTTGTTGCAGTGGAAACTTCCAATTCATTAGCTATTCCTATATTTTGAGTTTTGGAAGTTGAGGATCAGGGTCAAATATGTGTACAGATAATTTTTTGAGGTTCAACATGACAGAAAATATTTTTCCTATACGTGCTTGTGCTGAATTATTCACACATCATATTATGTGCTTGTTATCAACTAAACTAAATAAAATGTGTCATTAACTCTTTATCCAGCAAATATTCTTATAAGTACAGTAGAATTACCTACTTTGTGCCTCAGCCCTCATGTGCCTTTAGGTAAACCGACATTTTCGGTGCACACATCTTGATATGCTGGAAGCAAAACTGTTTGATTCCTGGAAGATCAGATTCTGGGATCCACGTTGTCAACTGGTAACTCTCTCTCTCTCTCTCTCTCACACACACACACACACACACACACACACAATGGTTGTTAAGTTACTCCCTCTGGGCTGATAATACTTGTCGTTTTAGACAAGGGTGAGGTCAAACTTTAGAATCTTTGATTATGAATCATTTTTAAAATATTTATCTTTCAAATATGGTAACTACATGTATAGATTAGTCTTGAAAAGTACTTTAATAAAATTTATATATTTGTTAACACTTTATACATATTATAATAGAAAATAATGGTCAAAGTTGTTTTTTGGAGACCGTGCCCTTGTCCAAAACGACAAGTATTATCAACCCGGAGGGAGTACCATTTATGGCAATACTGGAACTGTTTGCTCAGTCATTTTATTTCTGGGAAACATGGTGAAAACACAAAATACCTGGCAGGACTTTATTGCTTTCTGACAGGTTTGCTGTTCTACTTCGTAGTCACCTGAACATAGCATGATCTGCACTGTTTTCTTGTGATATCTTGTTTCCTCCTGCCAGATACCTTGCATGTTCCATGTTTTATTTGCCCTTTTCCATTGGTTTAATGTTGGAAGTGTGATAATGATTTGACATTATACGCATGTGGTGCTGCATTTCACGATTTCAACATGTTCTTAGTACATTACACAAATGATTTTGTATTCCTGCTCTATCTCATCGTAAATTTTGTTACATATTCAAATACTCATATGGACCACCTTATTTATATAACATTTTGTTAAATGTATATTCAATTATTACTCCTATGGACCGCCTTATTTATATAAACTCAATGGGCTTGCACTAGGATCGCCAACCAAAAGGGAAGAGATGCCTCACTTCATAGTGGTATATTCAGGCTGTGCCAATACTTCCTTAATTCGTTCGTTATATTGTCATTTTTGAAATAAATCATCATCCTATATTTATTTCCATTTGTATGAATTGTGTTTATGCTCCTTTAAGTACTAACTAATTTGGAAGAATTCGACAAAGAACACCAAGAGCTAAAGTGGTACCCCTTCCATTAGAAATATATTTCGCTTTAGAAAGTGCGGTCAAATTTCTCCAACTTGGACTTCTTAGATTGATAGATTATAATGCTATAAACGTAATATAATAATTCTATAGTTATTTGCTATCATATTTATATCAAATGAGTTTCTCAAAACAATATTAATAATTTGTAATGTTGAAAATTTGATATTACCATGCCATAATGATTTTGAAGATGCTATATGCAATTAAGCATACTCCTCAACCAAGGAGTAATATATCAGCATTCACCTGTCGCTGTGCATGCTTGTGATATGATACTATGATACACTTGTCTAAAACATGCATCAAACATTTGATATGCTATTTGTGTTATAATTTAACTAATTGGCCCTTGGTCAGGTGGCACACAAGCCCCGTATATATCCAAAGCACAGTGCAGTTGGTTGTGAATAGACTGAAGAGGCATACAACCAAAGTACATTGCATTGGTGCTGGTCTGGCTTCGCAAATAGCTGGCACGATGGGGCACCTTGCCAGGTTAGGTTGGATTCCTTCCTAAAATTAATCCATTTCCCTTGACCTCCTGGCTTGGCCTACTTTTTGTTGCTTCTAATAATTGAGCTTTTGGCTTCATGCTTCCATGTATCAAGCATTCCGTGCATGGACATTCAGCTAATGCTTTACACTAGTAATAGAAAATGACTAATGGAATCTTCTCAGTTGTGGATAATAAGGATATGATAATATGTCACCTTTCCGGATAAACATCTACGAGCTGAGATTGTTTATTTTAGGCAGAAATTAATTGCCAATCAGGGAAAGCTGCTTATCTTTAGGCGACCTTAAAAGATTATCTGCACAACCGCATGAACTTAAACTGTAATCCTACACAGATAGTAAACTGTTTCAATTGCTCTTTAGGTATTCCCTTTTTTCTGAATCTACAAAAGTTTATGTTGTCATGTTTTCAATGGACATGTTTCGTTTGATAAACATTCACCCGGTGCAAGCAGCATTGGAGCCTTCCTTGCACTTCCCTACCTCATTGAATATGAATTTTTAAGTTTGATGTACTTACTCTTGCCGAAAGCAGTTGCTGTCCTGCACTGCTTTGTTTTGGCGACAGATTTACCTTATTTTGGCATCAATCTTCAATGCTACGATCATACGCAGCTGGCACCAACGATAGATTTTGAAGTTTGTTATTTTATCGATTTGTTGCGTGAACGTGTTTGGGTTCCTGAGGTCTTCATCTCCATCTCTAGTTTCTACCTATATTTACACTGCTGAATTTCTGAACCTGCTTCTCGTCAGATATATGCTCGTTGAAAGAAAGATACGGTTGTTCAGCGAAAATACAGTACCTCATCAGGAGATGGTGAAAAGGTGCAGAGAGGAGACCAAAACAAAGTGATCCAGTTAGCTCGATTTGCATTTCAAAACCTCGCAATTTCCCACATTCCGTGATGTGTGCAGGTAACATCCATATCTTATTACCTCCCACCCGGTAAAGAAACCATATTCTGGAGGAACTATACTTGTTATTACTGCAAAATCTACGTCTGGTTTCCAGTATATATAAAGTCCCAAGCGAGTAACAGATCTAAGCGTTCCTGCACTTACGAAGTACGAGCACACCATACCGATCGAGAAAAGCAGCGGGCATAAGATATTCAGATTGTAACGCGACTCGACGACCCTTGCTCGAGCAAGGCCTTGTTTAGTTCCTAATTTTTTTTTTTAAAAACGTCATATCGAATTTTTTAGACACATACATGAAGCACTAAATATAGATAAAATGAAAAACTAATTGTCTAGTTTGCATGAAAATCGTGAGGCGAATCTTTTAAGTCTAATTAGTCCATGATTAGTCATAAGTGCTACAGTAAATCATATGTGCTAATGATAGATTAATTAGGCTTAATAAATTTATCTCGCGGTTTTTAGGCGAGTTATGAAATTAGGTTTTTCATTCGTGTCCGAAAACCCCTTTTGATATCCGGTCAAACGTCTGATGTGACACGCTAAAATTTTCTTTTCGCGAACTAAGGGCCCCTTTGAATCGCATTAATGAGAAAACGTAGGAATAGAAAAAACGTAGGATTTTGATAGAAACGTAAGTGTAAAACAGAGGATGCAAAACATAGGAAAAACACAGGAATAGCCGTTTGATTGGACCGCAGGAAAAACACAGGAATTAGAGAAGAGATAAAGACTCAAAGGAAAGTTTCCATGAGGTTCTACCTCATGTTAGAATTTCTTCAAAACTTGTATGGCATTAGGTATTCCATAGGAATTTCATATGATTCTATAAGATCCATTCCTTTGATTTAAATGGCTATATAGGAAAAATTCCTGTAGAAATAAAATCATCTCCCTCTGATTCAAAGGAAATTCATAAGAATTTTAAAGGATTTTATTCCTATAGAAATTTTTTCTATATAGCCCTTTGAATCAAAGGAATGAATCCTATATAATCCCATGAAATTTCTATGGAATGCCTCTTCCCATGCAGGTTTTGGAGGAAATTTAGCATGAGGTTCTACCTCATGTTAAGAATCTTTTGAGTCTTTATCTCTCCTTAAATTCCTGTGTTTTTCCTGCGGCTCAATCAAACGATCATTCCTATATTTTTCCTGTGTTTTGCAATCATCTGTTTTATATTTGTATTCCTGTCAGAATCCTATATTTTTCCTATTCCTCCATTTTTTCATTCCTGTGATTCAAAGGTGCCCTAAAATTTCTATGAATTTACTTTAAATCAAATGGGGCCTAAACAAGGCCTAAATGGCATTACTCTGCGGCCGGCAATTACTGCGGGTCTTTCGCCGCGGGGCCCGTGCCTGCTTTGAAGTTGAACTACTGCTGCTACTCCGTGCAGCCCAGGTACTACCACTCTGCTAGATTGTTACTGTCTCCTAAATATAACCTTGACCACTAATTTACACACTAATAATATAGTACTAGTGCTTGTACAAGTCCAAGGTAAGTAGTTTTGTAGGCAAAAAGAAAAAAGAAAAAAAACTTTAGCGTTTCGAAAGTCGACGTGTATATTGGTTCATGGTCGGTCGTCTACCATGTCCAGCCTACCACATGTCGCACCTGCTAGCTATAGATCACTTGGGAAACTAGCGCGGTGCTCTTTTCATCTGGAGCTGGACTGCTGGAGCCATGTTCAATCCTTGCCTGCTTTTGCCCTTCCCCTGCTCGGCAACTGCACACATCGTCTCGTCCCGTGATCCACACACACAAACACTTGACACTAGTACACACATCATCGCACAACTGGTGGCCATCAACACATCGCCCACATTCGGCGATGGCCACTGGCGCGCGGATCCTCTGAAACTGCAGTGCCTTGTCTTGTTCGAGTAACAACAATCAAAGTTTATCAAAGCGCTCAACTTATTTCTCCCAGGGGGATGTGGGTACGGGCATAGCCATGGCTGGCTGTCGCGGCGATTAATCCACAGCAACAAATGCAGTACTCTGCGTTCATTTTTACTCCACCCATTTATCCCAAAATAAATTAATTGTTGAGTAATCAATATATCGAAGTTTGTAAGAGTAATAAGAAATAACTATATTAAAAGTTGTGAAAATAATTATATTGGGATGTGATTAAGTAGGAGTATTTTAGTTTTTGTTTTTTATATTGTTATACTCCCTTCGTCAAAAAATACGATGAATCACGTTTCCTATCAGGTTAGTTTATTTTGAGACGAATAAAGTATGTGTAATGGTTGAAAAATAAATTTATTTTAGTACAGATGAAGTTGTTATGTTAGGGTGTGTTTAGTTCTTTGGGTGTAATGTTTTTTAGTATACGGATATATATTTGAAGTATTAATCGTACACAATAACAAAACAAATTACAGATTCCAACTGTAAATTGCGAAACGAATCTATTAAGCCTAATTAATCCGCCATTAGCAAATGTTTACTGTAGCACCACATTGTCAAATAATGGCGTAATTAGGCTCAAAAGATTCGTCTCGCAATTTACATGCAAACTGTGTAATTGTTTTTTTATATTTAATGTCCTATACATGTGGCTAAATATTTGATGTGATGTTTTTGGCTAAAATTTGTTGGGATGTAAACAAGACCATAAGTATATGTGAAATGGATACTCCCTCCATACTTATAAAGGAAGTCGTTTAGAACAGAGACGCGGTCTCTAAAACATAACTTTGACTTCTTGTTTTTATAAAAATATTTATTAAAAAGTGATATATGTATACTTTTATGAAAGTATTTTTCAAGACAAATATATTTATATAATTTTTATATTTTTAAACTCAACAACTTGATAGTTATTTATGATTTATATTTTTAAGATTTGATTTAAATATTCTTCTAAACGACTTTCTTCGTAAGTCAAGAGGGAGCATGACTGATTTGCCCTCCTTGTTGAAGCGTATAGAGTGAATTACCCGTCTTTTCTTATTAGTTTAGGCTTTTAGGTGTAACTGATTGTTACATGCAGCTTAATATGGTATCAGAGTCAGAGGTTTCGGGTTCGAATCCTGGCTGGCGAGCAATTAAATAAAATAATTGCAGTCCACTCCAATATTAAATAAAATAATTGCAGTCCACTCCAATATTTCACGCTTGAGATTTGATAGGATCTCGTGTGAGAGGAAGCACGCTTGAGATTTAATAGGGTCTCGTGTAAGAGGGAGTGTTGGAGTGTATAAAGTGAATTTCCCAGTGCCACGAGCTAGTGCTAGCTGCGTCATGTACACGTAGGCCCATGGCACCAGTACTCCTCTGCACTTCTGCAACGCGTGTGCATCTGCATGTGCGCGCCGCGCCGCCGCCGGCCGACGCGTGTCCGCGTCCGTCCGTCGGTTGAGCCGTCGCCGTCGCCGCCGCCGTTGCGCGGCGTGCCACCGCTCGCCGCTAGTAAACGCGTACTGCCGGTTCGTCACTTGTTTTGTTTCTACTACCGGGGATGTGTGACGAAAATTCCGTGCTAGTAATGAAAGACTAAAAAGGTGACACATATGCCTTTGTTCGTTTACGACCAAGATGAAGATTTTATCTCGGTTTTTATTAACATGTTTTTGAAAAAAAAACTTTATTACATATGAGTCAAATAAATCTACCTTTTAAGTTTATAATAATTAAAACTTAATTAATTATACATTAATGGTCTTTTTCGTTTCACGTGTGTACTTCGTCTTCGTCTTCTTCTATATCCGACGAGGCTATAATCAAAACTCCCGGTGGAACATAAGAATTCACCCTAGGTAAATTCAGGCTTTACTTGGAAGAGTGGTTGATGATGGCTGAGTTTAGTTTTAAACTTTTTCTTCAAACTTCCAACTTTTACATCACATCAAAATTTTCCTACACACATAAACTTCTAACTTTTCTGTCATATCGTTCTAATTTCAACCAAACTTTCAATTTTGATGTGAACTAAATACTGATATTGAATTGGGATTGAATTGGGCATATATATCTTTAGCAATAATAATTAGCTCATTTCCTATCAAAACAAAATTTAGACCCTGTTGAGATCCTAGGCTAAAATTTTTCACCTTATCACATCGAACGTTTGAACACATACATAAAGTATTAAATATATGCTAACAAAATAACTAATTGCACAGATTGCGACTAATTTACGAGACGAGTCTTTTAAGCCTAATTGCTTCATGATTTAACAATGTGGTGCTACAATAAACATTTGCTAATGACGGATTACTTAGGCTTAGAGCATCTCCAATAGATGACTAAAATTAAACTCCCAAAAATCCTGTATTGGGGACAGCCAAAAACATATTTAGCCTAAAATACACCCTCTTCTCCAAGAGATGACTAAAATTTGGTTCCCAAAATTTTAAAATTTTTCCACATCATCATTAGTGGGCCCTTCCCAACTAATTTTCTACCTGCTCGTTAAAATCACATGCGAGAGCGGAGGGGGAGATCGCGTCGCGCGTGAGAGGCGAGGAGGAGATCGCGGCGTGCGGATGCGGAGGGGAATGGGCATGGTCGACGCGACGCACGCGGACGGAAGGAGATGGCTGCTCATCCTAGTCGCGCGCGAGATCGCAACTGATACCGTTGGCGAGGTTATATATCAGACGCAGCGATATACGAAATTGATCGAAGGACACAGTGCTATAGACGCACATAGAGCTCTTCCTCTGTCAGCGCCGGCGGCGTTAGCACTTCACTCAATCAGAGCTCTTCCTCTGTCAGGGCCGGCGACGTTAGCACCTCACTTAATCAGGTAGCTGCAGCAAGCAGCAACGATTGGTGACAGGCACAAGCTCTTGTGCAGTGCGTGAGTAGCAAAATTTTGCTAGCAACCATGTTTTTTACTTTGTTCTATTTCCTTTTTTTATGTTTCTGATCTGACAATGTCTTGATGGAAAAAAAAACTTAATTTGATATGATGAATAAATATTTGGAAAAACGGAAGGCCAATCACATTTTTTTTTAATTTGATCTGACAACGTCGCAAGGGGAAAAACTTAATTTATTGTGATGAATAATGGTTTGGCAGTTGATTTGATCCAAGATGAGTCGACCTCGCTCCTCGTTTCAACAGCTCGTGGATGAATCATCGTCTGACGATGACGATGATTTTTTTTTTGCCACGGCACAAATCGTCCATAGCTATTGGCACTCTGTCAATGCACCAAGACATGGTGGGTCAGTCATGGGACATGAAGTGATTGATCGCAACAGAGAAGCACGGCACTTGAGATTATACCAAGACTACTTTTCTGATAATCCTACCTATGGCCCAGTTTTATTCAGGCGCAGGTTTGTATAAGTAAATTTTATATAATTTATTTTTGTTATATGCATAGATATGCATGTCTCATTAGTTATGATTCGCAGGAATAGAATGAGCAGGCCTCTGTTTCTTCGCATAATGAATGCAGTAGAGGATCACGATGACTATTTTGTGCAGAAGAGAAATGCAGCTGGTTTAATTGGGTTCAGTTGTCATCAAAAGGTCACTGCAGCAATGCGTCAGTTGGCTTATGGTATAGCAGCAGATGCTTTGGATGAATATCTCGGTATTGCAGAAAGTACCGCTATAGAGAGCCTGAGAAGGTTTGTGAAAGCAGTTGTACAAGTTTTTGAACATGAATACTTAAGATCACCCAATGAGAACGATACAACTCGATTACTTGAACTTGGGGAGGACAGAGGTTTCCCCGGTATGTTAGGCTCCATAGATTGCATGCATTGGAAGTGGAAGAACTGCCCTACAGAATTGCACGGTATGTACCAAGGGCACGTGCACGAGCCTACAATAATTTTAGAAGCCGTTGCTTCAAAGGATCTCTGGATTTGGCACGCTTTTTTTGGTATGCCTGGGTCTCATAACGATATCAATGTACTTCATCGATCCCCGCTATTTGCAAAGCTAGCTGAAGGCAAGGCTCCTGAAGTGAACTATAGTATAAATAGACACGATTATATGATGGGATATTATCTTGCTGATGGCATATATCCTTCTTGGGCCACATTTGTGAAGACCATACCAGAACCACATGGCAACAAGAGGAAATATTTTGCCAAAGCACAGGAAGCAGTAAGGAAGGACGTCGAACGAGCTTTTGGGGTTCTGCAAGCTCGATTTGCCATTGTTCGAGGGCCAGCTCGACATTGGAATGAAAAGACTCTGGGATACATCATGAAAGCTTGTGTTATCATGCATAACATGATTATTGAAGATGAGGGAGAAGTTGATTGGGAAGAACGGTTCCCAGAGGGAGGAGAAAATGTCAGAGTGTCCCACGATGAAATACCTGATCTTGATGATTTTATCCAGATGCACAAAAAAATAAGGGACGACGAAACTCACTATCAGCTACGTGAAGACCTAGTGGAGCACTTGTGGCAACATTATCCGGATAAATATTGAGGTTTTATTTATATGTTTGAATTCCATGTAATAAATAATATACATATGTGAGGATTTGCCAAATCATCTTAATTTGTTTTTCATGAATTGAATAAATGGTGTACTGTTCGGTTTAAGAATAGTACAGGAGAATTAATAAAAGTGCACTTCCTTTAACTTGTCAACCTAGTCATAGGTACAGTTCAGCTTATATATAATTTGCAATATATGCATCAGCTTGTCAGCAAGATGACCGATCATTAGTACAAATTTCAAAATATATGAGGCTTCTGACTCTGTCAACAGCAACAAAGACAGAAGCATTACTGACAGCAGGATGAGGGAATTACCCAAGTACTGAATAGACAATTCTGAATTTAAATAGTTTGCATTGCATAGACTTAGTAAACCCACCTAATTTAGAGACACAAAATAGACACAATTGCCAGACGGTGTAGTGGATCATGCAACATATTTAAGAATCAGATGGTGTAGTGCAGCTGTGCAAAGGCAGCATTTCAACAAGATGGACACAAGAACAAGTATATGCATGAACACAGGCACTCAACTGAATGTAAACTGTTATGAAACACAAACCTATCAACCGGAACTGTTCATGCGACGAGCGATGATCTCATCTTGTACACTCTTGTAGAACTGCTGCTGTGAGAGAGGCTTGGAAGAAATGTCCATTTTCATAATTCTCTCTTCTTCTAACATCCTCTTCAACTGTATCTCATCCGTCTCATTCGCGACCTTTTTTTTATCTAACTCAAGCCTCTGCTTATCTAGTTCATATGACTTTTGGTGCCTCTCATCTCTCTCCTTCTTCTTCTCTGCATCAGCTTCTTTTTTTTTCTCCCACAAATGATCAAAAGCATCTGTGCATGTTTCACCACGCCTCAACTGCTCTTTAGCTCTCTTCTTACCCATCGGTCTCTTTGGCTCTTCGGTCTCTGTAGGTTCATTATCTTCACCAACATGATTGGTAGTTTCATCATTTGTGGGTGTAGCTTTTGCTGAACCATCTGTGCTTGGCTTCTGTCTGTTGGTGGCACAGGGTTTCTGGGATGTTATTTGCTTCATCTTATCATGCCACTTAGATTGTGACCGCAAGAGAGACCAACAGTGAAGGAATTGAAAGGGCTTTCCTTCCAACTCCTTAAATACAGCAATTGCCTGAGCAATCTGCACAAGTCAAGTATGGTGAATGTAGTTAGCAAACATCACATTTTTATTTATAAAGTAACATAAAAACACAAGCTACATAACTATGTATTACCTTGTCGTGTATACTAACCCCGCTTTGCCTTCTACCCTCAATCTGGCTCAGATGTCCACAAAACTTGTTGACATTCTCTTGTATAGTTTTCCAACGATGCATAAGTGAATTTTGGCTGCGATCTGGTGTGGATTTACTCGTTTTGTAGAAGTGCTCATATATTCTAGTCCAATATGCAGCACGAGTTTGATTTGTGCCTAGCACTGGATCCAAACTTACATGCAACCACGCCGACACAAGTATCTTATCTTCTTGTTCGCTAAAATTCTTCGATCTTTTTTGATTTGGTCTAGCCACGGTAGTCCTCTCAGCAGTTGGGAACTGCTGCGTGACAGGCTCGCTACTCATGCCATTCTCATCAAGCTGGTTACTCATATCATCCTCCACAGGCATACTACTCAAACTATCCCAATCTAAGGAATCGTTGCCCTCATTCATCAAATTAGTATAGAATCCTTCTTCTTCCATTATCAATAGGACCTACAAATAGTACATGTTTGTTTAATTTAGTGATCAAATAAGAACAGTACTACTAATACGTTTGTAGAAGTACTAGCATCTTGGGACTCTGCAATTTAATTCAGACATATGTTCACTGAATCCATTACAAAAGGCTAAAAAGTTAAGGTCAGAAAATACTAGAAACTAATAGCAATATCTAGCCAATGAGCAGCTAACTGGTCAGGTCATCAAACACTTAAATTATCTAAGAAAAGGTCATCAAATACTGCTGCAAGCAAACAAAACCCTGCACATATAGAAGCTCATTGTTTAGTTAATTTAGGGTGCTATACAACCTGAAGAAGAATGCATCTGACTGAACACAAACGCAAGCAAACACTATTGAATTAACAATTGGTATAGGCCAGTAACTTTTGTGACATCCATGTTAGTATAATCCTCAAATTATATTTGATCAGTATATTCGTAAAATGAGTTCCTGATTTAACACAAGTTAAGTTCAATCTAGGAGAACAATTCTCAACTGACGCCTGAATGATCCTGAAGCTGAGAAGCAGCAACAGGTATGATGCTTAGTAATTCTGAACTTCTTTTGAAGCAGTATCACAATTCGTTCAGGTGTTGTGCCTCAACATTTTTTTCTATATTTTTCTGAATATCCATGAGTTGTTGATAAAGTGCATATCTGAAGATATGGGTTTCTCTATTGCAAGGCCTATTGCCGCATACCTCATCTACCGATGCCTGATCCATTGGAAATCATTTGAAGAGGACAGGACAACAGTTTTTGATTGCATTATTCAGAAGATAAGTGCTGCAACTGAGGTATGTGGCAGTGATTTGGGAAACAATTTAAGGGAGGAGCTTTGCATCTCCATCAAAAAATTGGGAGATATCTCTATGAACTAGATGGCTGTGTGGGGGATTGCCGGTGTGGGGAAATCAGTACAGGAACTTCAAGCTTGAAAAGAATAAAGTTGTTTCTCTGAAAATACCTCGAAGTGAATCAGTAACAGCACACGTTGTCGTCGGGACAACCTGGATGGACGGTCGACAGCGAGGTGGTGGTGCCTTGGACGGGCGGCCGGCGACGCTGCCCCTGGATGGACGGCTGGCAGGCCGGTAGTCCCCCGACGGGCGGCCGGCGGATCGGGACGGAGCTAGCGCGAGGAGCTCCCAAAACCCTAGCCTGGCGGCGTGAGCGCTGTTTCTCGCGAGAAAGGAAACGACGCGAGGAAGGAGCGGGAAGGAAAAGGAGGCGGGCGGAAAAAAAATGGCGCGGACAGTAAAAAAAATTGGCGCGATTGGTGGGATTGGGAGGGCGTACCGCTTCCCAAATTCTGATGAGATTGGCACCGATTTTAGGAGGGGGTAAATTTTAGGACCGTGATTGACAGTCTGTTGGAGGCCTAGTTTTAACCAAAATCCCAAAAAATAATTTTTAGGAACCTATTTGGCCCTCTGTTGGAGATGCCCTTAATAGATTCATATCGCAGTTTACAGATGAAATCTATAATTTATTTTTGTTATTAGTTTATATTTAATACTCCAAATGTGTATCCGTACACTTAAAAAAATTGAAATGGAACTGAGCACGGCCTTGTCCATTGGCTTTTGTTTCATTATATATATAGGCAGCGTAACCCTGACCAAACCTGGTGCTCGGTAGTTCAGTTGGGTAGCAGTTAGCACTGTGCTACACTGCTACTGTTGCTTCTAGCTATAGTGTACAGAAGCATGTACTCCTACAGCACTAGCGGTATGGTATACCGGCCTGCTAACTCCTACTTTGCTTAAATGCAAGGCTGCAATTGTAGCTGGATAGGAAGTTGCTGCACGCGCTCTGCTTTGTTGCTACTCGCTAGGCAAGCTCGTCGTCTTCTTCTTCTTCTCTCCCTGCTTGCCATGCATGCCAAATTGCCAACAGTTTTCGGAGCTGCTCCGACGACGCACAGCTTAGCTGGCGCTGCAGCTACTTGCCCTCCTCTACACGCAATCGGATGGGCATGCAGTAGCAAAGCAAAGCAATCCATCTGCTTCGGGCCCGATCTAGACTTCGGTTTGGATTAGCTAACTCTTAATTTCTATTAGCACGTTTTTTAAACTAAACTAGTAAACGATATATTTTATAAAAAAGTTTACACAAAAATATTTTTAAAAGTTAAAATAAATATATCCAACTTCTAAACTGTTAATGATTAATATTTAAATAATTATATATTAGTTATATTTCTCGCTTTACGTGCGACTAAGGCTGTGTTCTTTCCAGTGACATTGGGTGAGAAAGCTCCTCGTTTTCCGCGCGCACGCTTTCCAAACTACTAAACGGTGCGTTTTTTGCAAAAAATTTCTATAGGAAAGTTGCTCTAAAAAATTATATTAATCCATTTTTGCAATTTAAAATAGTTAATACTCAATTAATCATATGCTAATGGCCCAACTCGTTTTGCGTATCTTCCCAATCTCCCCAATCCCCTTCTCCTCAAACACACCCTAAATCAACTTCGTCTTTTCCATTCGTCTAGTTCTCATCTTATCTACTTCGGTGGTGTTTTTAATCTTCTGAAAATGAAAAATGAAGATGAAAATTAAATGTTTCATGTAAAACGAGATGGTAATAACGTGTAATTAATTGAGTTTTAATTATTACAAACTTGAAAAATAGATTAATCTGATATTTTAGAACAACTTTTATATAGAAAGTCTTCACACGAAACACATCGTTTAGCAGTTTAACATCTGTAGCAGCATATAACATATAAAAGTTACAGTTTTGTGATAATTTCCCACGATATTGTTGCAGCAAACTGAAACATATGTCGCTAATGTTGCAGCAAACAAATAATTTTGTGACTAAAGTTACAGTTTTCAAAAGTTTACTCAAAACTTTATTCACTCTTTGTAGTATAAACGAACAGGACCGAACGCACGCACACGGCAAATTAAAGTCGATAGCAAAGATACAAAACACTTGCGTGCTCGACTGCTTGGATTTACAGGGAAAGCGAGTAGGCCGTTCTCCGTCTCTGAAAATGTTATTATGAAATGTTATATATATATATATATATATATATATATATATATATATATATATATATATATATATATATATATATATATATATATATATATATATATATATATATATATATATATATATATATATATATATATATATATATATATATATATATATATATATATATATATATATATATATATATATATATATATATATATATATATATATATATATATATATATATGCACGATGCCAGTGCAACAAACTACGCGTTACGCGTTTTTGTATATATCTGTATGCTCCAATTCTATCCGCTCCAAGCCCCGTATATGCTTGCTATTCTAGGTAAGCCAATCAGCTGCAAAAGAAGCTTTTCTAGCGAGGGAATTCGTGTAGGGAAAAAAAAGGGACTTAGTTCGTTTTGGAGGAAAACCGAAGGATTTGAATTTCTAATAATTAATTCATATGAGTGCTTTTCGATTTACCGGATGGTATGAGCTATATTTATGACGCCATATTTTTCAAATTTTTTACTAAAAAAATAGTCGATATGTATTTACATTGTAAGTCCCTAAATTACATATGTAATTTTATTGTATTTATAATATAAGTTCTAAAATTATATATGTAAGTCTCTAAATTACACATGTGTAATTACTGTACAAACGGGGGAGTAGCTATATTTACGGCGCCATATTTTTCACCTAAAAAAGGATTGAAGCACTGGAAAACCAAAGAAAATTTTCCTTTCCAACCAGTTGTACAGAGAAAAATATAGCAATTTTTTCATCCACCTAAACCTTTTGGAAAATTTTTATGGATTGATGTATGCAAACATTGCTATTCTTTCACGGTTCCCATTCATATGGATTTAAATTTCTCCAAATCAAATAAGCCCTGTAAGACCAGCTTGAATTGAAGTGAGTTTGTGTGGGCAGTTACGCGATCATCAAATCATCAAAGTGAGTATACTCCCCCTGCACTCATAAAGAAAGTCGTTTTGGACAGCGACACGGTCTCCAAAACATAACTTTAACATCTTGTTTCTATAAAAAATATTTATTGAAAAGTAATATATGTATACTCTTACGAAAGTATTTTCATGATAAATATATTCATATAATTTTTACATTTTCAAATTCAACAGCTTAAGGGTTATTCATGATTTATATTCCTAAAGTTTGACTTAAATATTGTCCTAAATACTAAATTTACGAGTACAGAGGGAGTATATATATATATATATATATATATATATATATATATATATATATATATATATATATATATATATATATATATATATATATATATATATATATATATATATAGCACGTCTAACTAGCTAGCTACGCGTATGTGTATGCATGTATGAACTGAGAAGAGAGCGACGGCAAGAAAGACCGAAGGAATTGGTGCGTGAAAGGGAGATTCGATGTATACATACGTGTAGGACTCCAGCTAAAGGCTCACTGGCTATATCTCTTGGGTATACCTACGTACGCGTGGCCGAAACGTTTTCATTTTCCCTCCTTTCTCCCTTTTTTTTTTCTTTTCTGTTCTCTATTTCCCCTTTGTAGCTTTCGGCGAATCAAGGATTTCTTTTTCTGCTCCCCATTTTTGCCTTTTCGCTTTAGGCAAATTAAAGGACGTGTTGTTTTCCAGGCATTTAGGGCACCCTTTGAAAAAAAAAACACATAGAAATTCTAGAGCGCTTATGGAAAACAATTATATGGATCTCTGGAAAGTTGAAACAGATGATTGATTTTTTTTTACCATTCCTTTTAAATTCTATGAAATGAGAAATTGCAGAGTAATTTTAAAGGAAAATAAGCATCACTTCAAGGTTTCTTCTTCCTATGTCTTAAAATTCATGTATTCTAATCAAACATCAATTTTAAAACTTTCTTGTGTTTTAAAAAATCCTAAAGGAATAAAATAAATATGATATTATATTCTTACTTTTTTCTCCATATTCCTATATTTTTATAATCATGTTTTCTATAGAGGACTTTAGTCAAGAACAGCCTTTTATCTTTCGCCGTGTTTAGTTTCAAGATAATTATTCAAACTTCCAACTTTTCCATCACATCAAAACTTTCCTACACACACAAACTTTCAATTTTTCTATCACATCGTTTCAATTTTAACCAAACTTCTAATTTTGGTGTGAAGTAAACACACCCTTTGATTGACTAATATATGATTTTTTTTTTGAGAGGAACTTGTTGGAATTAATGAATGGGCCTTAGCCCACTCGAAGATTAATTCTTTGGAAAATCACAAAAGCCCACCTCATGGGATGGCATGCATGTGGAGTTTAGTACCACCTTGCTTATTCTAGGAGAGGGGGACCTCCTTAAAAGGGAGGATGCCCTCCTAGTCGCTTGAAGCATGTGTGGTGGAGAGAAGAGGGGAAACACACGCGCGCGCTCGCTCGCCTCGCCTGGCCGGGCAGGCGGCGCGCGTGCACGACGTATGCGTCGAATGGTCCGAAAAATTGGCTCCTCACCCTTGCGCTTCGTTTTTGTTTTGGAAACGTTCCGAAAGATCCGGTGCGTGCAAACGGCGTGGAGTCCGGATAAGTTACGCGCGACTTATCCGGTTCAGTTACGCGCAGTAGAGATCGTGCGGGCGCCCTGATCAAGCGACCCTTCTCTATATAAACCGACCTGCCGTCTTCACGCAACATACGCAAAAAATCAATCTAGGGTTTGCCTCCTACTCTGTACTGCGCCGTCGCTCGTAGACTACTCCATCCCGCTCGCCGGCGTGCACCGGCGATCGGGAGAGCAGGTCTCCGGAACCTCTGCCTTCGACGTTCTGCAATAAGGTTTTTGGGAAGCGCTTCGCGCGACTGCTCCCTGTTCGTTCGCGACGGCTCGCCTTCCTCTTCGCTCGCGTGTTTCGTGCCTTCGTAGACACTTGCGAAAAGTTTCGACCAAGCAGCCGGTCTTTCCGTCACCTCGGTACGTGTTCAATATGTTGCGCATATTTGATCTGTTCATGTTATACTGTGTAGTTTACATGTGTAGATCTAATGATGCGTTCATGCTAGTTTTCATCTGTAATGTCATGATTTATTTATGGAATAGATTAAATCATTATATGTCTATAATCTCAACAATCCAAAAACCTTATTATAGGCACTGTGATTTTACTATGGCTGGTTTTGCCGATGCACTGAGGCCGGATAAATTCACCGGTGTGCATTTTAAGAGATGGCAGATCAGGGTCACTCTGTGGCTGACAGCTATGAAATGCTTCTGGGTGAGTACTGGCAAACCTGAAGGAGTTCTTACTGCTGAACAGCAGAAGCAATTCGAGGAAGCCACTACTCTCTTTGTGGGATGCATTCTTAGCGTTCTTGGCGATCGTCTGGTCGAGGTGTATATGCATATGACCGACGCTAAGGAGTTGTGGGATGCACTGAATACTAAATTCGGTGCTACTGATGCTAGCAATGATCTGTATATCATGGAGCAGTTTCATGACTACAAAATGGCTGACAACCGTTCTGTAGTCGAACAGGCTCATGAGATACAAACCATGGCTAAGGAACTCGAACTCCTTAAGTGTGTCTTACCCGACAAATTTGTGGCCGGGTGCATTATTGCAAAACTACCTTCATCTTGGAGAAGTTTCGGTACTGCACTCAAACACAAGAGACAGGAATACTCCGTTGAGGGGTTGATAGCGTCTCTTGATGTTGAGGAGAAAGCTCGGGAAAAAGATGCCGCGTCTAAGGGCGATGGTGGGCAGTCCAGTGCCAATGTTGTGCACAAGGCCCAGAACAAGAGCAAGGGAAAATACAAAGCTCAGCAGACCACCAACTTCAAGAAGCAGAAGAAGAACAACAACAATCCTAATCAGGATGAGAGGACTTGCTTTGTGTGTGGCCAAGTTGGTCATCTGGCTAGGAAGTGTCCACAGCGCAAGGGGATGAAGGCACCTGCAGGGCAGACTTCTAAGTCTGCTAATGTGACCATTGGCAACACTGGAGATGGAAGCGGATATGGTAATTTACCTACTGTTTTTTCAGTTAATCAATCTACTAATTGGTGGGTTGATACTGGGGCCAATGTACATGTTTGTGCTGACATCTCATTGTTTTCTTCTTATCAGGTCGCACGGGGTTCCACCGTCCTAATGGGGAATGGGTCACATGCTTCTGTTCATGGTGTTGGCACGGTAGATCTGAAGTTTACTTCGGGAAAGATCGTGCAGCTGAAGAACGTGCAGCATGTCCCTTCTATCGACAGGAATCTTGTTAGTGGCTCCCGTCTGACTAGAGACGGATTTAAGTTGGTTTTTGAGTCTAATAAAGTAGTCGTGTCTAAACATGGATATTTTATTGGTAAAGGTTATGAGTGCGGAGGCCTGTTCCGTTTTTCCCTTTCTGATTTCTGCAATAAGTCTGTGAACCATATTTGTGGCAGTGTGGATGATGAGGCTAATGTTTGGCATTCACGTTTATGTCATATTAATTTTGGCTTAATGTCTCGGCTTTCCAGCATGTGTTTAATTCCTAAGTTTTCCATTGTCAAAGGTTCTAAGTGCCATAGTTGTGTGCAATCGAAGCAACCTCGCAAGCCTCACAAGGCTGCCAAGGAGAGAAACTTGGCACCACTAGAACTCCTACATTCAGATCTTTGTGAAATGAATGGGGTGTTGACGAATGGTGGAAAACGATATTTCATGACATTGATTGATGATGCTACTAGATTTTGCTATGTGTACTTGTTGAAAACGAAAGACGAGGCTCTAGACTATTTTAAAATTTATAAGGCAGAAGTTGAAAATCAACTTGACAGAAAGATAAAAAGGCTTAGGTCTGATCGTGGTGGAGAGTTTTTCTCGAACGAGTTTGACTTATTCTGTGAGGAACATGGCATCATACATGAGAGGACGCCTCCCTATTCTCCCGAGTCTAATGGGATTGCTGAAAGGAAGAATCGCACACTGACTGACTTGGTGAATGCCATGTTGGACACCGCGGGACTGCCTAAGGCATGGTGGGGGGAGGCATTGTTGACCTCAAATCATGTGTCAAACAGAGTTCCTAACAGAAATAAGGACAAAACACCATATGAGATATGGATTGGTAGAAAACCATCACTTTCTTATTTGCGCACATGGGGGTGCTTGGCAAAAGTCAATGTACCAATAACGAAGAAGCGCAAACTTGGACCTAAGACTGTGGACTGTGTTTTTCTGGGATATGCTCATCATAGCATTGCCTATAGATTTTTAATAGTTAAATCCGAGGTACCGGACATGCATGTTGGTACAATTATGGAGTCTCGTGATTCTATCTTCTTTGAGAGCTTTTTCCCAATGAAGGATACACATAGTGGTTCGAACCAACCCTCTGAAATAATTCCCAGTTCAATCACACCACCAGAACAAACTGAACATACACATGAACTTGTCTCTGAGGAGGATGTCAGTGAAGCTCCTCGAAGGAGTAAGAGACAAAGGACGGCTAAATCTTTTGGTGATGATTTCACTGTGTACCTCGTGGATGACACTCCTAAGTCAATTTCAGAAGCATATGCATCTCCTGATGCAGACTACTGGAAGGAGGCTGTCCGTAGTGAAATGGATTCCATTATCGCTAACGGAACTTGGGAGGTGACAGAGCGACCCTATGGGTGTAAACCTGTGGGGTGCAAGTGGGTGTTCAAGAAGAAGCTTAGGCCTGACGGTACTATTGAAAAGTACAAGGCTCGGCTTGTTGCTAAGGGCTATACTCAGAAAGAAGGCGAAGATTTCTGTGACACTTACTCACCTGTTGCTAGATTGACCACAATTCGTGTGCTACTTTCCCTAGCAGCCTCACATGGTCTTCTCGTTCATCAAATGGACGTTAAGACAGCTTTTCTTAATGGAGAGCTGGATGAGGAGATCTATATGGATCAACCTGATGGGTTTGTAGTTGAAGGTCAAGAAGGCAAAGTGTGCAAATTGTTGAAGTCTTTGTATGGTCTGAAACAAGCTCCTAAGCAATGGCATGAGAAATTTGACAAAACATTGACATCTGCAGGCTTTGCAGTCAATGAGGCAGATAAATGTGTGTACTATCGCCATGGTGGGGGTGAGGGAGTTATTTTGTGCTTGTATGTTGACGACATACTGATATTTGGGACAAACCTTGAGGTGATAAATGAGGTTAAATCATTCTTGTCTCAAAATTTTGATATGAAGGATTTGGGAGTAGCTGATGTTATCTTAAACATTAAGCTAATTAGAGGTGAGAATGGGATTACACTCTTGCAGTCCCATTATGTGGAGAAGATCTTGAATCGCTTTGGCTACATTGATAGTAAGCCTTCTCCAACACCTTATGATCCTAGCTTGTTGCTTCGCAAGAACAAGAGAATTGCTAGGAATCAACTGGAATACTCCCAAATCATTGGCTCGTTGATGTACCTGGCTAGTGCAACTAGGCCTGATATCTCCTTTGCTGTGAGCAAGTTGAGCCGATTTACCTCTAATCCGGGAGATGATCACTGGCGTGCGCTTGAGCGAGTAATGCGCTATCTGAAAGGTACTGTGGAATTGGGGCTTCACTATACTGGGTATCCTGCGGTACTGGAGGGTTATAGTGATTCTAACTGGATCTCTGATGTGGATGAGATCAAAGCCACTAGTAGATATGTTTTCACACTGGGTGGTGGTGCTGTTTCATGGAGGTCTTGCAAACAGACCATTTTGACGAGGTCAACCATGGAAGCAGAGTTAACGGCACTGGATACTGCTACTGTTGAGGCAGAATGGCTGCGTGATCTATTAATGGATCTGCCTGTTGTTGAAAAACTGGTGCCGGCTATCCTTATGAACTGTGACAATCAAACGGTAATTGTCAAAGTGAATAGTTCTAAGGATAATATGAAATCGTCTAGACATGTGAAAAGACGATTGAAGTCTGTCAGGAAATTAAGAAACTCCGGAGTTATAACGTTGGATTACATCCAAACAGTGAGAAACCTGGCAGATCCCTTCACGAAGGGACTATCACGAAATGTGATAGACAATGCATCGAAGGAGATGTGTTTGAGACCCATGTGAGTTATACTATGGTGGTAACCCAGTCTATGTGATCGGAGATCCCGTGAATTAGATCCTGGGAAGAACAAACCATTAATAAACTAGAGGAGAGTACCAATATATATACCCTCTCCAAGTGAAGATGCATATACTCTCGTGAGCTGCAAGGCAGGTTGGCTATGCCTTAATGAGTTCTGTTGGCTTTAATTAGCAAAGATGTTGTCCTGCAGAGCATTCTTGAAAGAACTCACCTTTGTGAGCTTGACTGTTGGTCGCAGTCTATGAAGATTTTGGGTGAATCTTCTAGGAAGCTTACTAAAGACCTAGGAGTATGACTTATACGCTCCACCCGAGGGGTAGTCTACAGACGGTCTAGTACCAGATAAGACTTTGAGTGAAACTTGCTTGCACAAGACTTGCAATTCAAGGCGTAGTCCATTGTTCAAGTTGTGAGTAAGTGTAGCTTGGAGTTCTAGGTGGATGTTCAACCTTAATTGGTCTCCATCGAACCGCTGGTATATAAACAGTACATTGGAAAAGGCAAATCTCAGTGGGATTTTGAGATTTGGTGGGGGATTGTTGGAATTAATGAATGGGCCTTAGCCCACTCGAAGATTAATTCTTTGGAAAATCACAAAAGCCCACCTCATGGGATGGCATGCATGTGGAGTTTAGTACCACCTTGCTTATTCTAGGAGAGGGGGACCTCCTTAAAAGGGAGGATGCCCTCCTAGTCGCTTGAAGCATGTGTGGTGGAGAGAAGAGGGGAAACACACGCGCGCGCTCGCTCGCCTCGCCTGGCCGGGCCGGGCAGGGCAGGGCAGGGCAGGCGGCGCGCGTGCACGACGTACGCGTCGAATGGTCCGAAAAATTGGCTCCTCACCCTTGCGCAGATGCAGCCTCCTTTTGCAGTTTTGTTTTGTTGCAAATTCGGATTCGTTTTTGTTTTGGAAACGTTCCGAAAGATCCGGTGCGTGCAAACGGCGTGGAGTCCGGCGCCCTGATCAAGCGACCCTTCTCTATATAAACCGACCTGCCGTCTTCACGCAACATACGCAAAAAATCAATCTAGGGTTTGCCTCCTACTCTGTACTGCGCCGTCGCTCGTAGACTACTCCATCCCGCTCGCCGGCGTGCACCGGCGATCGGGAGAGCAGGTCTCCGGAACCTCTGCCTTCGACGTTCTGCACCGGGAGAAGGCGGCAATAAGGTTTTTGGGAAGCGCTTCGCGCGACTGCTCCCTGTTCGTTCGCGACGGCTCGCCTTCCTCTTCGCTCGCGTGTTTCGTGCCTTCGTAGACACTTGCGAAAAGTTTCGACCAAGCAGCCGGTCTTTCCGTCACCTCGGTACGTGTTCAATATGTTGCGCATATTTGATCTGTTCATGTTATACTGTATAGTTTACATGTGTAGATCTAATGATGCGTTCATGCTAGTTTTCATCTGTAATATCATGATTTATTTATGGAATAGATTAAATCATTATATGTCTATAATCTCAACAGAACTAATATATGACGTTGAGACTTGGGAGTACTGAAGAATTGAATTGCCGGAGAAGAGACGAGCCGTAAATCAAGTTGGCACATGCATGTTTGTGGTACTATCTAGCGAGAGAGACGAAGGCCGGGTTTGGCACGTCGTTAATAATCAGCGAGACTTCACAAAAGTTGACCCCTGAGTTGTGGCTCTCTGCCGGCCGCTAGCTGGTCTGGAGGACGCAAGCTAATTAATTAAGCCTACTCATTAGCAAGCTTAAATGAGATGACGTAATTAGAGCAAGTTCAATAGTGTAGCCAACTACTATCTCCAATTCATCTATAACCAATCTAATAGCTTATTCATACAATAGTTACATACTACACTATTAATATCTGGTCCCACCTGTCATGCATACATTGTGTCTTGGAGTCCGTGCTACAGCTGGCTATAAATCTGTAGCTCGCTGCCCTTCTCTCTCCTCATTTATCTCCTTAGTATATGTTTGCAGCTGGCTTATAGCCTGCTATTTACCTGCTCTTAGCTCTATCTAGATTAAGCTATTACTACTAGTGATGAGTCAATTGATGAATCGAATCAATATGGTCAATTGGCCATGCATTAGCACGATTTAGCATACGGTACGTCCACTGGAGCTCACGTGGAGCGGCTATCTATAACAGACCAATGAAACCAGCAGCTTAATTGGACATCCCAAATCCAACTGGCTATTTTAATCACCACCAACTACTGCTCCCTATAATTGCGCAATTGATTATGTCCAAAAAAAACTTTGATTGTAGCCATTTCAAAGAAAAAAGTTAGGTGGAAAAGAATTCTACCCCTCACCAATAAAGAGTATTATTATTATTAGGTGGATAGGTAAAAGCTATTAAAAGTATAAAACTAATTTGGTGCTTCTCAATATACGGACATGACAAGATATATAGGAGTAAGCAACTAAATTTTTTTTAGAAAAAAATTTTAAACATTACTATAATTCAATTTTTTTTTTGTAAAATAAGCATTGCTCAACTGGTTAGATCTTTTATGGTGGAACCTGACCACTTAGATTTAAGTTTTTGAGATGAGCTTCTCTACAACTATTTCTTTGAGTGATAGGCGACTCTCAATGATAACTTTATCAATCTTAACAAATACCGTACTATTCTTAAAAAATGTTTATAGTGGTAGCTTATATGTGTTACATGTGTGTAAATATGCATCTGCAATAGTCGGCAATGATTTTTTTTTTATCATAAGATATGTCATCCTTCTCTCGAATGTGCTTCTTAGGCTGAGTTCTATCCCTTAAGTAGAAGAGAAAATTTTTCAACGCACGTGAACAGGAAAATTCATTAGCACATAATTAATAAAATATTAATAATTATAAAACTTAAAAATGAATTTATTCAAATCTTTCAAACAACATCTCTATAGATTTTTTTTTTCAAAAAGCAGAGTAAATACGTACTCCCATCCTTAGCCCCGTTTTGTTCAGGGGTGAAAAGTTTAGCGTGTTACATCGGATATACGGAGACACATTGAAGTATTAAATATAGACTAATAACAAAATAAATTACATATTCCGCTTGTAAACTGCGAGACGAAATTATTAATCCTAATTAATACATCATTAGCAAATGGTTACTGTAGCACCACATTATCAAATCATGGAGCAATTAGTCTTAAAAGATTCGTCTCACAATTTACACGCAATCTGTGTAATTACTCTTTCCTGTCTATATTTAGCACTCTATATATGTATCTTACCATTCGATGTAACAAGGTAAAAAATTTTACGTGAGAATTAACTCCTTTTCATGGAAACAATTTCTCTGACGTTACTGTACAGCGTGACATAGACACTGATATGTGGGACCCATTATCTATGGGCCCATATATCAGCCACCAAGTGCCTCTGACTTAGGGGGTGTTTAGATGGGGCTAAAACTTTTTAGCCCATGTCACATCGGATGTTTGGACGCTAATTTGGAGTATTAAACATAGACTAATAAAAAAACTAATTTCATAAATGAGAGCTAATCCGCGAGACGAATTTTTTAAGCCTAATTAATCTATAATTATAAAAAGTTTACTGTAGCATCACATCGTCAAAATCATGATATAATTAGACTCAAAAGATTCGTCTCGTGAATTAGTCCAAGGATATGGAATGTGTTTTGTAATTAGTGTATGTTTAATACTCCAAATTAGTATCTAAACATCCAATGTGACATGGACTTAAAATAAGTCCCTGGAAACCAAACAGGCCCTTAAAGTCAGAGGATCTCTCTCCCCTTTTTACATAGGGAAGTACTTCCCCGGTCCAATTAACATTTTTACATTTGCACCGTCGCCTGTCCGAGTCAAGCCAACGAGCGGAAAAACCGCTCGTGGGGCCCACCACGCATACAGTGGCAGCGCAGTGCACTGCAGTCGCAGCGCACGAAAGGAAAGATCCGACGCCGACCGCGTAGGTGGGCCCCCCTGCACTGTCCGTCACGGCGTTGTGGGCCCAGCGAGAACGACGCAAACACCCAAAGGGCTATCCCGACACCAGAATTGCCACGATGCGTCGATGCCCGTTACCAAACTACGGAGAATTAATAATAAGCAGAGCTATTGTTGGATTATCAGTTGGAGTATATACAAATTAAACTTAAAATTTTTATTTTCCTACATTTACTTTTTACTCTGTAAAAACATACTACCTCAGTAAAATAGCTAAAAATACTTATATTTTAAGACATAGAGAGTAAAAATTGACATTTCGTTTTTTTTCTCGAGGCTTATCCGCAGTAAATTTGCTATTTTCCTGGTCACATATTACACTGTACAAACACCCACCAAGGTATATTCTTTACTTTGGTTTTGATAACTCATCAAACATGTTTCTCTGGCCAAACTAACTTCCCATTCTCTTTTTTATTAAGATGTAGATTCTACCTTGATTTTCTTAGCACTCGTATTTTTTAAACTGTTAAACGGTACGTTTCATACACAAATTACTCTAAAATATCAAATAATTTTATTTTCAAATTTATAATAATTAATACTTAATTATGCATACGATAATGGCCTTTTGGTTTCACATTCTTTTGCCTAATCTTAATTTTTATCTATCTCAAATAGGGTCTAAACCATTGTTTACCATCAAAATTCTATATCCGTGCGTTCTAAAGGTGCCTAAAATGATCAATATTAGAGCACACCTTCACTTGTTCCATCTTCCATCTCCCCCATGCTCTCTATATTTTTTTCATTTCTAGTTATTTTTATTCAAGACAAGAGAACAAACGTACAAGTCAAACAAATGCACATGAGCAAATCCAATGGATATAGGGATAGGTTAGTTTAATCATGTGATACAATATCTTATTACTACTAGTAGCTTAGTTTATGATTCCCCGTGACCTCTCTTAATTCCCCTCCCTCCTCTTGACCAATGTAGCACAGCAGCAGCAACAGTGTCGTTATGTCAGACAGTCCAGTGTACAGTACACAACCATTTTAGTACAGACTGTATCCACTGTTACTGAAGTATTAGAATAAGGGGCAGTTGAGATTGACGTTATTTTTAACCCTATTTTCTTTTAAAAAATTGTTAAAAATATGTTTGCGTTTAGTTTGTTATTAAATTTAAAAATACATAAGAAATCATATTAAAATTTTGATAATATTGTCATCTGAACAGGCTCAAAAAGTCTGATCGGTTGCAATAGAAATAACAAAACCCATAATTTAAATTTTAGAATTTAATTATAAAGTTGATATTTAACGTAGTTTCTTTAGCATTGATTTGATTTTAAGTCGCTAAGAACACATATATAAAAGTTTTACACGTAAATTATTTTTAGTTAATAAGCTATTATGTTTTATAATAAGCTTTTTGGTAACTACTAAAGACCATATTTTTTTCCACTTTAACTTTTGTTGTGTACTACTCATTTTGTGTTGCTTTACTTCAAAGGTAGCCTGCGGTACTCTATTTCAGATGCTCTCCGTGGTTCATACCGGTGAGTTTTCTTTTTTCTTTTTTGCCTGGGCACCGTGATTATTTGAGATAATGCCGAACTCCCTCTGTTTATTTCTTTATGATATTCGATGAACTAACTATCAAGTTTTACATTCACTTCCATATCTTTGATATTCCTCTAGATACAACATTAGTGGGAAAAAAAAGTAATTAAGTTTAGAGTAAAAATTTCTAAGCAAATTTTTAGGTTATAATGCTACACATTTCTTTTGGGGTTCTATTCCGCCTTATATCGGGCACATTCACAATAACATACTAATACATTTGGAGTATAATTTTAAAGGAAAAATATATATGCTAATACATTTTAGAAAAAAAATCTTTTACTGCTATTGAAATTGTACGAATATGCGAATTGCAATCACATGTTTCAAAACTGAAAAAAAATACGATGGCATGGATGGAATTAACCCCCGAAAGTTGTTGCCACCAACATCTCCCTGTTATGAAGTTCTCCATTTCCCTCCATCCCCACAAATTACAATCAACAGGGAATATTCTGTGTTAAAACACCCTTTTTCACTTTTCTAGCCGTTCACTTTTTTTTACCACAGTAGTTTTTTTTTTTAACTCTACCACCATCAGTTTGAACTGGACAAACGGACACTCAAAACCACACACGCGTCGCGCCCGCAGCAACTGTCGGTCGCGAACCCCCGGGAGCGTGTGGGGAGACGAAAATCGCGGGGGACCCACCGCCCTCTCCTCTCTCTCACTGCAACCCCCTACCCCACCCACTGACACATCCTCCCCACGCTACGCGCACACACACCCAAAAAGAAAAAGAAAAAAAAGGAAAAAAAGAAAGAAAAAAGCTTGCACCCGTGGGCCCCACCAGCTGAGCTAGCTCCCCTCCGCGTGTGTGTTTATAGGCTTATAGCTGCCTCTCACTCCCCCTCTCCTCCTCTCCTTTCTCTCTCTAAACCTCTCTCTCCTCTCTCTCTCTCTCTTGAGTTCTTGGTTGATCGCCATTGCCGCGGAGGAGCTAGAGGAGATGAGATGAGGGGTGCGGGGTTTCTGCTGCTCGTTGTGTTCGCCGTTGCCGTCGCCGGTGGGGCGGTGGCGGCGGCGGCGGATTTGGACGGCGGCGATGGTGGTGGTGGTGTGGCGGCGGAGTGGCGGTTTCCGAGCTCGAGGATGCGGGACGCGTACGTGGCGCTGCAGACGTGGAGGCGGGAGGCCATCTTCTCCGACCCCGGCAACCTCACCGCCGACTGGGTGGGCCCCGACGTGTGCAACTACACCGGCGTGTTCTGCGCGCCGCTGCCGTGGGATCGCCGGGAGGTCGCCGTCGCCGGCGTCGACCTCAACCACGGCGACATCGCCGGGTACCTGCCCCCCGAGCTCGGCCTGCTCGCCGACCTCGCGCTGCTCCACCTCAACTCCAACCGCTTCTGCGGCGTGCTCCCGGCCACCCTCCGCCGCCTCCGCCTCCTACACGAGCTCGACCTCAGCAACAACCGCTTCGTCGGGAGGTTCCCCGAGGTGGTGCTCGACATGCCCGCGCTCCGGTTCCTCGACCTCCGCTTCAACGACTTCGAGGGCGGGGTGCCCCGCCAGCTGTTCGACCGGCCGCTCGACGCCATCTTCCTCAACCACAACCGCTTCCGCTTCGACCTCCCGGACAACTTCGGCAACTCGCCGGTCTCCGTCATCGTCCTCGCGCACAACAGCTTCGGCGGCTGCCTCCCGGCGAGCCTCGGCAACATGTCCGGGACGCTCAACGAGATCTTGCTCATCAACACGGGCCTCAGCTCCTGCCTGCCGCCGGAGGTCGGGATGCTGCGAGAGGTGACGGTGTTCGACGTGAGCTTCAACCGGCTCGCCGGCCCGCTGCCGTCGGCGGTGGCCGGGATGAGGAAGGTGGAGCAGCTCGACGTCGCGCACAACCTGCTCACGGGGGCGATACCGCAGGCGGTGTGCGAGCTGCCGCGCCTCAAGAACTTCACCTTCGCGTACAACTTCTTCACCGGCGAGCCGCCGTCCTGCGCGCACGCCGTGCCGCGCTACGGCGACCGGAGGAACTGCCTGCCCAACCGCCCCGCCCAGCGGACGCTGCGGCAGTGCGCCGCGTTCTTCGCGCGCCCTCCCGTCAACTGCGCCGCGTTCCAGTGCAAGCCGTTCGTCCCGGCCCTGCCGCCACCATCGCCGCCACCACCATCACCGCCGCCGCCTTCGCCACCGCCGCCATCCCCACCGCCACCGTCGACATCACCGCCTCCGCCTTCACCACCACCGCCATCTCCACCGCCACCATCGCCTCCACCGCCTGCACCAATCTTCCACCCACCGCAGCCGCCGCCGCCGCCGCCACCACCCGCGCCACAACCGCATCCGCCATGTCCGGAGCTGCCGCCACCACCACCGCCGCCGCCACCCTGCGGCGGCGCAACACCAGCATTGTCACCACCACCACCACCACCTTACTACCCCGGGCCATGGCCACCTGTCCATGGAGTACCATATGGCTCACCACCACCTCCCCCTCTGCAACACCACAGCTCATGGCCACCGATCCACAGCGTACCATATGGATCACCACCTCCTCCCCCGCTGCATTGATAGAATTTCTCCGAAGAATGTTTGGAAACATGCATGTGTTCCGCTCTTGCTCCTCACATCCGGCAAATCGACAGCAGCGGAAGTCGCACACAAGTATACGTGGTCATTATCGTTCTTATTAGCTACTAGTGTTCTTGGTTGGTTGATTGATGACTACCGGCGTGAAGAGCGTAGTAAGGTGCACAAAATTTTGTTTGGTTATGATTTGTCGGCGTCAGCATCGAAACAGTTTGTGTTGCTGTGGTGTTGAAAGGGATTGGGAAGTGGTGGGGGTGTGGGGATTTGGAGGATTTGGGAACATATGATTGATGGCTAATTGGGTTGTGAATAATAAGGAAAAGTTTGAGAGGGACAGGAGGGTTTGGCAGAGGATTGTAGGTGCAGGGATATATGTGGTTGTATAGATGAGAATCATGAGTTCAGTTCAGTTAAATTCAGTAGTAGTAAGACATAAGTTTTAGAACAAAAGGATTCTGTGTCATTTCTTCCTGCTGTATCACAATTACTTCTGGCTATTCAATTCTTATTATTATTTAGTATGGATTCTTGAGAGTTGTTCTTCTTATGTGTTGGATTGGATTTGTTCTCTACTTGCTAGTGTTGTAATCCTCTAGTTTGATCAATTGCCTTCTTTCTTTTCCTCCTGCTCTTTTCTGTTTTGTGATGTGAATTGCTGCTAGTGGTTACCCACTTTGCAGAGTATAAAGATTAAAAGAAACATGTTCTGGTTTTGCTTGTCATTTTATACTTTGACCTGCTTTCTATACATTCCATCAACCTGAATAATAGGGGAGCCACATGCTCTGTCTCTGAATTTTCAATGGCTTCTGATTGAATTCTGTCTCATACTGACTTTCTGTCTAGTTTAGCAGTTTGTGATTGGCATTTTTAAGAATGTGCATATCTAGAATGGTTGAAGAATTTTTATCTCTAAAACCAACCACAAAAAATCTCAAAACACTACCTAAATGGTTAATCAAATCTTTTATGTAGAATGCTAGCAGAATGGTGAAACTACAACTGCAAAATTCAAATTAACTTTTGTAAATGCACTTAAGAGAATCTCTCAAAGCCACAAAAGTATGTGAGGATGGTGCAAACTTTCTTTAGGGTTTCCAGGGTCTCTGTCTTGATTAAGGCATAGTCGAGGTGCAGATATCCTGGCTTTCTTGCCATGTGCTTGCTTGCTTCTGAAGAATCCAGCCAGAAATATGATCTGTTCCAATAACATTTTCTCATGTAGAATTGTTCTAGAAGGGTTCCTGCTGGTTACTATCATTATGTTTAACACTGCAGGTCTGCAAGAGATGAACTCTCATGCACTGTGAACATGTGAAGTTCACTGGAGACTAACAGTGTTAACCAAGTACTTACTAGAATAATCTTTTGATTAAGTTCATTGATTGGTTAGTCACTTGGTTGGAACATCTGCCGGTATCAGAAGAAGCAGAGGATGACAGCCCGAGATTCTCAGTCCAAATAATAATACAGAACTGTTTAAGCAAACCATGACTTGCTGAAAAGTGAAAAGAGCTTGTGATTATAATGTTGTTTAACTTTTGCCTTTGGGACTGGGAGACTGGCTTTGGTTAAGATTAAAAATTAGTTACTCCTGGAAGCTGTGGTGATTAGTGGCACTACACACACACACTGGTTGGTCAGCCTTTGGTTCTTTTGAGGTGAAAAAAGTGAAGATGATGAATCTGATCTCGCTTGCTTTGTGTCCGAGATGACCGTTATGTGCACCTTTTCACTACTTTAGCTGCTAGCACGCCTGTTCTTCTACTGTGTTCCCCTAGTTTTCTCTCTTTTTTTTATAAAAATTATACTCAAGATATCTGAATTTGATTTTTTAAAACAAAGTTTAAAAATAGGCCCTCCCATCCCCATATGTTTGCCACCGAATTTGATTTCTTTAAAACAAGGGTGTAACCCTACCAGAAATGTTCATACAGTTAACAGCAACCGACACAAGCCACCGAATTTGAATGTTCTCTCAAAGACCTACAAATTTTAAAAATGTGAAGACAACAAGTGAGAATCGAAATTGGACGGTGGGCATACACTGTTGCATCAGAGTTCAGTGGAGCCTTTCAAGTTGGCCGAAGAACTGAAGAGGATAAAAAGGAAGCTACTGAATCAATCACTTTGATAACAGTATGCCAATAGTGATCAATCCACTATACCTACTATTCTTGATTCTTCTACTGTCTCCCATTTCCCCATGAACATGCACTCCACTTGTTTGATTCGATCCTTGCATCTCACCGCCGAGATTGCCGCTTACACAGGTTTGTTCTACAGCTAATGAAGGTGATTAGTCCAAAACTACGGGAAATTAATTAGGCTTTGCCCTTCGAGGAGTCCAGCCTATTGCGGCCCAATTAGGGCCCAACTCGAATGGTCGTTGCGAGGCCCATTGGGCCGAAACATTTTGCAATTCGGTCCCTGTTGTTTAGGATCGCTACCAAATAGGCCCCTCCTTTCTTCCTTCCCTCCGGTGACGGCGCCGCCGCCGCTAGAGCTCTTCCGCCGGCGACGGCCGCCGCGGATGGGCTCGCGGTGGAGCGTCTGGATGAACCACAAACTTCTCTCCTCTCCTAGACGAAGTGACGAACCCCAGCCTCGGTGCCGGAACCCGAGGCGAGGCGACTCCGCGAGTTCCTGCTCCTCCCGCCACGGTCAGCCTCCGCCGCCGCCGCCGTATGTGCGCCGGCGAGTTCATCTCGTCTTCCACATGCACCTGGATGCTGCGTTCTTCACCGACGCCGCCCCCATCGGAGCTGTTCATGGTAACTGAAACTCTGAATACTCTGTATTAACATCAATAATAAAAGACGAAGAACATTTACTGATTTTTTATAAACGAATATTAGTCAGAATTGGTTGTCTAAAAGAATATGTCAAGTGTCTGAAACAACAAAAGTTGAATTCTGTTTTGAAATAATAATCACATCCTGTGCACGAACTTTTGATCTGAATCTGATCATGAAAATCATCATTTTGCCGACAAACATCGGCCTGAATTCCCATTTGAGGGACTGGGATTTGTTGAAGTCCTGTGTTTTTTTTTTCCTCTGTCATATGGGCCAAATAAAATGACTCACGGTGTTTTGGACCCTAGGTGCGAATCTGAGCCAAATTCTTGTGTACTACTAGTCAGCATTGTTAGAGTTGAACTTGGCCTCGCCTTCTCCGGTTTGTGGGAGATGACTCATGGTCTCAACTCAACTCTCATGGATGCTTCATGTTTTTTCCAAGTTTTTCTTGTTAGAATATTTTTGAGTATCAATCCTAGTCTTACACAAACAAGGTTAACTAGTTTAACACTCCATGGGTTATCAAATTTAGATTCAAGATTTGTCTCTGCCAGTTGGAAAGAGCCAGAATATAGCTAACTTCCTGGCTCAACACTCAACACATGCATACATAGGCAAAATTGCCTCTCTTGGTAGCTAGTAGTAGTAAAAAGTGGAAAAGCTGGCACCCGCCCGCATCCTTGTAGATTTATGGCCTGTTTGCTTCACACCCTGAGAATCACGCCTGAGTCAGGCACGATTCTCAGGCGTCCGATTTTGGTGGCATGTGGTTGGATGCACCTGTCTGAGTGAGAGCGCTCAGGTCAGGGCACCATCCAAACACGTCCTTAGCCTCTGTTCGGGAGGAGGGGTTGCTCCTTGGCACATAAAACGATGTTCGTATTAACATGTGGTTAATTAAGTATTAGCTAATTTTTTTTTAAAAAATAGATTAATATGATTTTTTTAAGCAACTTTCGTATAGATACTTTTTGCAAAAACACACACCGTTTAGTAGTTTGAAAAACGTGCGCGCGGAAAACGAGGGTAGGGCGGTGGGAACCTAGGAACGAACAGAGCCTGCGTGTGCAGGGGACGCATTCGTGGGGTGTGTGTGAGTGTGTCTGCACCAACTAACCGCACTCGCACATCTGATGTGGTAACAACCAAGTGATAGTCAAAGCAGATAGCACCCTCTACCTCCATTTATCCACCCCCTCTTTTCCAAGGGGTCAAACTAACTGTTGTTCCCTTGTAAAATCAATAAACTAGAACAAACTGCATTTTGCAGCAGATCAAGGAGACATTCCTTTGACGTGTTGAGGAACAACGTGGTCCAAAAGGGCAAGCAAGAGAAGGGAAGAGAAGCTTTTGTTATTGTTGCTGCGTGTGTGTGACGATTCTTGTTCCTTGCAAGTGATGGTTGTTGCTTGCTTGCTCATGGACCATAAGGATTGGCACTAGCAGCAGCAGCAGCAGCTACAGCTTCTTCAGTGGCTGGCTGGCTGGCTGGCCTCCTGAATCTCTTCTGAATTTCTGCTTGCTTGCTTTGGCTGTAGCTTTCTGCAGGGGTCAGGTCAGGTTGGGTCAACTTGGTTTGCAAGCCTCACCGGCTTTACCCGACAAGCATCAACGAGAAAACGGTTCAGCTCACGCCATTAGTGTCTGTCTTGTGCTGCTTCTACTCCAGGATAGCTGGCTAGCCATGTTGTTGTTGTAGTAGTAGTAGTATCTGGTTGGCTGCAAGATAGGATAGCATGGCATATAGTATCTCTTTTTCATTCGTTTTGTGATGGCAATTTGTCGACAGAGAGATTCATTGGGTGAGTGAGATGAGACATGTGTGCACAGGATGTATATATACACTGACTGGTGAATGGTGATACTTCATTTGCCTGTTTTTCTGGAGGAAGTATCTCGTATTTTTTCAGTCCATTCCACGGAGAAAAAAATAATGTAAATACGAAGCTTGTCTTCGTCCGCTGGTTAGCTTATTAGTCGCAACTAAAATTTAATTTTTAAAACATAACTTTTAGTTGATTTTAGGGGTTTATTTTTATTGTGGTCTATTTTTCAGTATTGGTTGGATGACATATAAATTATTTTTATTACTCTGTTCAATTTTATAGCACTTATTAGCCGTTGCTTAACCCATTAGAGCCGAACACAACTCTTTTGCTTGCCCGGCACTAAAAAATTGTATTTCTAATTTCTACGGTGCAAAATTTGACGAGGTCCTATTTATATGATGCTCTGGGAGATGAATAGTTATAGTCTGTGAGATTTTTTCATACTGAGTGAGGAGGGCATGGCATTATCACAAAGTAGCTCAATATTCGTGTTTGGAACACCCGAGAAAATTTTGAATGCTCTCTGTTTTCGTGTGAAATTTCTCAGGCAGGGATCAATTCAAGTGTGGTTCACCTTGTGCTGCAAAAGAGAGCCACACAAGAAAGGCTCCCAAAGATTTTGTAATTTGTATGCATGCGTACATGTACGTGACAAGGATTGGAAAAATCTTCTACTGTTGTGGCAGGTATGTACAAGAGCTGGTAGAGGCTGGGGTGCAGTTTGGCTGTTCGTCCAGCCAACCATTCTGTCCAACCCAACATCGTCAGGATAATTTGGTAAGGATACCTGAAAGTTGGTAAATGCCAGGATCTTTTTGTTATTTATTTGTTAGTATTAGGTAATGTATTTTGTCTTGAATTAATCTTGATGGATTTAATCGTCGTAATACCCAAAGTAAATATCTCTCTCGCAGTAAATAAGTGGAAACAACAGTGTCAAATAACCCCCGAATTTTGCTCTATGATGTAACCATGGATCATGAGTTTGATGACTCAGACAAATGGCACGCTCTAAACAGTTAATAGAGGTATGCACTCCCGTAGTTTACTTTTCCGCTTACAAGTCACTGTTAAATTTTAAAATTTAAAGCTTATTTTTGGACTTGATTTTTTTCTCAATTATAGTTTGTTTATTTTTCAGTATTTGCTTTTGAACTGATAAAAAAACTCACATAAAATTTTCATTTATAAACTATTTTTTGGTTGTTATGATCAGCATAATCGAAACGGTGACTTTCGATGGATTATTTATGATTTTTTTTAAAAAAGAACTTTCTACTTCAGTATTGGCTTAGACAATTTCCCACGAACCATTTGTTAGCTCAATTTTCCTCGGTTTCATAATCTATCCAATCCAAAATCACCCAGTTAGAAAACGTCCAAAATGTCTAAACTGATGTCCCCAGGCACAAGAAGAAATCAGCACACATACTTCATTTGGTTATGTACACAAACACCACGTACTATGCGTGTGTGGTAACCGCAGAGGATATAGGACCTCACATCTCCCAATTCCCAAGAACAGTAAAAAAAAGATTTTATCTATTTATCTATCTATTTATGCATGGACAAGGGCACAAGTCTAACGAGAGACCACGCAGGGCGTTTGTGGAGAGAGACGGGCGGCGCTGCCAAGTAGGGCATTCCCGCCAGGTAAATTCCCGGGCTTTTTTTCTTTTGCTTGCTTCCTTTGCTTGTCTCCTTTGGTTGCGGCGGGAACAAAAAAAGAAAAAAAAAAGAAGCGCACCGCGCAGCCGCGCGCCACCTCCACCTCCACTCGTCCTCCTCCTCCACTCTCGCAATCTCGCACATATGCGATGCCCGCCAGAATAAAACCCTCCTGCCCTCTCGCCAATGGCGGCCGCTGAAGCTACCTCCTGCTCTTCTTCCTCTTCGTCTTCGGCGTAGCTCCATCCCTGCTGTTGCATGTAGGATTCGATCGATTCGTGGTGGAGGTAAGTAATATCCAATCTCTTCTTGAGTCTTAATTTCTTGGTAGATTTATCTCTTCTCGATCTCCTGTTGTTAATGATGATGAGTTGCCGGATGCCTGCCGGGACTTCGCTTGCAAGCAGCTGCTGTGTGCGTTTCTTGCGTGGGAGTCTTCCTTGGCTGCCTTCCTCTACTACATCTAGCAGATTCTTTCTAATTAAGTTTCGATCAATATGTGCCTTTGTGATTTGTGATATATATTTGAATGGTAGATTAATTAGTTATTCGGTTGATTTTGCTGGATGCATGCATGTAGCTAGGTGAGATGGATGAACAATTGAACCCCTGTCAGTTTGCCAAGTTTAATTAGTCACCACCTGCAAATCAGATTGAAATAGAGGCGAATTAAGGAGATAGTTTCATTCTGCTCAAGTTCTAGACTAGAACATGAGGATTAATTAGATTTTTACTTAACCTGGATGAATCCAACAAGAAAAGATTCTGGTATTCAGAACTGAGTTCGGTTCACCAACGTGTAGTACTCTACAACTATAGTCAAAAAAGGAGGAGGAATATTGTTATGCAACGAAATGAAATGACAGCCAGAATACTGTAGATCAGCATATTCCAATATTTTTTTTGAACGAACATGTGCTAATTTTATTGAATATAGGAGAAGTAAAAGTTACATGTATAAAAAAGAAAGAACCGTACAAAAGGACAAAGGCCTAAGGAATTAAAAGCACTAGGTGTTTTGCTCCCGATTCCAATGTTTTGAAACAAATAGATTTTAACAAATTATGTTTGAATATTTAAACTATTCCAAACCAGGATCATAAATTCATAACAGATCGGCAAATAGCGTGCCCGAGATAGCAGGAAGATACTAGCACCAACGCAATCAAATATCTGAAAAAAAAAATTCTCTGATTCTTAGCTCACACGTCACACAAGTAGTAGTACTATCAATCTATCATTTCTCAGGGGAATTTAACCCAACCAGACCCTTTTGCTTTCCACATTCCACACCATCTCATAATATGCTTTCATAGCTTTACTGCTTTACTCTTTTTCTACATACATCCAAGGCTGCTGCTGGTCATCAGAATTCAGAATGAGAAACATGCCAATGTTGTGTCCTTCTCATTCTTCAGTGAGTGCAGTCCATGGAGCTATGCTGATCTCTTTTTGTCCATCTTTAATCGTCCTAATCCTGCTTTAAAGCCAACCATGTCATCAAGAATTGATCAATGTTCTTTTGAAAACCTCTTTTTGTTTAGTATGTGTTCTTTCATGTCCCTGTCAAGACAGATAAATTGCACAGCACAACGTGTAGCCTTCTGCATGCAGTCCACAGGCCTTGGAAGAAAACCCTTTGATGATGAGTGATGTTGATTCTTGAGCAGATTTACACACAACCCAAAAATACTAATGATGAAAAGGAGTAAGATTAAGTAATCCGTTACACGGCTTTCTTTTATTAAACACAAGCTTTCTTTTCTTGCAAACATTGTTCTACTAGTGACATAAGTTAGTTACTAATTACTAGTTAGTTAATGGTTCTAGTACGGATTTGATGTTTTTATGTAATGGTCAATGCGAGTCAAAGATGATGAAAGCTGCAGGCATTTGCAGTGGGCTTGCCTACAAAGCAAGACACGGACAAACAAAAACAAACGCTCTCATTTGGGAGTTCATGTCTTTGGTGCAAAGGAAACACACGCATGTACGTCGCGATCATGCGTGCTCGATCGGCGAGCTATAGCGCGCTAACGGACAATCTCATGGTCACGGATCGAGTGTGATCGATGCGAAAAAGCAGCTTGCGGGCGCGATTTCTTTCTTTGTCTGCCTAATTCAGTTGATGAATCTTGCATATGGTCTTTTGTGTTGTGTACTGCAGGAGTTGAGCTTGTCAGGTGTTCGTTCTTGGGGATCGATGACGCTGGGCAGCGGCGGCATGGCGGCGGAGGAGGGCGGCGGCAATGGCGAGGCGGCGGCGAGGGGGGAGAGGTGCGTGGTGGTGGCGGTGGAGGAGACGTGCTGCGCGTGCGCGCAGCTCGTGGTCGGGCCGCCGAACCCGATGATGGCGAGGTACGTGTACGCCTTCGTGTTCCTGGCGACCAACCTGCTCGCCTGGACGCTCCGCGACTTCGGCCACCCCGTCCTCGCCGAGCTCCGGCGACTCCGCGGCAGCTGCCAGGGCGCCGGCTACTGCCTCGGCGCCGAGGGCGTCCTCCGCGTCAGCCTCGGCTGCTTCGTATCCTCTTTGCAATTCAATTCAGATTTCAGTCTCAGATTCAGCTTGCATTTTGTGAGGTGGATTTTTGTCCCTGGAGGGACATCCCCTCGTTTTATACATGTCATTTAAAAAGTTATCAAAAAAAAATTTAAAAGCAATTGTCAAGATAAATTAATATATGATATATTTTTTCACAAACATGCGAGTTAAAATTTGACCAATACAATTCGAAACAAAAATAACAAATTTGACCGTATATTAAGCGTTCTATTCATACTTAAATTTGTTATTTTTGTTTCTATTTGTATAAGTTGATTTTTGAATTTACATGTTTGTGAAGTGACATCACATATTGATTTATCGTACTAATTTTTTTTCAAATTTTCAATGACTTTTTAAGTGACATACAAAAATGAGGAGTTATCATCTTAAGGGATGAATTGAGTTTTCCTGCATTTTGTGAATTTGATGTCCTTGACGACGGCGATCACCAGCTGTTCTTCTTCGTGATGTTCTTGTCGACGGTGAGGACGAGGAAGACGCACGATCGCCGGAATTCATGGCACTCCGAGTGGTGGCCGGCGAAGATCGTGCTGTGGATGGGCTTCACCGTCGTCCCCTTCTTCCTCCCCTCGCCTCTCATCCAGCTCTACGGTCAGTGTTGCCATTGTCACCCTCCTCAGCTCCTCTCACCCACCCGTTCTTGATTCCTCTTTGCTCATGGTGTTCGTCTGAATTTTCATATTTTCAGGGAAGATCGCGCATTTCGGAGCAGGGTAAGCCCCGCATGCACATTTTCTTTTTTAATATAAAATACTATAACTTCCGGCCTCTTGCATCAACTAGAGATGCATACACGCAACCAACACACGTTTTTCAGCACGTTCAGCTGAATCGGGTCTCGTTATCGACGTAAAACTGATGGATCATATGATGCGCAATTTTGACAGGGCGTTTCTGGTGATCCAGCTCGTCAGTGTCACCCGGTTCATCACCTGGCTGAACGACTGCTGCCGGTCAGAGACCAACCTGAAGAGATGGTACGTCTACTGATCAAAGCCGCTGATTTCTGTTCCATAAAAAAGCAAATCCAGTTCCCTCCGTCCTAAATTATAAGACCTATATTTTTTTTACACGGTCTTCAATGATATATTTTGATCGTTAGTTTATTCCATGCTATATATTTCCAATAAATATGAAATTAGCATCACATGAAAGTATTTTAAAATATGAATGTAATGATATAATATGCATAATACTTAGCATATATATATATGGTTAGTATAATTATTAATCAAAAGTTACCGAGTTTAATTTTCCTTAAAAAAAAGGTGCCCAAATACGAAGGAAGTACTATGATATGTCACATCAAATACCGAGTACAGCTCACCTGCAATGGCGGCGTACGTCTGACATGGGTTGAGGTGGTGGTGGTGCAGCCATATGCAGGTGCAGGTGGTGTCGATCGCGGCGTACGTGGGCTCCATCCTGGGCGTGGTGCTCATGTACGTGTGGTACGCGCCGCGGCCGTCCTGCAAGCTCAACATCCTCTTCATCACCGTCACCCTCGTCCTCGTCCAGATCATGACCGGCGTCTCGCTCAGCTCCAAGGTCTTGTGCGACTAATTTGCTTACTTCTATCCGGATCGATCGATCTCGATTGGAACAAGTGTTCTCGTGTCTGAATCTCTGAATCTGAAATCTGCATTTGCTCTGTTCTTGGATTGGTTTTGGGTTTCAGGTGAAGGCTGGCTACCTGGCGCCTGGGCTGATGGGGGTCTACATCGTGTTCCTCTGCTGGACAGCGATCAGGAGGTGATTATTTTCTTTGAAAGATTCATTCGGATCTCAGTTCTGAATTTGTGATCTGATCATCCATGGAATCGAATCCATTTTATAACACAACTTTGGTTCTTTTGTTTTTTTTTTGGGCCATGAACAGTGAGCCTCACACAGAGATTTGCAACAAGAAAGCCGAGGTTGCAACGAGTGCAGATTGGGTTAACATCGCGGTAATCATCCAATCAACTGTTCAGAAATGAAATTTAACAAAATCGAACAATGTCATCATCTGCTTAACTGCTGCTGTATAAATCTGAAGAATGAAATGTCCAACATCTGCAGAGCTTCGTGATCGCGGTGATCGTCATCGTCACGGCGACATTCGCTACGGGGATCGATTCCAAGTGCCTCCAGGTCTGTCACTTAACTGAACTCATCAGTGATCAGGGTTATGATCATATCGCCATTGATGCTGAAATTGCTCGAGAATCTGCAGTTCAAGAAGGCCGAGAGCGAGCAGCCCGAGGACGACGACATCCCGTACGGGTTCGGCTTCTTCCACTTCGTGTTCGCCATGGGCGCCATGTACTTCGCTATGCTCTTCGTCGGCTGGAACGCCAATCAAACCATGGAGAAGTAATAATCCCAGCCATAACAACTTCCACTGGTCTTTAGCTTAATAACTTGATAATCCATTCAAGGAGATCAAGTAACCATAATCCGGTAACTGATTACAATTTGTTATGATCCGGTTGATTGATTGCGTCAGGTGGACGATCGATGTCGGGTGGGCGAGCACCTGGGTCCGGGTTGTCAACGAATGGCTCGCGGCGATCGTGTATAGTAAGTGAACCAAACCATGTACTCCTTTCATTCCAAAATATAAAAATGGTTAGTTTTCAAAACTTATATACCATAATATATAAGTATTTATAGTACCCTGATTGTGTGTACACACAGAAATCCAAGCATTTTGAAACAATCAGAATTTTGGGAAGAGAGCCTAACCAATTCAAAACTTAATCAATGATACAAGTGAAAATAAATCTTTTTTCCGCCACAAACCTTAATCTTTACTAAACAGGCTAGAAATACTTACATTTTAAAACGGAGATAGTATAACAATATCTAGCCGCGCAATTGCACGAGCTACATCTGCACTAGCTACTGTATATTACTGACAAAACTGCCGTTGCACCTGCACTTTCAGTATGGATGGTGATTGCTCCAATTGTCTGGAAGGGAGGGCAGGTCGGCTCATCGCCAGAGGGCACATGACACAAGGAGAACAAATCAGAATTCAGAAATGGAGCTTCGTCAGATGATGCAGCGATAAATACTTGGTCAGCGACAAACACGTACGTAGCTGCAGGCTGCATGATCAGGGAGATGTACAGGATGAGAAGAACAGTTTTGCTTTCGTTGCAGCTGCTGCAGAGAGGCATATGCAATTGGCATCCATTGCCCATACGAGTGTAGCTAGCTAGCTAAGCTAGATATTTGTATGTTCAGTTTCCTCTCCTGTTACTGGAGAGGGCAATGCATCGAATCAGCAAAGCATATTGTCAAATGACAAACTGCTGCTGAACATGCAAAAGGGGCAGCAACCCTTGGAATATACGCAGACTTCCTGAAACAGTGACTAATTTCTGTCATTTGGAATTTCAGTTCTGATCTGAAACTGGGTACTCATTGCCTATCTCTCTCTCTCTCTCATGATTCAATATTTATGTAGGGTACTCCTATGATGTAATCTGATCAGGTTACAAAGCTTGAAGAAATCTTGTTTGAGTGAGAGGGTGACTGAGATCTCTCATGTGATGCATGCATCTGATCGATTCTGATCAGGTCGGCCAGGGACATGAAAGAAATGATTTACTCCCTCACTTCCAAAATGTAAAAATATAGTATTGGATTAAACATTTTATAATACTACAAATCTGGATATATATATAAAATGTCTAATCTGGTACTTCCTCCGTTTCACAATGTAAGTCATTCTAGCATTTCCCATATTCATATTGATATCTATCTAGATTCATTAACATCAATATGAATGTGGGAAATGTTAGAATGACTTACATTGTGAAACGGAGGGAGTAAGTAACTCTTAAAAAATTAAATACTAATCCATACAAGAGATCAAACAAAAGGAATAGATAAGCATCAATCGTTGGAGTAACTCATTTTCTGATATTGCCATGCCCTGATTTCTGAAATTTTGTCCTATGAACAAAAAAAAATGTGTATATGCTCTAAATTACGATGTTATGATGGAAAATGGATCATACTTCGCCTTTTCTGCGGCTTCCTACATGCCTCCTATTCGCTGGTTGTTGTTTCCTCACGCTACTCCTACTCTATACACATTTGCATGCAACCTAATGACCCCTCTTGTTTGCAGCAATATTGTACTGATGTACTCTCCCGTCCTTAAAAAAAAACTTAACCCAGGAGAGGTCATACAACGAATTAGACAAGTGTCACATCCCTTCTAGATACACATTTCAATACTCGTGGTACGTTTTTCAAACTGCTAAACGGTGCGTTTCATACGAAAACTTTCTATATGAAAGTTGCTCTACAGCGCGGAATATTAGTTTGAGCACTGCACAACGCCCTCTCCTTCTGGTTTTCCTGTTTTTTACCACACCACTTTTCCTCCGCATCCCACATTTCCTCGGTTTGTTTTTTTTCGTTTCTTTACCACTCCACTTTCCGTGTTTCTTTTTTCTCTTTTCCATCTCATCCGTGCTTCATCCATGGGCCCAGTAAAATATTAACCATCTAGATTTTTTTTTTCGTTCCTTATTTGTAGTTTTTCTATTTTCGCGTTTTAGTAAACTATTTACTGTCTAGTTTTTCTTTCCGAGTTTTCCGTTTTTCTAGTATCTCCGCACGTTTCAAAAGTAACAAATTTACTCCATTTACTCCGTGGAGTTTTTCATTTACTCCGAGCCTCCCACATCCGCTCATTTAAAAGTAACAAATTTACTCGCATGAATGCCTCCATACGCAATACCTAGATGGTCGTAAAAGAATTACTACCAGCTTACAACGCTAGTAATTCTTTTACCAATATTATAAATATTGTTTAGATTTCATGGTCTGTGAGTAAAACAATTACTACCTTCCTTTCGATATAGCCCATGATCTCGTAGCCACCCTATAGTAATATATTTACTGATGTGTTCAATACACAATATAAGAGTAAAAACCGAGATTTCCTGGTATGCGACTATGCGAGTAAAACAATTACCACATTCCTCTCGATATAGCCATGATCTCATAGCCACAGTGTAGTAATATTTTTACTGATATGTTCAATATACAGTATAAGAGTAAAAATCTAAAACTAAGAGTATTGTTGATCTGTATCACAAAATAATCGTATAAATGAAAAAAATTACTGGCTCAATCACACACAAGCGATAAAATTACTCACAAAATTACTCACAGCTGAATCAAACTAGAAAAAAAAATGATTCAGCCAAAAATCCATCTGGTGGCTTTGCTGGATCTTGCTATAAGGATGAAGAGCACGGTCTATGTCTTGTGACTGGTAGTGGAGAGGGCAACCGGGTGGCGAGCAGTAGTCGACGATGGAATCATGGAAGGATGTAGCGGTGTGGTATAGAGATGAGCTCGACGTTGCGCAGTAGCAGCCATTCATCATCTAGCAAGCACGAAAAAATGCAAAAACATTCTCGTTCATGTCAATACAGATGACGAGCAAAAGAAAAATAGCAAACAACTTCCATCACCGGCGGACTCCACCCTATCCTCTGCAGCCAGCCACATGGAGCACGATGTGCAAATGTAGGACCTGTGCAGCCCATCAATTGAGATCAGGTAATATTGAAGATTGCACGTTAATTTGATTTGCAAAAAAAATTAGGGCTTCATGCGTGAAGTTGAAGGAGAGTATGCATATGCAAATCAGAGTGTCATTTCCTTGCTTGTTCTATCAATGTCGCCGATGTGGAGCAGCCGCTGGTTGTTGCTATTGGCCCAGGTGAACACCTCTTTGCTGGTTAAGGTGATACCTAGCGTCCGGCAGCGAGGCCCGAAGCGTGCCTTCGCCTCAACCGTCGCCGGCCACTGCCATCAACCACCACGGTGTCATCCTCCTCCTCCATGGTGTGTCGCCGATCTGTGGGGTGGGATGGTGGATCGATCCAGATCCCAAAAAAAAGGAAAAAAATGAAGTAGGGGCGAGAGTGGTTGGTTGGGTACGGGAAAAATATAATATATACCGGAAGCAGAGAAATTGTTTTTATCGCAGTTAATCATTTACTCCGATAATGGTGGGAGCACGATGCGGGACGTGGGGTGGGATCGGAAGCAGTGGAGTTGTTTTTATTATCGAAGTAAATCGTTTACTCGAATAAAGTTGGGTGGTTGGGGCGCGCGATAGGAGTAAATCGTTTACTCCGACAACGGTAGGAGTGAAATGACGGAACGTGGGGTGGGGTGGGCCTGGGCTGATGCATGTTTGGCGCTTAGAATTCTATCAAATTAATCTATGTTTCAAGTTTGTAATAATTAAAACTTAATTAATTATACGTTAATATTACCTCGTTTTGCATTAAAACACTTAATTTTTATCTCTAAGAGAAAAAAACACCACCTAAATTAAATTTTTTAAGCATGGAGAAAGTACATATTTTTTGTTTTTACACAGCTGGTAGATGTGTAGCAAATCCAAAATAAAATCCACGAGGCAAACGCGTCCGTGGAGCAGTCGAGCCGAAGCAAACGCCGCCCGCTTCCGAGTTCCGAGTCGGCGCGGCGGACGGTATATTTATCATCATCCTGCCCCCCTGCAAAATCCTTCCTACTTTTACGACACCTCCCCACCCCCCGTCTCCTTCTCCCTCGTCTCCAGATCCGTGGGTCGAAGCAGCGGCGGCGCCCGATCCACGGCGGTCACTCCCTCCGCCATGAATCCCGAGTAGTAAGCACTCCCATCCCTCACCTCCTCCTTCCTTCCTTCCTATGGTTCGTGATCTCCGCCCCCGGTTTCGCCGTGCTGCTCGTTTGGTTAGGTTGCCCGGATCTGAGCGGGATCCCTTCGCATGGTTTCGATCCGGATCTCAACTTGGTGGCTAGGTTTTTCGTCTTCTTCACACGTGGTTTTGACGACGCGCGGGTTGTTTTTTTTGTTGACGATGATCTCCTCATTATCACGTCAATTGCAAAAGGGGGAATTCGGCAATCGCTCATCACACCATGATTTGCTGATGTCTCATACATATTTGGGGAATGGGAATTGGATTTTATTCTACCAGGAAATTTAGTTTATAATGTTGCCTTATGTGCGTGCCAATGTATCATATCAGCTCATGTCCGTCTGCTCTGTAGTTATGTGTAAAAACATTGCCATAGTTTTGAATTTGGATATCTTCCACAAGTACTAATACTAGGCATATTGGTCCCGTTTGGATATCAACATACTTTTGGAGCAGATGTATATGCATCATTATTCAGTTACTTTTACCTGCATATATAAGGGAGTCCTAAATAATACAATGGTCTCTATTGACATTTATTCATGCCATGATTTGATAGTTACCTATAAGGGAAGTTGACTTTTGGGATATGGAAAGATAACATTTTATTGTAAATAATTCCCACTACTGTAGGAGTGCATTACTACATGTGATAAAACACTGTGTTGAAATGAAGAAGGTAGCAGTTGTATGCATGTAATTGTTATTTCATTTTCTCTATGTACTGCTACTGTAACACTAGTTTTTTCTTTTGGTCAATTTCAGCGACTACCTTTTCAAACTTCTCCTCATTGGTGATTCTGGTGTTGGGAAATCGTGCTTGCTTCTCAGATTTGCGGTACGAGTTTAACTCATTGTCTCATTCTCCTAATTGTGTTTTTGTACTAAGTCATTCTGGAATAAATAGTTCTTATATGTAAATGTGCTTCAGTAGAAACATGCAGTGTAGGATCATACCTCACTATTGCAATAGCAAAGTGGTTATGATAATTATGCAAGGGATTCCTTCCATTGGTCATCTTTTTGTTATAAACATGAACTGTAAGATCATGAATCCACAATTCACTCGTATTAAATAATAAAGAATCAAGCATGAAGCTTGACTAAATTTTCTGTTACGTAGATTGTGAATGTTATTGATGTACTTGCTTCCTGTGATTAGGATGACTCATACCTGGACAGCTATATCAGCACAATTGGAGTTGATTTTGTAAGTAATATATTGTTGATTTACTTGAGTTAAGTTTACTTTTTGTAGCACAGCAATAAGTTGTGCATTTTGTTTGCAGAAAATACGGACAGTAGAGCAGGATGGGAAGACCATCAAGCTTCAAATCGTAAGATTACTGCTACCTTTTCTTCATCGCTTTTGATCCCGTATTGTTTTTTACTTGTGCTAGACAAATTCATAAATAAGGATGTCCAGTTATGATGCAATGGTTATTGTGAATGAATCTAGAAAGATATGTTCTGAAGGTTATGTTCCCATATTTGTGAAATATTGGTGCTGCTCATCGGTGAAATTTCATTTTCCTTGCTCGTAATAGATTCTATAGATTCTTGAGAGTAAGTTATATGGTGTGCCCTCATTGTCAGGGGTGAAAATTGTTCAGTTTATGATTTTTTGCGGTTGTGGCAAGATCTGGTCTCAGAGGATTTACCATCTTAATTGTGTTCTCTTTATCCAAAGGGTAAAGTCTATTTTTGGGCCTTGAACTTTGCTAAGCCCATTTATCACCCTGAACTACAAAACTGGTTATTTTTTCAAAACATTCAAAGCCAGACACAACACCCTGAACCATATGTTATGGTGGTTGTCATGAACTTTAACTAGGTAAGTTTCATGGTGGTGGACCTTAATATGCATAATAAGAGTCTGAATTAGGAAAATCATGTCTATTTCAAACAAAACCACTAACAAATTATGTCTCAGGGTGTCTTTTGGCTGGTTTAAAAGTTGAGGGTGAAAAATAATCGATTTCTTTGTAGTTTGGGGTGAAATAGTTTGAACAACAAGTTCAAGGGCTAAAAATGGACCTTACCCTTATCGAAATATGCATATGATATTTTTTTACCCATATTTGAATGTGTTCGAATGCTGAACGTTGTATCGACACCTGAACTCAATTCTGGCAAGTATATACTTTATAATATTAAAACCCAGAATTGAATTCAGATATGGGCTATGGAGTGCTTTGGTATGTCCGTCATTGTTATTGCAAATTGTGCCACTGATGAGAAATCTTTAAATTTGTTTAGAAACTATTCTTTTTTGAGTAGCAAACTTTGAGAAGTACATTAAACTTGGTGAAATGTGATCCATATCCATAGAGTAATCTGAAGTGGAGCAATAGTCCAAGTGCATCATGAATTTAGTATTTGAAAATATTGTTAAGACTGTGGTATGAGTATACTCTTTTACTTTGTTACAGTGGGATACTGCTGGACAAGAACGTTTCAGGACGATTACAAGCAGCTATTACCGGGGAGCTCATGGAATAATTGTAAGTTGGCCACATGATCCAACCGCTATTTTCTGCAAAGTATTGGCCATCTTGTCCCTTTCATTAAACTAATTCATCCTATCTTGTGCATGCAGATTGTATACGATGTGACAGACCAAGAAAGCTTCAACAATGTGAAGCAGTGGTTGAATGAAATTGATCGTTATGCAAGTGACAATGTAAACAAGCTCCTTGTTGGGAACAAGAGCGACCTAACTGCCAACAAAGTTGTGTCATCTGAAACAGCTAAGGTAAGCTCTCCAGAGTCATTTGATTGAATGTGTATTGGCTTTGATCGACTGTGTATTGGCTTTCTCACCATTGTCATGTGATGCTCTTATTTATACGCCTTTAACATATCTACAATCGTTAAAATATCCCGCAGGCGTTTGCTGATGAGATGGGCATCCCCTTCATGGAGACAAGTGCCAAGAACGCCACTAATGTGGAGCAGGCCTTCATGGCTATGGCCGCATCCATCAAGGACAGGTACAACTTTAAATCCACATGAGCAGTGTAGCTCTTGTATTACCCTCATATCTGGGTAGATTTTAGTAACGAACATCCCACCTGTCATTTTTCTCAGGATGGCTAGCCAACCGGCCGCTTCAAATGCAAGGCCACCGACCGTGCAGATCCGCGGGCAACCTGTCAACCAGAAGACGTCGTGCTGCTCGTCCTAAAGATAACCAAGTCTTTCCTTCCATGTAAAATTCGACGTATGTTACTACTGTTTGCTCACTACAACGTATTTGTGATATTCATTTGAACGCCCTTGATACCATCTTTTCTTTAATCAGATGGTTAGGCAGCTGCAAATATATATGTAACCTTGCTTTGTTGCTCTTTGCTCACGAATCGAGAGGAGCAAGCAGAACCAGTGTATTTGATTCTTTTCACGCTTACATTTTTCCCATTTCATTGCATACAAGTATTCTGTGTTGAGGTTTAGTTAGACCGGACAGCGGACTGATTACAACAATTTTACAACTTGTCACAGGTGTTGGAAAGTTAATTTTGCATCGGTAGAAAGACTATATCTTTCATTGAGTGATTAGGTCCAATTATTTTGTTCCTTGCCGTGAGCTGGGTCCCATATTTTTATATCTAATCCCATGAACGTCAGTGTTGTTCTGGATTCCGAACGTCTCACACGATCGCTTCGGGCCTCGCTGATAACGCTTAGGTTCACGACATCCGTGGTGCCCTCAGTAGTCATCTCCCAATTCTTGGCAGTCTGGGACGCCGTGCTTCCCACCTAGCTGACCCTAGGAATGGAGGACCGGCTTGTCAGACTTGGATGAGCAACCGACAATATTCGGCGCACTCTGCCTACCAGGCCTACCTTCTGGGCCTCCACTCTTTTGCTTGCGCCGACCTGCAATGGGATGCTAAAGGGCCTACCTAAATGCAAGCTTTTCCTCTGGTTTACACTCCAGCAGTGTTGTTGGACAGCTGATATTCTGTTAAAGTGTAGAGTCGACATCCATTTATTGTGCCCCTTGCCCCTTCTGTGCTCAGGAGTTTGAGACGACAAACCATATCCTACTCCACTATGTGTTCGCTCAATAGATGCGGCACCGCGTGCTATCCACGGCAGGCTGGACTGGTACCCTACCTCTAGAGCTCGCCTTCTAGAGCAGCTTTGTCAAGGCTTTGACTCCTTGATCTTGCTGGTGTCCTGGCAGCTCTGTAAGGAGCGGAACTCCAGGATTTTCAACTCCGCTCTTTTGTCCATCCAGGTTGTCTTTGACTCGATTATTCAAGATTTTCAACTCCGCTCTTTTGCCCATCCAAGTTGTTTTTTCAACTCCAGTCGAACGCTGGATGGCTTATCTCGACATTTTGTTGGGAGGATAGCAGTGCTCTTTTACTTGCTTGCTCGTGTCTTGCCTAGCTTCTAAGCCTTAGTCCTCTAAGTCCCTTTTCGCCAGATTTTTGTGCTAGTTTTTTTTTCTCTTGTACCTCCTCCGCAATGGCCTCTGACTGTTGCCTTAAATTCCACATTCTTATAATATATTGATGTGTAATTTTTTTACGCGTTAGTTAAAAAAAAGACACGCCATGGCGCGCCCCAGCACATGACACAAGGAGAACAAATCAGAATTCAGAAATGGAGCTTCTCATCGAGATTTTGAAAGTCACACGAATTGAATGGCATATTCTGAAAACGGTGTGAATTGGATGGCATATACTGAAAAATCTCTTCGTCAGATGATGCAGCGATAAATACTTGGTCAGTTATACAGACACGTACACTGCTGCAGTTGCATGATCAGGGAGATGTACAGGAGAACAGTTTTGCTTTTGTTGCAGCTGCTGAAGAGAGGCATATGCAATTGGCATCCATTGCCCATACGAGTGTAGCTAGCTAGCTAAGCTAGAGCTTTGTATGTTCAGTTTCCTCTCCTGTTACTGGAGAGGGCAATGCATCGAATCAGCAAAGCCAAAGCATTGTCAAATGGCAACTGCTGCTGAACATGCAAAAGGGGCAGCAGCCTTAGGAACAAACAGTGACTAATTTGATTTCTGTCGTTTGGCACTGTATGTAATTTCAGTATATATTTCAGCTCTGATCTGAAACTGAATACTACTCATTTGCCTATCTCTCTCATGCTTCAAGATTTATGTAGGGTACTCCTATGATGTAATCTGATCAGGTTATTTTGGAGTATTAACATATCTGATCGAATCTGATCAGGTCAGCCAGGGACAAAGAACGAAATGATTTAACTCCAGTGTTGTTGCGGTGAGCTGGAGCGTGCGTGCAGGACAAACTAAAACCTGAAACCGTGGGGCGTAGTACTACTGTAGGAGTATTACGTATCGTGCGATTGTTTGTAGCGCCGTCTAAGGTGAGTACACTAGGTGACAGGCCAGGTACATCGTCATGGCAAACGTCAGAGTTCCAGACATACATGGCCCAGAAACCAATCCAATCAGTTGTTCGCTTGTCACTTGTGGCTGTAATTCAGTTGCAACTGACCTGGCTGAACCCCTCATCGTTTGGCTTTATGTTCTCTCTCCGCAAAATATGTACACTTCATCCGTTCTAAAATATAAGAACCTAGAACCAGATACTACGAATCTAGATAAGCTGTCTGTCTAGATTCGTAGTAATAAAAAAGTCCTAAACTCTTATATTTTATAGGACTGAGTGAGTAAGAAATAACATATGCTTAAAGAAAAAATGTCCTAAGTTCTTATACTATAAATCTGAATAAAGAGAGGTATATCGTTTCATGTCTACAATTCGTAGTACAAGATATATCTCATTCAACCAAAGTCCTTTATATTTTGGGACGCACGGGGTAAGAATCATCCGCTGCTAAAATTTAAACCTAAAGTTTATTTTAGGATATTTTAATGTAGTTTTTAAATTAGATTTTAAGTCATCAAGAACATATGTATGTAAAAGTTTCATCTAAATTATTGTGACTTGCATATAATAATTAGATTTTAAATTATTGTTTTTGCATATATATATATATATATATATATATATGTGTGTGTGTGTGTGTGTGTGTGTGTGTGTGTGTGTGTGTGTGTGTGAAAGTTTCAGCTGATAGTGAATCGACGGGGACCTTAGCCTACCAAGTCACATCGGTCACATAGATCGACAATGAGTGTATGCAACTGCAATCGGGATTGTGCATGAATGAATGATTGGTTTCAGATCTGCATCCATGTCAAGCTTCACTCTTCTTGTATGTTTTGGCCACAGCTCTGGGCCTCATGCTAATCCGTTTTGCCGCTCGCAGTTCACGTGGTTTGGCAATACATCAATTTGGCGTCCTGCTTATTGATCCGGAAGCAGTACTGCTCTTGTTGTAAAGCGAACCGTTTCAATACTGAAACTTGCAAGCAATGATTGATTTATCGATCACCACCTACTATAGTTCTCTTTATGATGAGATTGCTAATAAAAGCGGGCAAAGTAGTCCCTCGGTAAGAAAGACTTATGAGAAAGGCTAGTAATCATGCACGTGCAATCCACGTTTGATAGAATATATCACACACAATATGCATCTATGTGTTTTAATAACTGACAAAACTAAGAATTTGTTGGTTTTATATCAATTACAATAGACTGGAGTACATAATTTTGCAAAATATTATTGCATTTGTGATTTGCAGGGGATTGGAGCTCTGGCCAAAACCCACTTCAGTCCATAGCTTTGCTAATAAAAAGATCCAAAATTTTGGAGAAATGAGTTCACGATAGTGAAGTGAGTTAGTTCATGAACAAAATCACTAAACTAAATATATTTTAACGAAATTTTTGAGCATACTTTACCTCAACGGAGAATAAAACTCTCAGCATAGTCATATAAGGATATGGTGTATATGCTGAGCACTCGCATATTGTAGCTACAAAATGCTTTACCTTGGGGAAGAGGCCTGCCCTTTCGGTCCAAAAGATCTTCAGGCTGCCAAGCTGAAAATATAAAATATCAATTATTGAATCAATTTATCTACAATAGTGCTTCACCTTGGGGAAGAAGCCTGCCCAGAAAACTTCATCTCTTAGTTGCAAAATATAGCATTTAAAATTTGTAAAAAAAAACAACTTCTTCGTCTACTTTATCATCTCAACAAATTATAAGTATCTCATTTAATTTATTCACCTATTTACTCAACTCAACTTAATCATAATCATCATATCCCACATTAAATTTGACCTCTCCTTTAAAACCCATAAATGTTTTTATTTTAAGACAAAGGAAATCGGTAAGGGCAATGTTAACAATAGAGCAAACTGCTAGTTCTATCTTTAGCTAGATCATGTAATGTCAATATAATGCATACTATATCATCAATATATGATCTACCTTATTATCTCGTAACACTCATTTGAGTCCATGCTGGAGTTGAATACAGATCTATGGTTTCTCTTTTCTAACTCAACAAAAATTTAATATACTCTATAACAATTATTATAGCACGCTCACATCATGTTTACTTGCTCCAATGAGATAGTTGGAGAAGTCCTCTTTTACGAGTAGAACTGCGGGCATACCACTCCAAGGCTCCAAGCTCACACCAATACACGTGCATACGTAGTCATATGTGTCCGTTACTTATAGTCCAAAATTGTATGACATAGAAGATGTATAGCATACTCATCACTTTCTTCGAGTTGATAGTGCTTGTCATTTTGAATAAAGACATGGTCTTGACCGCTATTTTTTATTACAATATATGTAAAAATATCAATAAATATATGATTTTATTGAAGTACTTTTTAAGTACAATCTACATATATGGTCACCATATTTCTAAGAAATATTTTAGATATTATTTATAGTCGAATTTTTTAGAGTTTGATAATAGCCTTGTCAAAAATAACAAATACTATCAATTCGTAGGTAGTTTTACACACTACATTTACTGTATATTTTAACCCTTATTAAAATCCTAGCGCACATATGAGCGTAATATTTATGTACACCAAAATTTAAAATTTCATGTGTAAAGTCATACACCATGACTCTACACCGTATCATTTTTTTGTCCCTGTAATATGGTAATATATTCTTAAAACTAGTGTAAGTTAGTGCTAATTAGTGGGACACAAGACCCACCAGCACTAATCCTGGTAGGTTATTAAGCGTACACATGTACATTTAGCCATCTGGTCACATATATATTAGCTTATCAATGGATCTCTTTCTCTCCAAATTCGACCCAACCTATTTGCAATTGGCAGGTTGACAGTAATAACCTTATACCATATATCATAAACATTAGTTCGCATTGGAACGGTGTTTTAATAAGTTAACAATTAAGGTGAAGAGCGAGAGGTCGACGAAGGTCAGAAGTAGATATTGTAATACGACGGTGTAGTATCTATCTTCTAATTATCTCCATCTCAAGATATGTGGTAATTTTTAACAATGAATCCAGATAACTATTATCTCCATATCCTAAATATAGTAACTTTTGATTATTAATCTGGACTGGACATATAATTATCTAGATTCATAGCTAAAATTACTTATATTTTGGGATGGACGGAGTATTAAATATGATACTCTTGTATAATATCTACTACTTCCTTTCCAAAATATAACTTTTAATTATATATGAATGTGGATGGGTATTTGTTCATATTATAGCTAAGAGCTGTTATGAATCTGGATGAGTAGTGGTTCAGATTCATAGCTAAGCGTTTCTATATTTTAAAATGGAGATAATATTGTTGGTGACAATGGTGTGCACATCAATTTCAAAAATTTATAGATGAACTTGTGTTAACGAAATATCACATCATTTCCTCTCGTGTATATATAACTTATAATGTTACAAATTGAAAATATACCGTCAAGATTGTATATGTTTTTCACATCCCTTAAGCAACGGTGTTGTGACGTGGAGTTGTGCGTGTACAACTTTACTAATCAGAGATTAAAATTCCCTGAGGGCACACATATTACATATACCCTGCACTATACTTCCTTTGTCCCAAAGAAAAATAACTTCTGAAAATGAATCGATTCATCCTTAAAAGTTGAATTTTTTTTAAGGATAGAGGTGTAGGATTTTAGCAAGGTCCAATATATAGGTTACGGATTTGTCATTGGTCGTTGTATTCTTTTATGTATGCCAGAGAATGCATTCGCGGATATATGGGTTTTATATTGCACGTTTAGCAATGACATAATCGGGAAACATATTGAATACTCCCTCCGTCCCAAAACATAAGCATTTCTACAAATGAATCTAGATAACTCCATGTTCATATTCGTGTTGTTTTTTTAATTAATTTAGCTCACAACATATGGGCAGATCTGAGCTGGACCAGGGAGTCAGGTCAGGCGAGAGGCGAGGCCACCACACAAAACTGTAGCGAGTGTGGCCACCCATGCATGCAATGCAGCCTCATCGCTTACGTCACCGCCGTCCTCCCCCCCCCTACATAAACCATCAGCATCATCATCATCAGCCGCAAGCCACTCCACCTCGAGCTCTCGCAATGCCGGCCATGGAGGAGGAGGCGGTGGCCAACGAGGCGCATCACTTCCTCGTCGTCACGTACCCCGCCCAGGGCCACATCAACCCGGCGCGCCACCTCGCGCGGCGCCTCGCGCGCGCCGCGCCGGGCGCCCGCGTCACCATCTCCACCGCCGTCTCCGCCTGCCGCAAGATGTTCGGCGACGCCGCGGCTGCGGGCGCCGGCGGGGAGCTCGTCGACGAGGGGGGTGTGCGGTACGCGCCGTACTCCGACGGCTACGACGACGGCTTCGACAGGGCGGTGCACGACAGCGCCAGCTACATGACCCAGGTCAGGGTCGTCGGCGCGCGCACGCTCGCCGCCGTCATCGAGGGGTTCCGCGCCGCCGGGAGGCCCGTCACCCGCGTCGTCTACACGCTGCTGCTCACCTGGGTCGCCGACGTCGCCCGCGACCATGGCGTCCCCGTCGCGCTGTACTGGATCCAGCCGGCCGCCGTGCTCGCCGCCTACTTCCACTACTTCCGTGGCACGGGCGGCGTCGACAGGGACATCGCCGCGGCGGCGGCGGCGCGGGACCGGATGGCGCCCGTGCGCGTCCCGGGGCTCCCGCCGCTCCGGCTGCGCGACCTCCCGTCGTTCCTCGCCATCGCCGACGACGACGACCCCTACGCCTTCGTGCTCGACGCGTTCCGCGACATCGTCGCCGTGCTCAGCCGCGGCGACAGACCCACCGTGCTCGCCAACACGTTCGACGCCATGGAGCCCGAGGCCGTGGCGTCGCTGCGGCAGCACGGCGTCGACGTCGTCCCCGTCGGGCCGGTGCTCTCCTTCCTCGACGCCGCCAAGAGCGGCGGCGGCGGCGGCGCCATCACCACCACCACCAGCAACGACCTCTTCAAGCAGAACGACACGGGCTACCTCGAGTGGCTCGACGCGCGGCCGGCCGGCTCGGTGGTGTACATCTCCTTCGGGAGCCTGTCGACGATGAGCCGGCGGCAGATCGCCGAGGTGTCCCGCGGCATGGCGGCGAGCGGCCGGCCGTTCTTGTGGGTGCTGAGGAAGGACAACCGCGGCGAGGCTGACGACGTCGCCATCGACGGCGGCGTGGTGGTGGAGTGGTGCGACCAGGTGAGGGTGCTCGGGCACCCGGCGGTGGGGTGCTTCGTGACGCACTGCGGGTGGAACTCGACGCTGGAGGCGGTGGCGAGCGGCGTGCCGGCGGTGTGCGTGCCGCAGTGGACGGACCAGGGCACCAACGCGTGGCTCGTCGCCGAGCGGCTCGGCGCCGGCGTCAGGGCCGCCGTGAGCGAGGTCGACGGCGTGCTGGAGGCCGGCGAGCTGAGGCGGTGCATCGACGCCGCCACGTCGGAGGCGGTGCGCGCCAGCGCGGCGGCGTGGAGAGAGAAGGCGCGGGCGGCGGTGGCCGACGGCGGCTCGTCGGAGAAGAACCTGCAGGCGTACGTTGGGAAGATTCGCGCCAATTAGATGTGTCTTATTGGATTTTGAATTGGGATGATGCTCCAATTTTATATGTAATTAGCCGAATTTCCTATGTAATTGTGGAAATATATGCTAATGCATATTTGTATTTCATTTTAATGTAGAGTTGTGCGGTTGTGCCTACTAGACACACTCTAGTACTCCCTCCCTCCAAACAAAAGTAATCTTGGTGAGGATTTCACATCATCTAGAGCAAGTCTAGGGGCCTGTTTAGTTAGTTAAATAAAAATTTTTGGGTGTCGCATCAGACGTCCGACCAAATGTTGGAAGGGGTTTTTAGACACAAATGAAAAAAAAACTAATTTCATAACTTGCCTGGAAACCGCGAGACGAATCTTTTGAGCCTAATTAATCCATCATTAGCACATGTGGGTTACTGTAGCACTTATGACTAATCATGTCCTAATTAGGCTCAAAAGATTCGTCTCGCGATTTACATGCAAATTGTGCAATTAGTTTTTCTTTTTATCTATATTTAATGCTCCATATATGTATCCAAAGATTTGATGTGATGTTTTTAGAAAAAAAAAATTTGAGAACTAAATAGGGCCTAGATTCATTGTCTTATGTGGTATCAAATCATCACCTAGGTTGTTTTTTTTTAATGGATGGAATACATGTTTATATATAATCCTATCAGATCCTAGGTTCTTGTATTTTAAGATGGAGGGGGTACTAGCTTGTTGTCTCGTTTGAATGAACCTTAGTTTGATACCGTTTTCGACACATATCAAGTGGTTGAATTGGCCTATCGCTCTAAATAACACGTCACATAATCAAATCAAGTAATTTGATCCTACTGGATAGAGTCATTACACGGTACTCCAATCAAACCAACAAGTGATATGTATGTATCAAGATTTAAACTCCTATCGGCAGCAAAATCATCAAGCTTAGGGAGGAGATAATTAAGGAGGACAAGTCTTGAAATTAATCCTGATGACTGCGTTTGGTTCACATCCGTTTCTTAGAGACGCATTCGAGTAACATAGCAAGAGGAAATTGAGAAAACATATGTAAAGGCGCCAACTAAAATGGGTCTTTGAGGCGAGATGATGTTCCAATTTATATAAACTAACCGAATTTCATATGTAACTATGCAAGTATTTCGTTTGAATGTAGAGTTGTGCCTACTATAAAGCTTAGACGCACTGTATATCCTTATACTCAAGTACATGCTTATAATGGCTAGGGATGTAATTATCTTCCTTTTTCTTTTTAAAAAAAGTGTAGCTAGTTGTTTCATTGGAATGAACCTTAATTTGTCGCCATTTTCGACACTTCTCAAGTTGTTTGAAAGTCATCGAGTTGGCACTATTCACCCTGGCCTGCCACACTTAAGTACATGTCACACAATCAAATCGAGTAATTTGGCACTTATGTTGGTGGAGTTATCACACAGTACTCCATACAATCCAACAGGTAGCATGTCTGTATCAAAGTTATGAACTTCAATTGGCAGCAAAATCATCGGGTGTATAGTATAGCCAATTGCTAACTATAGTATAAATATTGACACATCATCTATAATCAATTTAATAGTATACTTGTAATAGGTAGCTATAAATATATTATGCCATCTCTCTTTCTACACAACTAGAGTATGTGATGCAGTTGGCTATAAATTTATAGCCCGCGTGTTCCTCTATTTCTCTCCTTTCTCTCCTCCAGCTAAGCACAAATCCAATGTGATAATTATTATATCATATTTATATCATCTTATTGTACTCACTCAAGATGAGATAAGGACAAATCCAATCCTCGTTACTGTGTTTGGTTCACATCCTTGTTTAGTTGGGGAAAATTTTTAGGTTTGTTTGTCACATCGGATATACAGATACACATTTGAAGTATTAAACGTAGTCTAATAACAAAACAAATTATAGATTTCACCAGGAAACTGCGAGATGAATTTATTAAGCTTAATTAATCCATCATTAGTAAATGTTTACGGTAGCACGACATTGTTAAATCATGGCGCAATTAGGCTTAAAAGATTTGTCTCGCAATTTACACGCAATCTGTGTAATTGGTTTTTTTTTTGCCTACATTTACTCTATGCATGTGTCCAAACATTCGATGTGATAGCGTGAAAATTTTTGTTTTGGGAACTAAACAGAGTAAGAGAAAACATACACAGCTACAGTAGAAGAGTATCTTGGAAGAAAAGTTACCAATTCAGATTGGAGGGTAGCCAAGCCAGTAGGATTGAGGGAGTTTAGCTGCTTTGAATACGCCGACATAGACAAGAACCAGACCAGATGATGTTGGCATTTGATGTATCACCATTGTAGTTCTCTCTTTGTCCAAGAAAAATAATTTTTCGGCCAGAATGTAGAGGCGTGATAAGCAACCGAGCAATGGCCAATTCCCTGGCAAAAATGGCGTTTGGTTGTCTCATGTGACTATGTGAGCAAACAAAAATTAGGCCGAGTTTAGTTCCAAACTTTTTTTTAAAACTTGCAACTTTACCATCACATCGAAACTTTCTACACACACAAACTTCCAACTTTTCCGTCACATCGTTCCAATTTCAACCAAACTTTCAATTTTGTCGTGAACAAAACACACCCTACCTAGGTGTGGCAGTTTTGCTAGCAATAATACTTGGTCACTTTTGTTTTGGAATGATATTATCATATATCTGCATGCAATTTCTACTTTGCTGACCATATGGCCCATATCTTTGCCTGACACCAAACAGTGGTTTTCCTCAGAAACCAAACAGTGACCATATTTTGGATGGGTACAAGCGAGCATCAAACCAAATACCAATTTTACCAAGGCTAATGCATGTGTGGTGTGTATGTAGTGTGCGTGCCAACATCTGCATCACACTATTTTTACCTGTAGCACAATCTCTATGTACAGTTGAAACATTAAAACAACACAGCTACACACACGACTATGGGTGACACATTGGGACCCAATTGTCAGGCTCATTATGTACCACTTTTCTCTCTCTCTCTCTCTCTCTCTCTTTTTTTTTTTTTTGCAGCAGAGAAACTGTCACCATCTTTCTCCCAGGACCAGCTCTCAAACGTCACAACAATGAGAAGACATGGATATATCATCGTTATGCAGAAAATGCCGGGCTGCACCAACAGCTGCCTATCATTTTGGCCCATTTCCCCCAACAATACGTTAACCCAGAGGTCTAAATAAGAGGGGGGAAAAAGAAAAGGAGAAATCAACATATGTACAAATGATGAAGAAAAAAGAGAGAAAAAAGGGGGGCAAGATGCTATCTACTGACTTGGTCGGATGGAGCAGATGAGCTCCTTTCTATCAACAAAAAAGATGGGTAGTCTTGCATCGGCTCAAGCCGGAAAAAGCGTTGTCGTCAGTCGTCCCTGAAATCTCTCCTCCCATCCCGGGAAGAGTCCCTGCTGGACGCCTTGATCGCGTCGGCCATCATGAGAGCAACTGTGGCCTTGTGGAGGGCAAGGTCAGCCTTGTGCATCAGCAGGTGGGCCTTCTCTCTCTTGAGCTTGGCCATGGCCACCGCATGCTGCGCTGCACTGGAGGCATCTCGCTGCTTGAGCTCCTCTATGTCGACGCGGGGGCTCTGGGACGCACCCGGGAGCAGGTGCTTTGAGCTCTGCCATTCGTGGATGACCGCGTTCCAGTGATCAGGCGCGCCTCGCTTCACTCTCTGATGACGGAAGGAAGGTGATGGCTGGTGATCCTCAGAGAATGCAAAGCTTGCAGTCCTTTTGACACTGTTGGTTCTCAAAAACCTTGGTGTAGAACATCTTTCCAAACCATCAAATGCGCGAGGGGATTCTGTTTTCACAGAGAACCTGGGAGAGTACCCTGTTGGTGAATAGATAGAACCACCGTCATAGGATTCACATGCCCTCCCATCCCCCACATATTCGCTGTATTTTCTCCCTGATATTTGACAGAAACCTCGTATCAGCAAAATATAATGACAAAATATGGCACTGGATCAATGATTAGAAAAAAAAAAGTTAAGAAAACGAACCTGGTCGGTAAAAGCCATCTTGCTCTCTCGAAAAGCTTCCTGAGGACATAAGTTTTTTATGGGAACGCTGCTTCGGTCCCTTATACGGTATTTGGGGTTGGAGTCCTCGAGGTCTCAAACAGAAGGCGAACAAGGCAGGTTTTGGAGGCAACTTAACTTGGTAACCATTTGATGAACCCTGTATTCTGAGTGCTGTTGATTCCCATTCCTGTAGCTGCTGCTCGTGGATCTTCCACATAGCGGACTGAAAATGGTACAAATACAAGGTTAGAGGTCGTAAGTACTGAACATTTTTGGTGCACTGCCCTTTATCCGTTTAGTTGTATTCAAACATAGTAACTGAGAAGCACAAAACCAATCATTTCCCCAGAAGCATCAGCAGTTCAACACAATCCATGCATCCTAGGGTTCAAGTTAAACCATGACTAGACACTTGCTCTACAGTCACTCTTATTAGAACCATATCCCAAAAAGAAATTGTATGTCTAGTTCCACAGCACATAAGCTACTTGAAAGTTGAAATCCCATGATAATACACTCACTCATCTTAATATGACTGCTCAATGGCATCCAATACTCTTGGAAAAGAAACTAAAAGTGGAAAACTACCTCCGCTCAAGTAAACGATGTTTTGGTCTAATTAATTGGTGGTCTTAAAGCTGGGAATAAATTATGTTAAGCACACACAGTGCTCTGCCTCTCACATAGCAAAAATAAATAAGCATGACCATAAAACTACCTAAGCACAAAACTAACTGAAATTTAGTTTAAAGCTTGGACAGATCATGGAGACAAAGCTGTTCACTAAACACAAAAATATAGGGTAATAACTTAAACTAGATTGAAATCTACCCAATATTTTGAACAAAACTAGTAGAAAGCTATCGGCAACAAGGCAAACTCAGAAATGGCAATATATTGTTCACCTGAAAGTGTCGAATGAGTGGCATTCCCTTTTTCTTCCTCTTGTCCTGCCAATAATCATGTATCACTTTAATGGTGTCCAGTGGTATGTTATCACTATCTAGTTCCTTCATCTGATCAATAGTGAGTTCATTGCAGTTGTGGCTATAAGCAAGTTTCTCGAATTTGTCCATGATCCTCTCAAACAAGTCATCTGTCACAGAGGTGCTGTCCTTGCCTAGTTTCCTCCATCTTGAAACCCACACTTCATCATCACTGTCCATGTCATATATCACACGAGATTCATCAAGTGCCATTTCAACATCTGTTCCAATATGACCAATATAATCTTGAGAGCGTACAAAGGATACAGCATCATGATCATCATGAGCTTCAGCAAAGCAGACACCAGGAATTGGAATATTCTTAACAGATGCAGCTCTAATGTTATGACTATAACATTCATCATGCATTTGCTTGAAAATCAACCACTGACTTCTGTCAGGAAATTCTAAGCACCACTCTGTCCCCCCTTTCCATATCATTGCATGTGTATAGCGGTTTGTCGCCCCAGGCTGCAAAACTTGAAGAACTTTGTGAGCATACTTAGTTCCTTCTGCAAGCTTCACACAAATCCTCCGTTCACTCTGCCCATCAGAGTCAATTGTGATCTGAGTATCGTACTCCCTCCATCCTCTATCACCAACTGTAACTAGGACATTTGCAACACAAGCCAATGACTCAGGACTGCTCTGTTCACTTCTTGAATTATCAGGAAGTCTCTTTGCACTGCTATGAGACTGTATCTTGCGGAAATGTCCTTTGTGTTTTGAGCCAGGTTCATCACTTCTAGGAGAAACCGAGTACAAAACCTGAGTCCTTGGCTTCTTAGAGCCACCAGCAAAGCCTGTCACCATAATATCTTCTTGCCATAATTTTGAACCATCACCAAAAGTGCGTGATAGGGATGTAAATCGGTTCCGATGGTAGGGAGTCCTGGGGGCAGTTGGTGTAACACGACCAATAGGATACTCATTCAGTTCCTGGACCAAGTCAGATGTAGGCTGCATGGCCTTTTCTTCTTTGTTAAGTAGCTTATCATCTGGTGGATCTGATATATTATCTCCAGGAATAGATATAGAAGAACACCTCTTTTGATACTTCTGAGGAGGGCAAACAGCAGAAAGGCTTCCATCCATAATTTGATCTGGAAAACTCCTGCTTGTTATGTTGGCACCACCAATACCTCTGCTATTACAATCCAGACTTACAGTCCTTTTAGCAGTATTGAGCTTGCTGCTAGCAGAACCAGAATGATTGATGCAACCAGCGGTACCCATATCCAAGGAACCAGTATTAGATGGACTAACATAAACAGAACAAACTTCAGAAGCAGAAGCAGCCAGATGAACCAGATCAGATGTGTGCTGTGGCAGAGACTGCTGATCCTCTTCTAAAGTAATCGGCATGAATTCCGGAAGACTTTTAGAAGTCAAGTTGCTTTCACTGCGCAATTTTAAGTGGTGAAAAAACAACAGTGAAGGTGCAGCTGCCACATCCAGATGATTTTGAACAGATTTACTTCGCTCATCAAGACAAAAAATGATAGGGTCGACATTTGAATATTTTGATTCTGTGAAAAACAGAGAGTCCTGAGCATCGAGTGATAGACCCTAGTTAACAGAAGAGTAATTATCAGTAATAAGAAGATTTTCTATAAACCTGTATTTCAGCACAATATGTTTTGCACCAGCGCATTCAACATGTAAAATACATAAGAAAGCAGATATTTAAAGGGAAAAGGCTAAATAATGGATTGATCGAGACGGAAGAGATGAACAAGAAAAACAACAGTTCAGATAGTCTGTTTATTTCAAAAGTTCAAATTTATGATTCCCAATGCAGATAAACATAACAGAAATCAAGTGAGGCATCTGCAGAAAATTATAACTGCATATAAAGTTTCTGGGAAAAAAAATGTGTGTCCAGAATATCTCACAGGAGAAACCACAGATCAAGAAATGGTATAGATCAAGAGAAGCCTTTTCATTATAAAGGATAGCTAACAAAGAGCACTAAAGTCATACACCAGCAGTCCAGCACATGAAATATCTGACAACATTCGGCACTAAGTTTACTGTAGGAAGCCACGTCCCACGTGAGACAAATAAAAGAAGTATTCAGTCAGATGTCTGTATTTTAGGATACTGTTTCAACAGTACTGATGCAACAAAAAGTGCATCAGAAGGTTTAGTGTTAAATGCATCAGAAGGTTTACTCTCAAGTTATTGGTTGACAATTGACAAGGTCGTATAAATGAACCGAGCACATAAAAAACTGCAAGACTAGTAAGGAATAGTCGTTTTCCAAAAATTCAACTAAAATTAGCATTTACATATCCTTGGATCAAGAGTAAAGCAAACATATAGGTTCCAGTAGCACTACCAAGAAGGAATCGGTTCATTTTGTTGCTAGTTAGAAAACAAAAGAGCAAATTCAGTATGGTGGTTTCATCCAATTTATCTAAACACATGACCACATTGAGCCTCTCGTAATGCAAAGAACTATTCAGTAAACCAGCCTGAGCGTCCAGTATAGTGCCAAGCACTGAATGAAATATAATTAGCCGGTATATGGTTTACTCACAATCTGGAGGAAAAGCATTAACAATAGGAATTTTCTCAACACAAAAAAGACCCTAGAGTTCTAGCTCTATATGGCTCAATGATAATAAAAATGATTTGATCTGCATAAGTAAGGTGGGTCTGGTACCTTAGAGAAGTGTTCTGTTGAAGTACAGACTCTTTGATCAGTTCCATTTGTAAGTTGCTTTATGTCAGCACATGCGCAATTAACTTTAGATAGCCCCCTTTTTATATGGTGATGCTGCAGCTGTCCTTGCAGGTGCTTCCATTTGGGGTACTTTACCCCCACGAAGCTGAACATCAAAAACACAACTTGGCTTCTACCGTGCAAACCAGATATCCGAACTCTGACTGAGGTGCATAGCATTTTTGACTCATTGCGTGTACTCGCCTTGGAATACGAATTGAAACATCCAACAAGTAAACAGAATAAGGATACAGCTGATCTTAAGGAAGTCTCAAGAAGCAAGTGTTTCAATCCTAAAGTATCATCAACAAGAAGTATCTCCAGATGTACGGCAGGCCACAAGGAAACCATTGCACCACGGTGAAGGAGAACAAGAGCATTGAGAAGCCAGACATGGCATGCTTCAGACATGATCTTATAAATAGATTTTAATGGCTGGCTCAGTACTAATATGCCATGTCTTCTCGAAGTAACATTTTCAGTAACAGACCCCCAGCCAGCAACTGAAGCAAACAACGCACCTGTAACTTTTCTGTATTTAAGATCAGAATCTTGTTCTGAAGTGTTGAGAAATCCATTCTTTCTCCTGCAAGATCGCTTCCTTGAGTAAACAAAGCGAAACCTGCTATCTTTAAGCGTAGTCCTGTCTTCAGGGATCTCCTCACCCGCATTTGCAGGTGAACCACCAGGTCTATCATCAGAGCACAGCATAGACTGCTTTTGATCAAACATAACAGGAGAAATATCTGAATGAGTGTGATTCTGCTTATTCGTATTACTGGATGTAGCAGACCTTGCATGGTTTGATCTAGACAGCAATGAGATGATGGGGCCTGACTCAGAACTTCCTGTGCTGTTTCTATCAATGTCTTCCCTCTCATCCACTTCATATTTTGGTTTGAATATCGACCTTGGATTACGACGATTAGATTTATGCCGAGCTTCGCTGGGCAAAAGGAGAAGCTTAATCCTCTCATTTTGAAGATTGATCCATTCCTCATCTTTATCGTCGTATCTGACATGATGCAACCTTGTCATGGGATCATATTCCTTTACCAGGCCAAAGTACCAGATCTCATCCAGAGGCCAAAACACCCGGATTCTCTCTTTTACAATGCAAAACGGATCCACATCATGAGGGCTGACTTCATAAAAATGCCGACGTGGGCGACGCTTCTTGGATGAAGCTTTGCCATCACGATTCCGTAGCAACCTAGCAGGACCCGCCATGCCCTTGTCTTTGTTACATGAATCCTTGAAATGTTCTGAATGCTGGACAAAGTATGCTTTTGATGATCTATTCAGTGATTTTGCACTCTTCCTCAGTGAGCTAGCACACATATTATCTGATAGAGAACAGAGCATCCTAGCAGCATTTTCTTCCAAATTAACATTATCCTCCTCTTGAACATGCACGGAGCTTTCCTTGGTAGGATGGACATGTTTTGATGGTTCACCTGAAAGATTTGGCTGCTTTTCGACTGAGACATCATTTTCAGAACAGAAGTTTGTACTGTTGTCCTGGTCACAAGTGCCATTCTCAACTTTCAAGCAATTGATAGGGTCATTACTACCAACTCTGTTCTCCTTAAGAGTCTGTGATTTCCTCCGCTTCCTCCTCTGGACCTGAGTAGCTTTCGTAATGCCATTGGATCGCAGAACCTTGCGACCTCCGGTACCACTCTTGATACTAACATTCTGAGCCAGCTTCCTTAACCTCAATACACCACGAGGCTGCCTGATCACTGCAACTTCACCTGAATTAACTGAATGCTCTAAGTGGCCATCCTTATTTCTTGGCAATGAACGTCCGTGACGGCCATTGAAACTATCTTCGCTCCATGTGGAATCGCCTGAGCTGGTTCCTGCCGCATCTAGCCCATTAAGTTCCACTCTATCAGAACTCAAGCTAGTACGCTTCCTCTTACTCCCTGCAGATGAACTGCTCGAAGGCTCCTCCTTCCCACCCCCATTCTGTGAACTTGGTCCTTGCCCCGCTCCAACCGATGCCCTCTCGGACAAAGTCTCCTCTCCATCTAAGCCTTGTACTGATTCAGTTGCATCCGTTGCACTAGGCCTGTCACTACCACTGGATTCCATTCACAAGCCCAGAAATCACAAGGGGGCCAGACTCCCAAAATTCCACCTTCCATCATACGCGAAGTCCCACACACAGATCTTGGTGCCTCATCCCGACCACATAATCCACAGATTAGAGCAAATGCAGAATAGAAGCCTAAACAAACCAAGGAAAAACACTACGGTCGCATCAAAAACGGAACATTTCAAAACAGTAGAGCACCAATCTAGATCGGAGAAATAAAAAAAGAACAAAAAAAATACGGGGGGAAAGACCACGCACCTGAGCAGGAGCGTTGATCCGACCACCGAATCGAGCCCAGAACCACCGCCGGCTGCAGAGAAAATCCGGATCACACAAACCACCTCAGACCTCCAATCTCTAACAACTCCACAGATTTCACACGAAAACACACAGCTTTAGGGGAAGATAAAAAAAATTAAAAACAGCTCACCTCGATTGTATCGTGCGGCGGATGCGACCCACCCGCGGATCAGCGCCAAATTGGGCGGCGGAATCGATCCGGCGCCGAGGGTAGAACCGATCTGCGTCAAAAGCCCCTTCCCAGGGCCGATCTAGCGGGGGTAATCAAGCGCCTCCCCTGCCGCCACGGGAAGCTAGGGTTTCCTCTTTTCGTTGTGTTTTTTTCCCCTTTCTTTTTTTTTGGGGGGCGTTTTGATTTTTTCTTTTTGCGAATTGGGGGAAGGGGAGGAGTGGTGGGGCACAGCTAAGTGGCGGTGGATGGCGGTGAAGGGGGGTGCGGGATTGGGGGCCGTACGATCTGGATCGGACGGCCAGGATGAGCGGTGGCTGCTTCCGAGGTTTGGGCGGGGCTTCGAGGCACATCAGTGAGCGAAGCAAAAGCTTATTGGCTCTCTTTTTTTTTGTTGAAGATTTGGAAAAGTGAAAAACAAAACTGATGTGACTTTTCTTTTCTTTTCTTTTCTTTTTTGCATTTTTGCTTGTTCTTCCTGCTTTGAGGTTGGTAAGAAGCTTCCAGTACGTTGTTGGGCTGCATTTTTTTAGGCTTTTAGTGGCAAAAGCATACTAAGCTAAAACAATGTGGAGTTAACTCCTCCAATTTGTTGAATTGGAGGTCATATATTATACTCTCTCTCACTCTTCAGTTATAAATATTTGATGTTTTGGACAAAGATTTTATTAAAGTTTTAGAACTTTGACAATCGGTAGTTCCCAGCTGCTAGTTTAAAAAGAAGAAAGAGTGGTATGCGTATATTTATCTTGAATATAATTACTATAATATCATAAATGTATTCTAATACAAAACCAATGATACAATTTTTAAATTTTTTAACCGAATCTTATCCTAAATATAAATATTTATGACCAAAGGGAATAGCAAAAATATCAACACTATATTACAAAAGAATATGAGGCCATACATGTTACATGAACAATGGTGTGGCTGTATCACTGTTTCCTAAAGTTTCAAGAAAATTATTTTTTTAAATGAACATGTCCTATAAAAAACCATAATCGGGAATGCATACATCTCACATATAAGTGCAATCAAAGAAAAACTGAGCAAATAAATAACATGATCATATCAATAAAACACAGCGTATTCATGGAGAAATATGGAAGGAAAGAGAAGTGCATATCAAAGAAGAGAGACAAAGAAGGAAAGTTGCACCTGTAGATCTGGATGTATGGAGATCAGTGGAGAAGACACCATACAAGCGGAGAGGGCTCAATCCATACCCGAGCGATGGGATCTCGGGAAATGGAAAGAACCTAGATTGGTTGGAGAAGGGATCTCGATAGCCAGTGGACAAGATCTCAACCGAAGAGTGCCTAGGTTGGTTGGCAAACCTCCGCATCGTCTACTCTTACCTCCACGATCCGGAGAGCAAAGGGAGCGCAATGAAAGAGAAATCTCAGCAAGAAAACACAAACCTCTGTACCGTCTGTCCTTGAACCTCCGTGATTCAAGAAGCAAGGGGAGCGCATGGAAGCAAAGAACGAACTAGGGGATCTACATGTGCCAATGGTGCTTGGTGGCGGCGCTGTTTAGGAGAAAAGGGGATAAATTGAGGAGGAGAGGAAAGCGTCTATCAGAAAAAGGCGAACCATTCGGGTTCCTTATATTTCCTATTTTACTATAACAAATTGGGCCTTGTAGCCCAACCTCTTGGGCCTTATAACCCAATCTCTCTCTCTCGCACACATTTAGAGAGAGAAGAGGAGAGGTGAGGAAGATGATCGAGGAAGTGGTTGACATGTGAGTCTCACCCATTGACTTAGCAAGCCAATCATGATCGGCCTGCCATTCCAGCAGAAATCACTCCCTAAACCACTGAAGGAGTTGATTTGCACCGGTTTTCGAGGATGGAGAGATGTTATACCTAGTTTTACAATTGAGGGAGGCGATTCAATCAGAAGCAAGAGAGTGAGGCAAATACACTTACTCCTTTAGTTTGCAATCATGCATAATGACTCAGGAGTGAGCCGAACGCACCCAAAATGCTAGAATCTGATGGCGTAGTTCAGCCCAATATCTAGGATACAAACGGGATCTAACATGAAACAACCAATTTTTGGTACAACGATTAAACATAGCGATACTTACATTTATGGGAAACAGATTAGAAGAGAAATAGTTTGTGAAATGCTGAAATATCAAAAAACAGTCGCACCAAGATTATCATAATTTACTACAATACCAAATGAAGCCATGCTATACCTACCATTTGAGAATGCTCTCACCACACATCCATCGACTCCACGAGATTGGAAATTTTCATATAATTTATGCAGGTAGTTCTTTACATCTTACGTTAACTAGCTAAAGGAGCTAAAATTTGCTACCTATGTACAAACCCAGAAACTTTGTTTCCGAGAAAAAGAATGTAGATACAACAAAGAGCAAAAACATCAGCAAGTCTACATGTACAACTGCCTGCCTATCAAAACTTCCATTATCTACAAGAACAATTGATCGGTGTCGGTGCGCCACATCTTTGTACAGACCAGCTGCCATTCCACAGCTCCTGCTCTGTGTAGTGGGCAAAAATGAATCAACCCTGGGATGTTGCAGAGTACTCGAAGAGAAGTCGATTGGACGGCGTAGATTGGAAGAGAACACGGAGCCTGCTGGTTAGCTGATATATGAGTGACCACTGCATTGCCATTTCTGAATCTTTCATCTGCCTGACAACAGAGGCCTGCAGAACGATGTGAGCGATTCAGGTCGGATGATATTCATACAGAACATTATGCCAGTAAGCTTAAAATGCTTCGGTTTTCAAAAATGTAAAAAGGCTAAATACCTGAAGGCGTTTTCCAAGTTGCACTTCGACCTCAGTAGCAAAAGATATATTGTTTGCCAGCGATTTAAGTGGGTCAACCGTTGGATCTACAGATAGTAAACTCGGAATCTGCGGTGCATAAACCAGTCGCCACCGTGCTTGACCAAATTCACCCTTGCCTTCAATCCTTGGCATCAAAGTTTCGAGTGTTGCAGTTGCGAGTTTCTTGAACGCGAGCTGTCCATCACCTTCCAATAGTGACTCCGCAAGCTGTGACTCAAAAACCTTTGCAGCCTAGAAACAGCAATGAACAAAAGAATATCAAAGAGTTAGGCATGATAGGAGAAGCACACATATTAACCAATTGTCTAATATCTTTATGTCAGTCTTGGATAGAGTGCTGGCAATCAACCAGTAAACGGTTCACCAGGCAGTCACCTTATTATACAGTAATAAAATTCTGAAAACTAGATGAAAATAAACCAAGAAACTATCAGACCTAAAGTAAAGCTTAGCTACAATTCATTGAAGAAAGTGCCTTACCTCACTAGGTGAAAGAACATCCTGGTCCACAGAGCGTGTGGAGGTTACAACAAGATTGTCTTGCCACATGCTTGCTCGACTTTGGATCTTAAATTGCCACTCAGATCCAACAAGAACAAGATCCAGAATAGGATCCAAACCAAGATCTGGCTCAAACTTTGCTACATTCAAATGATCATTTTTAAGTCTTACCTGCATAAGAATAAAAATATAAAACCACAGTAACCATGAGAATGTATATTTAATATAAAATGACAAAGAAGGTATGCCACAAGGGCTTAAGAATTCTCATGCTTACCTGAGTAGCAACCAAATTGACCTCACCATTTTCAAAAGTTAAGACACCCTTAGGTCTTATGTACTTCGGATGAACCATGCCATTAAGCTCAAGGTCGCCACTCACAGCAAAATTCAAAATTAAAGGATAAACAATCCTTAATTCAGGTCCAAATGTGAGCTTCAGATCATTGAGTCGGGCATCAATGTTTGGCTTAAAACTTCCATGTTCAGGAGTCCTTTCAGTTTCTGATTGTTGGCCTAACACATTAAATTGAATAATCCAGTTGACTTGTTGAGTAAATAGACAAAATAATAGAAAGAGACAAGTAAAGGAAAAAAATAAATGCTGCTTTCCAATATTTTGTGTAATAGCAAGAGTTAGGAACTAACTGTGAAATGAAACTACTAATAAGCTAAGCAAAATGTATTGGTAAAAGGGACTTGCTAAAATACTAATGAAGATCGAAACAAATGACTACTTACCGTCTGGACTAGTTGATAGTGATCCTAGAAAGTGGGAGACATCTCGTGAGACTGTTCTTTGGTCAAAACCAGCAGGAACAGAGATGGATTTATTTGAAGACAGCCTGGTGGCAACAGCACCATTGCCTTTATCATGAGGCAAATACGCTTCACCATGGCTTAGCCGAATCATTCCAGAGACATCTGGCCGCAATATTGAGCCTGTAACCTGCAGCTGGCTGTCTACTTGGCCACTGCACAAGTTAAGACGAAAGCATATTAGACAATAAGAAGTTATATAATACGGGGTCCTACACATTGCACAGTCAAATTTAATTTATGACATGTCAGATCAGCAACATTTCTGCTAAGGAATATGACTTTTTTTTAATCAAAGGAACAATTTTAGAAGACAATCAACCAGATCACACCAACACCCACAAGCCACAGGTTAGCAAATCTGCAGCATAAGAACTTTCAACATATAAAAGGATAAAGTAATGGTAATGACCTCAAAATATTTTTTGCTCGTATGTCCAGAACTTCGCATTTCAGTTCAATCTTGTCATTGGCTGATGGCTCAATATTGTGGAGAGGTAGAGTCCCTTTCATTGACAATCTCCCTTTCCTCCCAACTCTGCTTTCCATGGAACTGATACATAGTCTGTTAGATATAACATGAACATTGCCAGCGAAATTTGTCAGTGGTGTCCGAAGGAAAGGAGAAGCCACGGTTGCACGGTGAAATGAGGCAGACCCATCAACAACAGGGTGATCAACAGTGCCTTTAACCTTTCATCCAAATGACAAACAAGGGGGGAAAGGTCATCTTGGAGTGCACAGGCATAACAAAAGAACTAGCTATTTAAACTGAACTTGATGCTTAATAATTCAGTTTCATCTTACATTTTCATCAATTTGAATTAATGCTATGAAAAAAAGGTGAAAATGAGTAAGCCTATGTTATTTAGTCATATATCTCCTTAATGGAATTATGGGGATTAAATAGGAATGGGCACCTGGAGAAGAACTTCAGCATAGCCTTGAAGCCAGTTTGAGTAAGGACTCAGTGCAGTTATCAGTGTCATACCCCCATCCTTTATATCTGCATTTATTCTCACTTCGCCTGGTTCTAGCATATTCCAGCTTAAACCCTTTAGGCTTTCAGCTAATTGAAACTCCCAACCCTCATCAGGCTTGTCTCTCATGATTCTTGTTTCGCTGATGTCATTTGTCAAGCCTCTGTCTTTCGCCCAAACAGGGATTCTTATTATACCTTGTTTACCATCTCCCCCTTCCAGGTCTTCCTCAATGGAGTTGCTGTCTACATAAGTAACAGGAACACTACCTTGAATGTTAACGTGCCCACTTTGTATGGTCGGTTCGAAGTTTGCATCAAAAACAAAACGGCTTGTTGGGGTTACAGAAGCTAATACTTCAGCTCTTCCGAGATCAATGCCTCCAATGGTGCCATCAAGAAGTCTTATTTGAACATCACATTCAGGCTTTGCTAGAGTACCTCTCAAATCTCCCTCCATATGTAGAATGCCTTTGATTGGTGTCAACCATTGCCTCAGAAAATGAATCGAGTCTGTGGTTGATGATTCTATAGCCTGAACTAATGCGGGTATAAGACCAACTGGGAAATTAAGCACAGCAAAGTGAAGATTTGTTAATGGGCCAAGAATTGATCCATCAGCATGAAGAGTGGCATTATCCTTCTGAATAAATAACTTATCAAGACGCAGGCCATCATTATTGCTGAATGAACCAGATGCCAGAACACGCTGTGTCTTGTAAGTGCCCCACTCCCAATCTTCACCATTGAAATCAAAATCAGCCTGTAGTACATAAGAGTATTACAATCAAGTTCAAATATATGGGGCATATATTTGGCTCTTGTATAGGAAGATTATCCTGATGATAGTTTGATTGTAATTTCAAGCTTCTGTAGAGTTGTTCTTCAAGAGACATAAAAAAGAATGCAAAGGAATTGGAAACTAACCGCTAACTTTAACACTGCACAATGTCAGGGACAAAGTGAATAAAGTTGAACAATACAAGCAGGGAGGTCCATATAGCTAAAAGATACTTGTATGCTCAATCCACTGTGCAACTGTTTGCAAAGTCTAAAGAGAAAGACCACTGTAAGGGAGTTATCAATAGTTACTGCCTGAAATGCTTACCATAGTATCGCCGTTCCCTCCACCACTGGCATCAAGAGAACCACGCCAATAACCTCTCAGTTCAGCTAAGCCAGGAAGAGTTATATCCTCAATTGTATCATCATCCAACCAATCAGGATACATTTCTAATGCCTGGTGCAAGCAATGGGATAGGTTTAATACAAAAGTAGCAACCTATGGTAATGGTAACAACAGCAATGATAAAGGCAACCATATAACATTATATATGATGCCAATTCTATGCATCTGTTTCCATTTTCATAAGATTGTTTACTTTAGTGTACCTTTAGCTGGTCACGAAGACTTTCAGCATTGAATCCAACAGAATGCAAAGTTTGCATAAAAAGTTCCTGAAAAGAAAAGGAGGATAAAAATGGCTCTGTCATCCAAGTCTCCAACAGACCACAAATAAACAGAATATTTTGTCCCTCCAAAGGGAATGGCATGCACCTTTGATCTGGAACGAATAGCTGGGTCTGTACTTCGTGATAGAAGTCTTGCCAACGGAAGCATTTCAGCTACTTCAGCACCAGGTACTTCTAATCTCATCCTCCACCTGCCCATCGAAGACATCATGCTACCAAGATGCCCTCCCATCGCTTTCTCTATGAAACCATTACTCTGACTTTCCATAGGGAATCTATCACGTGTTCCAGGAAAAACATACTCCCCTTGAAGTTCATACTTGCTATTAGCTTGCTCTAGGACTGATTTTTCCATAGTAATCTGGGTGTTGAAAAGAAAATACAAAAGAATAGCTCAAGTGAGCACAAAGGTGGTTTATGTCTGATGAGTAAAAGAAGATAAGAATCTCACTCAGAAATCAGAATATATAAATAATGTCAGGAAAAACAACATATGGACATGCAGACGCATTGTTATTTTCTATTTTCTACTGGGAAACACAAACGATGGAGATACATCTGTTTTCTCAAAAATAAAGGAGAACAATGGAGATACTAGAGAGGATAAATTTGCTCTGTGCCACCAAAATTGCCGCCGAAGTAGCAAAATACCATCACAAAGGTAAATAGGAAAACGTCATAGCAAAGAACAAAAATGGAAAACAAACCATCACCATCACCTTTTTTTGTCCAAAGTGTTCAACATGACCATTCTAACCGTAACCTTTATTTCCCTTGCCTTCATTAATTTTTTTGTTAGCATCAGGTCCACCTGTCATTTGCCCTATCCTCTCCCCTCCCTATTCTCCAGTCCACACATGCACATAGTGCCACAGACTAGCCATGGGGTGAATTAGAAATCTAGAAATTTTCTTTCTAATGAATGGGCATTAACTGCACAGACCAACTGGCATCTTAACAGTGACGGTATTTACTGGAGTTCTTTCTTGCCCATTTTGTGTTTGCCAAGGTGTTTTAAAGCCCAGCATCTTCATCACAGCACTTCCCAACACCAGGGCAGTTTGGATGGCACGGAGACGGAGCAAAGTTAGTCTGCTAGAAGCCATAAATAACTTATAAATTGTGACAGTGAGTACCATACCCTTGCAACTACACTCTTACGGTATATTCTACTAAGTGCCAGACATGGGGCATGACTGTAAAGCAAACACGAAAAGAATATATGAAAAGAAGAACTCACAACATCACCACTCCATCGAGCAGCTATATCAAGTGATTCCCCAAGCATGCCACTAAATTTTGGGCGGATAACTGACAGCAAACCATGACCTCTTCTTTTCTGGAAATTAAGCTGGAGTTCTGCCTGTAACAACAAAAGACCCATGTGTAACTGTTTTACATAAGCATCACAACTAACTACAACTTACAAATACATGGGATATAGTAGAATCAACAAAACAGAGCTAGATACAGATATGTAAAAAAAGACTGATTCAAATGTGCCAATGGGCTAGCTAAGAGAAATTTAAAATCATAATAAACCCTGTTCTTATATAGCAGTGTTACCTTCTGAACAAACCCACGTAATGAAGCAAACTCCAGCTCATCAAGTGGCAAATTTCGAACCTTTACAACAAGAAAACAAGGATAGAGAAAATTAGACATTCATGCCAGCAGAGTACCTCCAAGCAAGATCACAATGCTCTAGAAAGATCTGTTGGATAACATGCAAGCATGCCAGTAGAGTACCTCCAAACTAGTCAAATTTTCAGGGTGATAGCAGATATTAGATCTCAGCTGCCCCTTTTGGAGGAATATTGACAACAGCCTTCCGTCTTGAATGGCCTCGTGTGTGCCAAAAAATAATGGCACATTCACTTCTATGGAAAAATTTTCATCGGGTCTGCCTGTAGCATTTAACTGCTTGGACATGGAGTAGAAGACAAAATGAAAAGAGAGCATAAATTGGAGCCCACACAAGTACACTGAAATGCAACTTTAATAATAAATGCATATGTGCTCTCAATTTTGCTATAATCTGTTGAGAGTATGTTCTCATTGAAATGAAGTCTGTGAAGCAGTATAAACTGGAAACAAAAGTGAATCAAATTGATAAGAAAAATATACCTTTTGTGCATGCATGATCCTCAAACCTTAGTTAAAAGGCGAATGGTTGATATAGATTATGTAAAATTTCTATTTTTTACTATTATATTCATTACTTGGTTTTGACTTTGTTTTGAGGTAATGGAGAAATACCTTTAGTGTTTAAAAATGTTAAATGTAGGAGATGTTTTAATTTATAAAATCCTCTATATAGACTGAGGTCTGCCTGCAGAAACAATCATTGTTGCCAGTTGTGCTAAGTGCATTGCAACAAAGAAATTTACAAACAAAGGGAACATAATATGGTACCAAATCACTTTAAGTAAAGAAATTTAAATATAAAAGCGTGGGAACAAGAAAAAGAGCATGTAATAACAAATTACCATTATAGAATCTGGTGATATGGAAAGAAAACCAGTAGATTGTGGTGCCAGCATAAGTTGGTTAAGTTTAATTCCTGACAGAGAAATCTCGCCAACAAGCCTTGATACATCGTTCTCAAGCTTACTTTGGTCAATGGTACCTTGTATAGCACCATGGTTCTTCTCATCAACTAACTGGCTATATTTCACCACTTTTCCTTGAAATTTAAACCTTCCAGATGCTTTCAAATGTAGAGGCCGTGGTGAATCAAAAGGTATCGAAGAAGCTATATGAGCAAACTCAAAGCCCCTCATGCGTAAATCCAAATCCACACCCTCCACAATCAGTGGCATAATTTTTTTCCTTTGATACATCTCCTTATGCAGCAAATAATCATCAATATATGATGTTTGAATATGAGTATTCAAATCAAAAGAAACTGATGATGAGTTGACCATAATATAGTCATGTGCAATAACAATATTGCCACGCGCATCAGAAAAAGAATCTTCTGCATTTGGTGCAGCCCATTTGATATCAAATTTCCTGTCAGATATTATCCACAGTTAGATCAGGAGTAAGAAAAAGAGTCAGCCCAATAGGATATTTGGACTGCAGATGGCACATCTAAGGTACTCACGGCCTAATAAGGGAACCAGAAAGTCTAGTCTCTCCATTGAGCTCTCCAATTTTGAGTGGAATCAACTGGATGCCTCCAGGAATGTAGCGATGCAAAACTTTGTCAAGTAAAATGCTCCCAGACAAATTAATATCCATAGCAGAATCATCACCTTCCCCCTGCAGAGATCTAAATATATATTACACTTGCATAAGGTGGTAATTAATTAAGTGCAGTGCTAGTAGTAGATACTTAAGCAGAGACTTTCTTGTAGGCCCAATTTGTATGTATGCATATTCTTTCAATGGAATAGAACTTGCAGGTTGAGAATGCAAATTATCTAGTGGGTTGGTACTGAATGTATACAAAATTACACATATGTACTTGGGTGCATTATTGCACTTATTAGGAACTTTAATGGCACAGAAGAATAGGAGTAGTTGGCTATTTGCAGGACCCTCAACCCATTTAGCGGTAAACATTGCTGTAAGCCCAGAGAAATGAACAATGCAATACCTCCACTAGGCTTCAGCCATATTTATGGCATAACAGAACACTGTTAACAATGAAATAATATGGAAGAAATGATTTGCAATGTTTAATTCTTATACTAATTTTCATTTTGAAAGGATACTGATGTCATTATATATCCATCTACTCTTTACACATCACAACCCAAAATCCTCCACTTAACTCTCTAAATAGATTGAGAAATCAACAAACATGGGCTATTCAAAACAAAATGAATACACTATGGCAGAAGTAGAAAGAAGTTAGCGAATGCTTAAATTTAATACAGATGTGAAAGCATTAGTGACCAGGGGTGCAATCAATAACTACAGTACCTCTGGGCAAATCCAAACATTACCAGCTCCTCGAATTTCTCCACCATCCAAAAGGCATGCTCTAATGCCATATAAATCAGCAACCTGTAGCCAGTGAAAATACAAAATAGTAAAGGGAAAATCACTGCCAAACATCCATAAACTTCATACTGGAAATAATGGTGGCTATATTTGTACTCACGCAGTTATCAAGGTTGAAAGTGAAATTTGCTGAAACATGAGTGAAGGGAATATGATCAAAAGCGGCCACTGCACCAGACTCTTTGTTTTGCATCACAGCTTCAGAGGCTGCCGATGGAAGCATACCAGATACTGAAAGAGACTTCCTTGAGACAATCCCACTTCCAACAAAAACAGGAGCATCAAGAGGCCCTTGACAGTTAAATACGGCAGTAACAGCACCAGCCAACTGAACGAATTAAGATATTGTATTAAAACCAAATCTTAAAGGATGAACATTAAGGGTCTGAGCCATAACCCATAAAGGTGTTTTGGCAAACATTTACACCATCATTAGACCATTGTAAAATATTAAAAATTGAGTTTGACACACATAGCCTATCCAAAAGCTATTTGCACAATTGCATGTACTAACAAAGAAGGTAATTTTGAGATAAACCACCGCCCATTGCCATGCAATGCAGACAAGAGATAATGGGTATCAAATGATGCACCTAGATAGGTTAGCCAGTTAACTAGGTGTTTCCATAAAGACACTAGCCATATAAAAACACTTCCTATACAAGAAGTCACAATTTTTCATTGTACTAGATATATGGACTCAATGTAGCTGTACCAAGTTACAACTTCAGAACTTCAGATGGAAAACACATTTTTCTTTATCACTAAACAGCATCTCTTCATCTTTTTTATCAGAATGGATTCGAGTTTATTTCTAATGAAGTATAGTTAAATCATCTGTGATGTGTCCACATATAGTCCAGCCTTTATGCAATTATGTGGAAACAAACCAACTCAAAATGATAAAGGAATCCAGTATCTCCAGAGGAGTTCAGCAACTAAATATGAGAGGAACAGTATTTTGTACCGGAAACATTAAGGGTCGCATTTTCATTGTTTTCATAAGTGCATTAACTTCAACTGATGGAACCTGGAAAGAAGATCAAAATTATCAAGTTTATCACTGTTATGTAAAGGAATATTTGAATGATAAATCAAATATGCACTTCGAAAGTTTAAAGATACCTGGCACATTAGATGAAACTCTCCATCCTCAGGATTTAGACCAAAATCACCAGAAGCTTCTACCGGAGCATCACCAAACCAACCACTTGCATTATGTAGAAATACTCTTTGACCACGAAAAGATAGAGTTGCCACTATATCCTGAATGAGTTCAGGCTTTAGTTAAAATAATAATAATCATTTCGAAAGCTACCACATGCTAACACTTCAAAAAAGTACCATGGATGGCAACCTAGCTATAATCCACAGCAAGATGTTAGTGTCCAAAAAAAAAAATATATGATACTTGGAAACATTAATGGACAATCCAGTTCTTGGGACATAACTGTTCCCCACACCCCATTCTTAAGTCTACTGATTCCATAGTTATTGTTTCCTTGAAATGCTAATGACCAATTCATTTCTGGCGTCACTGCAGATCGGCAGCTCTCACCCTGATGACACTAATAACCAATATGCACATCATATTCCTTATCTCCCTCTTTAAACCCATTTTGGTTGCGTGCAAGAAATTTATCACATCCAACATCGGTGAAAGTTAAGGCACTGTAAACCTATAATTGCAATATGTTGCTTACAATCAAGTATGCCCAATTGTTTCTCAGATCTTGAAATTCAAATTCCAGGTTAGCCTTTATGTATACAAATCAATAAGCCCTAGATGCTCTGGAAATGTAATCACATTGCTTACACAAGTATCAATGTTTATTGGAAATGTAAAAGGCATCAATGACAAAAAAAAATATATTGGTGGTCAAGTTACAGCAAATTAATAAGAAAGCATCAGACCATGCTAATGTGTCTCATAACTTGAGGGAAATAAGGAAAATATGATTCTCTAGAAATATATGCAGAGTACGAGAAAACATATTATTGGGTTAAGCACGGACATACTGAAAACGATGATGGAGCATCTAAAATCTGAAAAGCTAGGCCCTTCACATCAAGCTGGCCATGAATGCTCGGGAAACTATCACCCTTCGACATACAGAGATGCACCTGAAGGAATAACAAGGTGAAACGTTGCTGTAAGAAATTCATATGTTCAAGGCTGAGACAAAAAAAAAAGGGTTTCCTCGAGACATGGATGATTTTATAAAGTTTGCAATAAAGCCCCGGATAAGTCCACTAATTAAGTGAATATGGAAGTCACATCTCAAAATTTGTCTTCAGAAACATGCATGTGTGACCATACAAATAGTGGGAAAATAACATGTAAGAGATCAAGTTTAGAAGATCACCTCGCCAGTAGCTCTCCCTTTATTCCAAACAACTGGTATTTCGAGGATCCGCTCAAACAGCTGCACATGAAAACTACCTTTGAACACAAAGATCAAGAATACCAACATCCTATATTTGCATCAAAGAGAAGTCTAGTAAAAAACACAGTAGCAGAAAAATAGATGCATTACCGGAGCAAAAGCATTGACTACATTCAAATTAGCATGCCATGTTTGCTCAGCTATATCAACAAAAACATCAGTAGAAAGATAACCCCCTCCTTGAGAAGTCCGGTCTTGCCTCCACTCCATGCAGTTCCCAGTGACATGCACATGTACACGATTATAACTGTTTTTGAACTTGATGTGTCCATTAGCATGTTTCATTTCCCTACAGTTGGATGGCAATAAGTCTACGGAAGTAGTGGAATCATTTAAATGTTATAGATGGCCAATACTATTAAATTGTGGCAACTGTAAGCTGAGAAAATAAGATCAAATAACATGAATCAGAAACCAATTATGAGAATATTCTATATTTTGTAACACTGAAGGGTGATTGCTATTCAATGCAGTACATTCATAGGCTGCTGTAAATGGTCAAAAGAAAATAACATGGTTTTTGTGGCTGATACAATGGACATATAAAAGCATGAGAAAGAACAGGGATTTCAGTATTTGTAATGGAAATGGAGAATTACAAGGTCAAACCTTGGTTCTTGGTCACCATATCCTAGAAGCATCAGATTCCCTCCATTGAAATATACAGAATCCAGGGTGATGGGAAGAGTTTGTTGAACAGCACCAGGATGGATCTGGCCAACACCTTGTGAAAGTTCGGCAGAATTGTCTCCTGGACCAATAGCAAACAATGACCTCAACTTCTGGATCTGAACATTCAGAGAAGCTGATGGTGCATTGAACCCGACAGGAAACCCCTTCAATTGGAAGGGCCAAAATGATAGCCAGTTGTGAGCATATGTGCATGAACCAAAAGCCCCAAAATCGAATTCTTGCCGGTAATCATCTTCGGATATATTTTTACGTTTCTTCAAAACAGGGGCTTCAGATACTTGCTCATTATTTTCCCAAGAGTGTGAACTAATCTGACTAGGTTGTTGATTATGAGAACTTCCATTCAAGACATCCGTATTGCCAATCAGCATTGTACTAGCGAAATTGCTTTTCTCTGGCGGTAATTCACCATAATCCATAGATGTTGTCTCAGAGTATTCAGTTGGTCCATCATTTGGACTACCTTCCTCACCACCACCATTTGTATGACCTCCATCAGATGAGCTTTCACCAGGACCAGGCAAAGAGTCATCAGGATTACCACTACACTCGTTTTGAAAATATGCAACAGCAGCATATGCGCTACGCCTAAGGATCCTTTGCTGAGAAGAATTGTCAGTGTCCGATATCAACTTGCTATGAGCCTTCCTCCTGTACCTGCGCCTGCTAGGGTTTGGAATCATCCTAGACCAGAAGCTGATCCCTGGAATACGAGCTTTCACGCCGAACGATTTCTCCAAATCGGCATGTTTCGAGCTGGAGTCAATGCCCGCATCAATGTGATGGTCCTTCCTGTGCATTTCATCAGGACATAGGTGTGGGCTGGATTTCCCAGTATCAACAGGTCCATCGTCTTCCATCATCTCATCGATCGAAGGCGAAATCGATTGGGCACTAGGAACAATGTATCCCATTTCGGCGGCTTCCCTTGCAGCCTTATCCCTCTCCTCATTCCACTGCTCGGCGGCCTTCTCCCTCGCGAGCCGCCTCGTTTTGGTGCGGTAATCGATCCCCTCCTCCCCCGAATGCCTCTTGGGTGAGCCCTCGGATGGCGCGGGGAGCCCCAGCCATGAGAAATCCTTCCTCTGGGCCACGAGCGCCGAGGGCTCGGACAGCACGGCGTCGACGACGACCCTCCCCCGCCTGAGGCTGGCGAATGGCCTGACCCTGATCTTCATGACGGGCACCTCGGCGCAGGAGAACTCCTCCGCGTGCGGGCCGATGGAGCAGGTGTGGAGGGTGATCCCGAGCGGGGAGACGCTGCGCACCCTGCCGAGGTGGACCTCCCGCTGGAGGAATTCCCCCAGGGCGGCGCACGCGGCGGGGAGGAGGCGAGACTCGACGAAGGAGCGGGCGCGGAGCTGCGCGTACCAGGAGAGCGCGGCGGCAACGGAGAGCGCCGCCGCGAAGACGGAGCAGCGCACGAGGAAGAGCCCCTCCCGCCATAGCGGCGCGAGGGAGGCGACGAGGGCCTGGTACGGCGGCGGCGGCTGCTGCTGCTGCCGCCGCGTCGGGAGCAGCGGCTGGTGCTGCGAGTGCGGGTGGTGCGGCGCGGGGCAGTCGCTGGAGTCGGAGACCTTGAGGCGGAGCAGCGGCGGCGGGTCGAAGCGGGCGCGCGCGACGAGGGGCCTCGTCCCCGGGGAGGTGTGGATGCAGCCTCCCTGGCGGTGGCGGCGGCGGCGGGACGGGTGGAGGAGGGGAGGCGGCGGGGAGAGGAAGGGCGACGCCCGGAGGCAGTGGGACATTGCGGCCGGCGGCGAGCGGCGGCGGCGGCGGCGGCGGCGGCGAGCCTAGGTGACCATTTGATTTTGGCGTTGCGTGCGGCGAGGGGAGAGATGCTTGGCTTGGCTTTCGCCGGGGGGATCGTTTTGCGTATTCTCCTCGAGGTTTTTTTCTCTTTTTCTTCTATCTTTGTCTTTACTTTGCTTTATTTTGTCTCTTTGAGGATGGCTTTTCAGTCTTGATTTTTAAGTGGAAATCTGAATAAATGTTTATAAGTACTTGTTGTTGAATTATGATATTCATCTTCTGTACATTTTGATCACTTCTTTTATGAATGTTTTATATACTTATCTAAAGATTATCAAAGTACTTCCTCCGTTTCACAATGTATGTCATTGTAGCATTTCTCATATTCATATTGATGCTAATGAATCTAGACATATAGCATTAATATGAATGTGGAAAATGCTAGAATGATTTACATTGTGAAACGGAGAGAGTATGTAAAAGTAAAGTAAAAGTCTATTGCATTCATGCTGCTTGCACATACGACTTCACCATCACATTTGCTTGCACCTAGGACTTCTTCACCATCACAACACTGATGCTTCTCAGTTCCAAAATATTTTTTCAAACTTCCAACTTTTCCATCACATCAAAACTTTCCTACACACATAAACCTTCAACTTTTCCATCATATTGTTTCAATTTCAACCAAACTTCACACTTCCAATTTTGACGTGAACTAAACACAGCCTGTATGAACTTGCAAGAACATGCAGCTTTGTCCATTGTGGCTAGACTGTTTCTATCACAACCAGGGCAGCTTCCATTCATCAGAATAGCCAAACAAATCACCAGACGCCAGCCACAAGAACGCCAGACACTCAGTAAAAAATGTCCACAGGTTACATTAACACACTGAGCTAGCACCACAAGCAGCTAGATGATCAGCTATTCTACTCCAGAAACACGAACACCGCCATAAAGAACACTGGAGAAATTTAAATTCGACACCAACAAGATCCTTGCTACTTCTGGCTCACAACGCCAATTCCAGCAACATCCCCATTAAACAGCTTCTAAAGTAAGGAACAAAAGATATGACAACGTAAGAACAATAACTGTCGACCAATTTCGACACAGCAAGCCACAGCACAAAAGAGAACGAGAGTACCCAATTAGCCCCCACTGGCCATGCCGTCCATTAAGTTCCACCGGGTCAACAATTCAAAACACAATTACATGACCGTTTTGAGACCAGAAAGGCCTTCAAGAATTCGAAATGAATCTCAGAAAGGCGCTCAAAGGTCATAAATACAACTCAAAAAAGTTTATTGTGAGTCCAAAAACGAACAAGGGGATTTTTCAAACTCAGAACATTTTTCAAAACTTTGGCGGCCATTTACCGCACAGGTTGCTGGTTGTAATGGTTCTTCTCTTTCTTCTTGGCTGCCGCGAGCCTAGCGCTCCTTGCTGCAGCCTCAGCAGCTGCAATTTTTGCAGCTGTGTCTGACTCTTTGCCTGATTTCTTTTTCTTCATTGAAGCCATCTTCTTTAAGCGCTCCTTCACATCAACAGAGGTTGTGTCTTCATCAGGTTCTGCACTGGCAGTCTCCTCTGTCCCATCAGCTGGTTCTTGTGATTCTTTAGCCTCCTTTGCTTTCTTGTTTTTCTTCTTCTTGGAACTCTTGCTCTCTGAAGGTGCTGGTGCATCTCCATCACCAGTTTGGTTTGAACCTTTCTTCTCAGCTGCAAGAAAACAAAGCACATGAACAAATAAATTCCATAAAGACAACCAACCATAGAGAGACACATGCTGAGGAACACACAAAAAACCATCAAGTACAATTTCAGCATCATAAAGAAAGCAAACTAAACAAACAGGGTATACAGTAGCACTTACCATTGTTTTCATCCTGTGCAGCATTGCTTGAACCACCAGAAATTCCCAACTCAGCCAGAACAGCATCAAGTTCGGCTAGCTCCTTCTTTTTCAACTCCTTTTTGGACAGCTGCCTCTCCGTATCTTTAGGCGGTGCAACAGGAACTGCAGCTTTCTTACCAGCAGGTTCAGCAGAGGTATCATCCACTTCATGCTCAGGTTCATCCACAGCACCATCATCAACCTCATCATCGAGGTCCTCATCTTCACTCTCTACTTCCTGCAGTGCATAGAGGCAAACACAAATAAGAATTCCACCAATCAAGCATAAAGAGGCAACAGTGAAAATGCAGCACCCACAGTTTCTGTTGAGCTTTATATTGTATTCAACATCAGTCAATTATTTGTTCACATGTTTTTTTTGGCACCAATTATGTGCCCCTAAAATCTAATCATAAAGAATTACATACTTATGGGAGGAAAAGAAATTTAAAAACATACTGTTTTTTATAATTATTCATGAAAAATTATACATCGTATTCTTGTTCGATAGGTAACCAGTATATTAGCAGCCAAAATAGTGTGTTCTTATTTGCTGTGTCAATTCAGTGATATAGTGCAAAAAGTAACTCCTTGTCAATTTATCAGCTCAGCATATGCTGTCAGACAAACAAAATCACGTCGTTGGACAAAACAATCCACAGTATAAATAAAATAAAATCACATCATTGAAAGAAACAGTCCTAATAAATATAAATAAGCATAGCAGACATGATATCATATCAAGTAATCAATAATGACTCCACCTGTGATGTTAGGTTATTCATCAAATATTGCACTGTGTGACAAAAGGAAATTGTTTTGCCAACGGACAAAATTAATAACGTAGTAACAAATACGATACAAACATTCCAATTTACCAGTTCGGTATCTAAAGCCTGTTTTGAAAACTAACCATGCAGAAATAAATACACCTGAGATATTCCCTTGTCTCCTCTTACCGTTTCATACGGATGCATTCGTAGTTTGTAAAAACTAATAATGCATGCACAAGTATAACTAACGCATTCTAACCTCATGCTACGGTTTCAATATACCTACATATAAATCCAAATTATCACCGAGCATGTGTTTCGCAATTCCAAAAACTAATCTTGCAGACATCACCACTACCATTACAGCCTACATAATATCCTCCTACCTCAATCCAGCAATTCCTCGCGCTACACGAGTGCGAAATCTATTATTCCAACTATAATCAAAACGTTGCGCAGCAGAACAGCACATGTAATCAAGCGAAACAAAAAAAAATCCATGCACATCACAGACAAATAGGCATGGTACATGGAGGAGAGATAAATAAACCTCCTGAAGGGCGGCGTGGACGGCATCGTCGTCGTCCTCCTCATCCTCCTCCTTGGCCCCATCGTCGCCATGGCCGGTGCCCCAGACGGGGCGAGGGGGAGCGGTGGTGGCGAAGTAGTCGTCGTCGTCGTCGTCCTCGACGTCGGCCCAGGACTTGGTGGTGAGGGGCGCGGGCGCCCAGAAGACCTCCTTCTGCTGCTGCTGCTGCTGCTGAGACGACGGCTGCGCCCCCTGCTGCTCCCTCTTCCTCCCCGACGACGACGACGAGCCGCCCTTGGCCTTGTCCCCGCCCTTCTTCTTCTTCTTGAGCGTCTCGAGCGCGGCGAACACGTTGCCGGTGCTGAGCTTCACCTCCTCCGCCGCGGCGCCCCTCCTCCCTCCTCCCACCATAATCAACCCCCCTAAAAAACCTCCCGAATCCGCTCACCGCCGGGGAAATCTGAATCTGGGAAACACGCGGGCCCCGCGCGACCCCCGCGGGCACAGGCCGCCGCCGATCTGCGGGGGAGGGTGCGGAGCGGAGGACGCGGCGATCGGGCGGCGGCGGCGGGGAGGAGGAGGAGGAGGTTGGGGATGCGGCGCGGGCTAGGGTTTTCGTGGAGAGGAGACGCCGCCGCCGCGTGCTTGCGTTGCGTGTGGTTTGTTTAGTGAGAGAGAGAAGAGGAGGAGAGGGAGGGGAGAGCTCTCCCGGGTTGGGCGAGTTGGGTTATCTGCACACACAGAAAAGAAAACCTATCCGCGTCAGGTCAGGGCGCGAGGTGGAGCCGTGTGCGGCGTACTGGTGTCACGCACGCGACGGACGCGCCACCTCCCGGCGTGCCGCGTCGCGCACCCGCGCGTGCCTGGGCTGGGGGGCCTCTTGCGTTGCGTGGCTAATCTGTTGGCTGTTGCTAGCTCAGCCTAACACGAAAAAAGGCTGGTATATTTTATATGATGGCCAAACACCAGTTCCTCCGTCCCAAAAATATAAAAGATTTTAAAAGAATGTGGTACATTTTAGTACTACAAATATAAATGTGTACATACATATCTAAGGGTCTTTTGGACATGACACGGTTTATAAATGTTTCATCACACTATGGCAGTGTTTAGCAAATGGGTAATGGAAATAATTTCCCACCCATCTTTAAATCCTAACCATTCATTCTCCCTCTTTCATTTAATCCTAGCCATTCATTTATTTCCCAATCCCAATCTCACCTCCCATTTCTCATTATCTAAACACACCCTATAAATATGTCGTTAAATTATGTTTATTATAGTGATAATATGAAGGAGAATAGTTCTGGTAGCGAGCAATATAGAAAGTAGTATGGGGTAGCTTATTTTGGATATGACACCATTACTGTTACATTACGCTATAAATATATCGTTAAATTATGCTTATCTTATTATAGAGATAATAAGGAGAAAGAGAATAGATATGCTAGCGAGCAATATAGAAAGTAGTACGGGGTAGCTCATCATGAAGTATGGTCTATAAATTCTGGACTTAACTACCCACAGGTGCCATATCATCTCCGAAAGTTCCAGTTAATCTGGAATTCTGGATACTACAATTCCTTGAACACGACAATATAATTGCTTCAATATATTGTTGATGTAGGAGAGGATATACTCCTGTTAATCTAAAGAAACACGCAAATAAAAGCCAAGCAAAAGAAAGCACGCACAAATGAAATTGCTTTAAGCCATACTAGTGAAGTTCAGAAACAGCGGGTCGTCTGCTATGGAGCAATAGGCTGTCACATGTTCAGATATCACAACACCATCACCACCTGACCACCCCCTCCTAGGGGTTCACCCGTTGGCAGTGACAGTTTTCTTCCACATTGCTACCAACGTGTGTCATCAAATGGTACATCGAACAAGTAGTGAAAACTTTAACATACCAGTTCTGGAGCTTCTCCCAATTTACATGACCACAAAAGGCTAGACGGCTGCTTATCATCCCGGGTGAAAATTGTGTACATGTTGTAGTTTGGTAAAAATCAAAAGAATATACTACGCATAGCAGACAAACTATGCAGAACATTCATGGTGACATTGCAAGTGGAAATCATGCAACGAAGAATATAAAGATCATGAGGAAAACCATCAGCACAAAGAATATCTTCATCATCAGCCACCGGTTCGATGAAATGCTGTTGAGATACTTCAGTAGCTGGCCCTGAGCTCCCTCAACATTGGCTAGTGTGTCATCCATGTTCTCATCAATTCTGTTACGGATTGTGCGAATTTTAAACACAACATAATCTCAGGAAAATAGAAAAGCTAGTATGTGAGGAGATAAACAATTTGACATGAAACAGCTACTCCTTCCTCAGCCCTATGCATGAATCCTAAATGTAGTGCACTGAGAGAACAAGACATCAACATGGACTAGAAAAATTCTAAGAGTGAAGAACTGGCCAATGGCCATAATAATTGATAAATATATGGAAACCTATTCTTACTCTAAATCATTGCTGACATACAAAATCTAGTTGGAATTTAGGTCCTCAAAGGTTTTTCAACTATTCTCAAGTTACGCCATTAGTGGAAATTTTGAGACCAGGAGCAAAACAGTCTATTCACTGAATTTCAGGAAAATGTTCATCTCTTTATCGCACAATGGGAATCTCCCCACAATGAGATCACAGCATATCTTGAAGCTTATAACAATTATTCAAAATAATGATATGAACTTGACCATAGGCATAAGACAGCCAACTCATGAATTAAATGGAACAGACTTTTGTAAAAGAGTGTTAACCTGATTGCTAGCTCTCCCTGCTGAGAAACCATAGTTGCCAGTTGTGTAAAAATGTTGCTTAGCTCATGGATGGTTGATTCAACATTTTGGAGAGCCTCCGCTCTACTCTGCATGTAACTGTCCTGCTGTACTAACTGCTGCTGCATGAATGGCTGAGAAGATGATGATGATGCTCCATGATCTCCATTAGTCTTCTTCCTGGTGAACAGAACCACAAAAAACATTTAAAAAAAAAAACTAAAACCACACTACCAACTGAACTCGGCAAAGTATCATTGAGTTGTTCTTAGTGGATAGCATTGAGACTGTACAATGAGTTGTTTAAGGAAAATAACTGGAGTAACAAGCAGTTTATTGCACATTTGCATGCAAGTGCTAACTGCAGTTACTAGCCTAGATAGGTTAACCAAAATCTAGCAAGCAAGATGGTAGGCTAGGCTAGTGTGTTTTTCTATTGGATATGAGCACATTCCCCAAAGGAACTTTAACAATTGCACTTTGCATAAATATGAGCAAATTTTATACCTCTGAAACAATGGAGTAGTGGCAGAATCACTGGCCCATGGTGCCGGGGGTACAGAGGATTCAGGACCATCCCTGGTAACAAGGGGACGTTGACGAACAAATGGATTTGATGCATTGTTCGCAGCTGATGATGAGAACATTTGCCTTCTATTCTCATGAACTTTCAAGTTCTGCGCATTCAAAAATAAACAAACTAAGTAATATATTTTTACTGAAGACTATCAAAAGGAAACAGGAAGGCATATATTTACCTCTGTCCGCATGGTAAGAACTTCCTTAAATTCTTTTGTTGCGCTCATCAGGCGATTTTTTAGATTGTCCACAACTGTAGTGGAATGATTTGTTGTATCCTTGGAAAGGTTGCCGCTCTCATTTTGTGAATTGCAGAGAACCTGTAGGTCTACAACGGCAGAATTCAAAGCAGTGATATCTTTCTTGATAACTGCAGTCAGCTCTTGTATCTCTACCGTAGGGTCATCAAAAACAGATGTCCTCTTTGCCACTGCAAACAATCCAAGTCATAGATTAGCAAGGTCTACAGTGTCAAAGGAAAGCCTAAATATTAGCAGAGCATTGAAATAAGTATTTGTACGTTCAAGCGTTGAGGCTGTGTCCATCAAAGGTTATATCCATCTAATTCTTAGTGAAGTATTGAGACAATAACACTAGGTCGTTGTTGAGGCTTTATGGTAATGAAAATATCACATACAACATCATTAATACCTATGTGCTTAACTAAATCTCAAGGAGTCAAAGATAGAACCAATGAATCATAGCTGAGAAAAAATCTGCAGATGATGATCAACACGGTTTAAGGCAACATATAATGTGCCAAATAAAAAGGGATTACATAACTTGGATTCTAGAAACATATTATTTGCACAATTAATAAAGTATGAAGAAGTCATGTGCATCAATGCTTATTTGCCAGCTATAAAACACCATGTGAGGAAAGTATGCACGAACAAGATACATTTAATTTCCAAATCCATCAGGAGCTAGAACATCTAAAAGCAACAGTCACTATCGCAAGAGCTCCAACCAACTATTGGCCCTCGCAGCGCATCTTTGAGCAGATATGATTAGTTCACGTTGAATACCATTGTACCCCCCATAACACATGCAAACTACCGATGCATCCAGTTCAAAGAGAAGAAAGAATGCCCATATTAGCTTCTTGAGAACATGGTGATGAATCAATCAGCAGCCTATTAGCAACTGTTTGATTTAGTAATCCCCCAAAGTATGCAATTCATGACATGATGGAACTCATTGTTTATACCATGGGAACACGATTGCAGAATACCCCATCCTGACTACCCACAAAACAACGTGAGCAAAATCACAATACCCACTAACCGCATGGGTTGAGTGGGCACCAGAAGATCAATCAGCATGGCAGAGGAAGTATGTAATCAAAATATCACAAAATAACAAGCAAGCACATTTTTAGAGTATCTAACTAGTCCTATGGCAACTACAAGCACAAACAGATAGCAATAATCGGCTGCCACGGTACTAGCTAATCATCCATACACGGTGGCAACTTCCTAGGTTACAATTCCATCGAGATAAGATCTACAGCATGGGCATCTCGAGATCCCAACCCAATAGTATGCCAGGAAACCGGCAGCTGAACTAATTGGCAAGGATGCAAGCATAAGAGAGACCAACAGGAGGGTAGTGAAGAGCCATACAATCGGGCCGCCAACGCTGCTGTAGCGCGCCACGCTCTCGACGGCGGCATGGAACTCATTGGTGCGATCACGGAATGACACCAGAACGGGACTCATCAGGTTCATGGTCATGGCGGACACAAGGGAGCTGGATCAGTATCTGAATCTAGGCGCCTTGGTGGGCGTGATGGGGCAGAGAGTGGCGGTTGGTTCGGTCTCTGTGGGGGAGGAGCAAAGCGGTGGCGGAGGAGGGGATCGTGATTTGGTGGGAAATGTTAATAAGGAACAAGAAACCAGAATAAAACCGGGAATTCTCTAGTTGGGCTCCATTGCAGAACACCACATCGTGAGTTCCTGACTAGACAGGAGACAACACTAGAGAAAGCAAGATACCCCCTAATTGCATCGGCTGATTGGGCACTGGAAGAACAATCAATCACCATAGCTGAGAGATGTAATCGAAATATTGTAGCTAGAAAAAAAAATCTAACGAGTCCTACTGTTACTGCAACTCTGGAAGCAAGCATACATATATAGTTCAGAAAAAAAAATCTAACTAATCATCGGAGACCGCACATACAGTAATAACTAATCAATCATCCATACATGGCGACGACTTCCTCCTAGGCTACGATTCCATCGAGGACGAGATCTACAGCGCGCGGGGTTCGAGATCCCAGCAACGGAGAGAGGGCAGGCGGGGCGAAGAGGAGGGAGGCGGCATACGTTTGGCGAGGCGGGCGAGCTTCTGCGAGGTCTGGTGGATCCCGAGCCCGATCTTGGAGGCGCGGCGGTTGAACTCCGAGTGCGCCGAGGCCGCCCCCCGCGACACGTCGAGCGGGCCGCCAACGCCGCCGCCGCTGCTGCTGCTGGGCGCCGCCGCCGCGGAGGAGGAGGCGTAGCGCGCGGCGCTCTCGACGGCGGCGCGGAACTCGTTGGTGCGGTCGCGGAACGACGCCGGCGCCGGGCGCCCCGGGTTCATGGCGGCGGATCTGGATCTGGATCTCGGCGCGGTTGGGTGGGTGGCGGGTCGACGCGGTCGCGGTGGGAGGGTGGGAGGCGGAGGAAGAAGGAGGGAGGAGAGGGGATGGGGATCGAGCTGGAAATTGGGGGAGATCGGCGAGGGAAAAGAATTGGCGTAAAATGGTGTTTCTCTGCGAGTTTGATGAATTTTTTTGGGTGTCGGTTGCCGGGCTTGTGTGACTTCGTAACGAGGTAATCCTTCTTACTCCGGACTATACGATGGAAAAGAAAGAAGTTGTATGTAGTAGGAGTATATTCCAAAGGATTTAATGATCTGTATATGTACCATTTATTTTTGTAGGAATGTAAATATGATAAAATTAAAGAAAGAATATATGGAAAATTTTCCGTTGGTATAGATTAAAGTGTGCATGCGTTGAAAAAACAGGAACCCGGTCCCCTTTGAGTTGTGCTCAGGGGCATATCCACTCTCCGGGTGCAGCCCCTAATGGCTATGCTTGGGGCACATCGACCCCTATGGCCCCAAAGTGACCTACTAGACCTATACTTTAAAGTGTGCCGCCGCATGAGTGATCTACATCTTCAAAATTAGCCACATCATATGGAAGAAGGGTTCATCCTCTCAAACTTAGAAATTTTCATCACCCCTCATAGTTGTGACCATCATCATCATCACCATCCACCAATGATCCCACGAGTAGGGTTTTACACATCCGGTGGGGCTTCGAAATTGTCTAGAAAAGCTTGCCTCTCTCATTTTCATTCGCGCAAAGCATCACCTCTGTGGAATTCAATTTGTTGTTGACAACGATGTGTTCATTGGTGTCTTTATTAGTCTCAAGATATATCGGCATAATCTTTTTAATGTGCTCATATAAATAGGGTGTGTGTATGGATAATCTAAAAGTAAAACTTCGATGATAAAAAAAATGAGCAAAGTGAAATTTACCAATAAAAAACAATTTTCATAACGTTCCCAATTGAAAAAAAAAAGTAGGTGGCACAATAAAAATAGAAGTACGATTATTTTCCTGTGCTTGTGTCCACTGGGCCGCAGGTGACGCAATGACTGATGATGTTGTGGGTTGTGGCCTTCCAGGCAGACCAGGCCGACAGCCCATTTGAGATCAAAAAGGACCCAAAACAGTACACTGAACGGACCAAGATAGAGGATAGGACCAAAGGGGAGGAGAAAAGAGAAGAGAGATGAAGATAGTATATGATGACTTACATGTGGGTCTCGCTTTTTTTCCTTGACTATGATGCCATGTAGACGTTAAGTGGGATAAATACCCTATCAATGCGACACTCAGGACGAAACTGCCGTTCAAACCGTTCGAGGAGGTAATTGGTTTGGTTTTTATAGTTGAAGGAGCCTATATACCCGATTTTACGGTTGAGGGATACGATTCGACCTATGGCAATAGTTGAGAGACGCAAAACAGACTTATTCTTAGAGTCCGATATTGGGTGACACAGAATTGCAGCCCATCTAAATTCAGCACCCAATTCTTTTGCACTGCCATTTGCCAAAGAAATATCATTTTACTCCCTCAAACTATTTGATTAGATCATTTAACCCCATTAAAATACGTTTGGCTCATTTTACTCCTAAACTATTGAAAATGATTTACCCTACTTCCTAATAACTTTGATTTTTAACCATTTGATCCTTTTGAAAAACTTACTCCATAGATAAACCCTTAAAAACCCTTATTATAAGAATGAACTCTTTGCGCAACGCATTCATCGTTGCCGTGGTCCACTATGTCAGCACCAATGACGTTGGCATCATCCCCCTACCGCTTGGTGGAAGCCAAGTTACTTGTGTGAAGGGGAACAGTGCTAATGCCAGTGGCGCGGAGGACCTATTTATTAAAAAAATAAAAAGGACATATTTATAATAAATATTTTTTTACAAATAGGTCTTGCCTATTTATAATAGGTCCATTTATATAATAAGTTTTTTTTATCTATTTGTAGAATGAGTTTTCTAAAAGAATCAAAATGTGAAAAATTCAATCCTAACAACATCTCTTTTTCCTCTCTATGTAAGCTATATTTTAAACTACAATTTTGTAGAGCCGTAGATGACACCATCATCAAACTTCATCAGTCGTTTTCTTGAACTTTAAAATCATGATGTTTGAATCAATTCTTAGGTACTTCCAACCTAGGCAAACAGTAACAAAAAAAACTAAAAAAATGCTGAGACGTTAAGTTATATACATGCATACATCATCATCCTACAAAAATCATTGCAAAACAGGGAGTATTATAAAAGGAGTAAAGGATAAATACATAAACCGTTTTAGGGTAACGAAAAATGGTTTAGAGGATTAGGTGCTTCGGTGAAATAACTTGACTAAAGCAGAATATACCTTTTTTCCAAACATTTCATCATGCTTATAAGTCAACTTATGAGAAAAACCAATATTTTTTTCGTTTGGCTTTTTTAAGTTATAAGTTACTCATACACTGTCAAACTAAAGCTAGATTGGAATAACTTTTTTTCCTTATGTGAAGTGGAAGTATAACTCCATCATTAAATTTAAGGTTTTAAAGCCACCATCTTATAAAAACATATAATCCAAAACGTTAGCTTAAAAGCGTAAGGCTAAACAAAAGGACCTCAATGTCAAACACTCAAATTTAATTACTGTACATGCTAAACGCTGAAACTTTTGACTGAACAACACCAAAATTACGCTGTACATTTATACATGCATTCACACAATCATTTAAGTTCAGTCTTAGACATTGCAAGCCCCTGTGTTAGGGGCAATCTTGTTTAGCCTTTTATATAAATAGCGGCTGCTTTTCATTGTGCACAACAAGTAGTTAGTTGGGTTAGGCAGCAATCCATCCAAATATAAACACAACAATATGTGCATGCATGCATGACATATATAAGTCATTGGTAGGCAAAGGCATAAAGTGATCTCACGATCGTCAGGAGCCATCAGCTACAGTCTCTACTAATTGTGGATTCAGAGCAATGAACACATGCATGAATGAATAACAATAAGCAGCCTCAGTGCCATGACAATTTTCACAGGATATATGCATGCACCAATACGCATACACTGAATTATTTGAGCCTGAATGATTAATGTTCTCTCCACTGCATGAGACGAAATGTCAAACAATGTCCTAACTCCTAAGTTTGTGCTGACTCCATTAGCATCTCCTCTTTGCATATGCATCCATGCATGTGTTAAATGGTAAAGTGATTAGCTAGCTTGAGAATAGCTAGTGGGTGTGTGGATGTAATAAAGTGAATGGCTAAGATTAGCTAGCTAGCTAATTACCTTTTTGCAGTGGGAGATTGATAGATAGATCTTTCTTGGCAACTGCTACTACTTATCCGCAATATCTGTATTCACAATGGTCGATAGTTCGACTAAATCACATTTCTCTCGAAGTTGCAGGTTTTGCAGTGTTAATTAACAACGAAAAAGTATTCTGAAAGTGCGAAATATAATGAAGGATCACGCAGACCATTTGTTTAATCAGCTGACCAGATAGCAAGCACTAACACAGCTGCACGTACTTTATGATGAAAAGAAAAGGAGAGGTGACAATTTTATACACAAATATCTGTAAGCGTAAGCTAAACGTAATACACCTAAACCTGGCTGTATTTAAGAACTACAAATTGATTGATGACTAGATATTTAGACTATCATATTTTTGCAAAACACAATCTATCAATGATTAGATTGCGGTTCGTTTCGTTCGTTCAGATGCGCCATCATTTCAGGGAGAGAACAGGTGGATGGCTGCATATATATGCAACTAGCTGCATTTGCCATCTTACTATCTCACCAACCATTTCCTCAATGTGTCTGGCTCTCACGTGTTAAATATGAACAAAAAATTAAAATGATTCGTATCTTGACCCTTAGCCTGTAATAGCAGCCGCCAGCGCCACTGATCATTCGGAGGTTGTTTGGTCTACCAATACATTATTCAGAACATGAAGAGATTACACACCAACAGTCCAATTTGCTACTCCAATAAAGGAGGGAGTATATCGCATAGTTCAATTATAACCAGCTAATCACTAATTAATCAGTGCAGACTGTGTGCATGTTTAGTTCAACTCAAATTATTACTTACTGATGAAAGATCAATCTGTAACATGCTGGGTCATCAAATATTCACAATTGACTATATATGCAGCCGACGACGACAATGGTCATGAGACTACTGAAAACATGCCTGAATATGACAAAAAGGAGTGAGAGCTCAAAATCTTTTGTCTTCTTTGGTTTAGTTATTTTCTGGCCCACACGTTGTCTGAATTCTTTATCCAGCTAGCTTCTTCAGAGCTGACCATTATTGCATCATTGGATGCTTAAAAAGAAATTGAATTGCATGCATGCATATATCCGAAAACGTGTGAGTTTATCTGTTCATCCAACCACTTTCAGGGAAAAGCTGCATACATGCTCCATGAAAGACAAAGCGAAAGGTTTCTTGATCCAAAAAAGCTTCTGATATGATGGCCTCCATCTACCGAACTTTCCTGTTCAAACAATCCCTTTTGCAGTTTCCTTTGCTCTTTCCCACTGTTTATTCACATCAAGATATCTCTCTCCCTATGCACTAATGCTTAATTTCCATGCTAATTTATTTGATGCGTTATAATTGTGGAGTCAGACATGCGGCATTAAAACATTAAAATACTGAAAACTATGATCATAATTGATAAATTACGATCAAAGTTACACCTACATGTCGATAAATTTTGCTGCTACAAAATCAGTCCACCGGCTCAAGCTGGCTCGGTTTCAAAAAAATTAAAAATAAGTCAAAGTATATGTAGGACATACTCACAGACCTGAAAGCATTTATTATGATCAGTATTAGCTATTGGACCAGAGGAATTATATCAGTAATTTGGTGGAGTTGGTGGACTTTACGCGTGTGGTATATATAAATCTCGTTAAGAAGAATAATTAAAGACATGTGAAATTGGTACAAATAAAGAATCTGGAGTAATTCAAATGTTAAAAAAATATATTCTCGAAGATACGCCCAATCCAGACAGGAGGTTAATCAGAACTAATAATAATTAAGCTACGCAAATTTAATTCCGCTGTCGGTCAGTCAAGCTAGATCAAAGCTGCGAGCTTACTATAAGCATGCACTGCAGCATATCTGCACCAAACTAGACCACTGCTATTCCTTTTTGGTTTTAAATTTGTTGTAAGCCAAGTTGTCTCTCTCGATCCTGATTAGGAGTAACTAATTCACCACCTGCTGCTAATTGACAAGTTGTCTAATCAGTCGATCTGACTGTTTATCGGTTTAGCACTCGCTAATCAGTTTGATTTGATTTGATTTTGGATGACCTGGTCCATGGACCTGGTAGCTTTCGTGCTCTCAATGTGAAGGAACATGACGTACTTCATCACCTTTGGAACGCGTCTCTGTTCGATCTGAGTCTGAATCATGAGCTTATGCCTGATTGAGAGGTTTCATCGGATTGAAAAAGTGAAATATGATGATGAAATAAATCTATATTTACCCCTGTTTTACCACTGGGCGATCAGATTTTTTTTTTTCACATATCAACGGTTGCAAACAGAGAGTATTTTAGAGTACATTTTTGTTGCAGATTTATTAGACTGTGAAATGTGAAATCATTTGTCATGCTCACTGATTTAATTTGAAATCGTTGCTCCATTTCACAAAAAAAGGCCTTTATCCAGACAATTATGAGCATAAAACAAACATAAATTCAACTTTATAGTACAATTGCTTGTGATAATAATTAATTTGACCTATTAAAAAAAACACTGCTAATTTGGAGATAGAGTCCAGAGTCTATGGAGCAGGAAGGAAGGGTTCAGACTTGCTTGGAAAGCACATCTTCCCCTACCTTTGACCACGACGCTGGAACTCACACGAGCAGGAAATCTCTGACAATGGCAGGTGGGCCCCACCCCGACTCCTTCCTACCCACGGCCGACTCCCCTCCTCGTCACCACGTTGTCCATTTGATCCACCATTTCCCAAATCCAAAACACCTATAAATACCACTCACCCTCCTTGCACTCCAAACAAGTCAAATCAAACCAACCATTTCAAACCAAAGCAAAGCAACGAGCTAGCAAGGGCAACAACAACCACCCCTCTCCTCGTCTTCGTAGTTGGTTATTCCTCTCAGCTACACCATTTTGTTAACAATGGCGGCCGCCAAGTCCGTCGAGCGGCTCGGGCAGCGGCGGGTGGTGCCGGCCGAGCCGACGCCGGCCGGTCCCCTCCGTCTGTCGTGGCTCGACCGCTACCCTACCCAGATGGCGCTGATCGAGTCGCTCCACGTGTTCAAGCCGGCTCTCGATAGGGCGATCGGCGGCGATGACGTGGCGGTTGGGCCGGCCCGCACGATCGAGCGGGCCTTGGCGAGGGCCTTGGTGCATTACTACCCCCTCGCGGGCCGGCTCGCCTTCTCCGACTCCGGCGAGGTGTGCGTGGACTGCGGCGACGCCGGCGTGTGGTTCACGGAGGCGGAGGCGAGCTGCAGCCTCGAGGACGTGGACTACCTCGAGTACCCGATGATGGTGCCCAAGGACGAGCTGCTCCCGCCGACGCCGGCGGGGGAGGAGGAGCGCGAGCTCGTGCTGCTCGTCCAGGTCACCGCGTTCGCGTGCGGCGGCTTCGTCGTCGGGTTCCGGTTCAGCCACGCGGTGGCGGACGGCCCCGGCGCAGCGCAGTTCATGGCCGCCGTCGGCGAGCTCGCCCGCGGCGCGGGCGGCGTGTCCGTCGATCCCGTGTGGGGCCGCGACGCGATCCCGGACCCCGCCGCCGCCGTCATCGGCAGCCTCCCCGACCCCGCCGGCGCCAAGCGCCTCGAGTACCTCGCCGTCGACATCTCCGCCGACTACATCAACCACTTCAAGAACCAGTACAACGCGGAGGCGCACGCCGCCGCCGCGGGCGTCGCCAGGTGCTCGGCGTTCGAGGTGCTGATCGCCAAGGCGTGGCGGAGCCGGACGCGCGCGGCGGGGTTCGAGCCCGACACCACCGTCAACCTCTGCTTCGCCATGAACGCGCGCCCCCTCCTCCACGCCTCCCTCCCGCGCGGCGGCGCCGGGTTCTACGGCAACTGCTACTACATCATGCGCGTCTCCGCCCCCGCCGGGAAGGTGGCGGGCTCGTCGGTGACGGAGGTGGTGAAGATCATCAAGGACGGGAAGCGGCGGATGCCGTCGGAGTTCTCCCGGTGGGCCGCCGGCGACATGGCCGGCGGCGACCCGTACCAGATCACCTCCGACTACCGGACGCTGCTGGTGTCGGACTGGACCCGGCTGGGCTTCGCCGAGGTGGACTACGGGTGGGGCCCACCGGCCCACGTCGTGCCACTGACGAACCTGGACTACATCGCCACGTGCATCCTCGTCAGGCCCTGGGCCCACAAGCCCGGGGCCCGGCTCATCACCCAGTGCGTCACCCCCGACCGCGTCGCCGCCTTCCACGAGGGCCTCCTCGACCTGAACTGACGCCGCCGGCGGCGAACCTGGACTCGCCGGAGGCCGGGAGGATGGGTGGATTAGCGTCGCGTGATTAGGTGGGGGTGATTACTACTGATGATTAGATGGGTGGTCGTTGTGTGATTAGTGGGGGTTGGTAACTGAATTGGATTGGATTAGTTATTAATACGGAAGCTCGTGGGTGGAGCGTGGTGTGGGTGTGGGTGATGTAAGCCTGAAAATAAGCAGCTCAACTCCTGAAAATCGGGGGTGTTTTTGGTTCATCCATTCAATTGAATTTGGGTTGCATTTGATAACAATCTTCGAATTGTTGTGTTTACGTTTACGGCGTTGTCTGAATTGTGTTCCCTTCTGTCCGAAAGGGACAAAAGCGGCAGAAAATTCTCGTCAGTCACTCCGTTGTCACAGGGAGATTCAGATCTATTAAAGTTGGATTGCATTTCATCTAAAAGTTGGATTTTTTGTTGCATTTGGTAAGAAGTTTCAAATTCTGAATTGCTCCATTCTGTGCAGCAGTTTGTTTGTCAGTCACTTTCAGACAGATTCAGTGTCTCCTGGATCTTCAGACTTCAGTTGCTTGGTATACTGAAACATCAGCTACTGCTTCAGATCAGCTGGCATGCAAATGCATGCGTGTGTTGAGGAAAAAAACACGAGCAGCAAGCATGTTATTGGATCGTGATTGCCTCCTGAATTTGACCTCCAGGTTTAGTGGGCACGGAATCCAATCTGACTGAACCCATTTTTTCTTCTTCTGATGAACTGTCAGTCCAGTTCCACTGGTCTCCCTCTTTGATATTGTTTCCCAAGTGGGCTTAATATCAAACACTTCATGAAGAGATATTATGCACATATATTTGGTGTAAAATTCTTAAGCTGATGAGCAGCATCAGCAGGCTGGCACACTGACTCACATTCCTCAGCAGATGAGTCCTATACAAATGATAAATCTGTCAGCTAAACTGTTTTCAGAAACTATATTTTGCATGCTCTTCAGTCTTCAGGGTTGCAGACTTGAACACTTCAGCTCGCTGGCTGTATTCTTTACTACTTGACAGGTGCTATGCCATCTAATTTTTTTAGATAATAGAAGCTCTGTTGAACGATCAATTATATCCAGGTAATACAACCGTATCGAGAACAGGCTGTTTAGAAACTCATGTATTGTCAAGTGCACTAAAATGGTCTGATCAGTTTTGCTCCAAATTCCAGAAAGGAACCAAATTTTCTTGGGAACGCCTAGCTGCCTGCAGAGACCGAAACAAAACTATTGGCCATTTAAAACAAGACCGAATTAACATTCATGATTAGAAAAGCCAGTTTGAATTCGATTGATCTACTAGCATAGAGTATAGTACTAGCTCCACTGATTACAAAAAGAACTGATCATGATCAAGCATTAAAAGATGTTATCTTTCATGTGTTTCCCAGCATTAACGGTTCTGCAGGAGCAGCTTCTGGAGTATGGATGGCTCATCCTTTTGTCAGATAGTGTCCGGTCTCTGGGTTGGTTGATCCTGCATTTCTTCAGGATCAGCAGCTGCCTACTGTACTGGTTTAGCATTTGACCGCCACAAGAAGCGGATCAAGATTCCAAGAACCAACGTAAATAAGGAACACATGGAACAAAACATCGCCACTGGGATTTGTTTCTTTCTGACCACATAGAAAAACATCAAGTTGAAGCTAGCAGCAGCCCTAGTTAATTGATTCATCTATCGGCTGCAGAAACTAAATAATTCACTTTATTCTGATGCCAGATAATGCTAGTCTAGTATAGTTAGTCAGTTACACTATCTGAAAAATCTGAAGAAGTGCTTCACTGCAGTTCATTGCTTACCTTCGCGGCAGTCAGCAATCCTTCTGCATCTGAAAGTTCAGAGGATACTGCTTCTATCAAATAATCAGGTAGCATAAAATGGATCGAACGGCATATCTTATTTACTAAAGAAATGTCTAATTCTCGAAAATTATATGGTCATGGAGGGGAGCCTTTCTCATAGATGATTTGGCTAGTTCTTTCATCCTTTTCGATATATGGAAATCTGCGTTCTTCTGAACAAAGTGAAGTGCACATACTGTATTTTGTTTTCGATGATAGAACTGAATATAGCCTCACATCGAAGATGTATCTGGACAAGAACACATTACACTGCACAACCTGAAATACTCCTAGTAAATATGAGCACAGAAAAAAAATTATAGAGTTGCTTTATTACTGAAAGTAAACATATCAAACCAGTAGTCACTACTCACTACATTTGTTAGAGGTCATTGGAGAAATCAATGCTATGCCAAAATTGTTTCCCTGACATGTGCGATTTTGTGCTGGTCAATCCCACCTTCTACGCACTTGTCTCTCAACAGGTCACATCCAGCAATGAACAACCTTTCCAGTGATCCTGGCAATCCCAGGTGTGGTAGGGAGTCTATGCTCTCACACGATGATAAATGCAGGCTCTTCAGGGAGGAAATCTGGTGCAGCGTTGCAGGCAATGAGCGGAGATATGAGCATTCACTGAACACGAGTGTTTTCAATGAAGTCAGTGTACCAAATGCTTGCTCCTGCTCTGGAGTTAGGCATATGGTTTGCTGATCCGTGTCAATCATCAAATATTGAAGATACCCAAGTGTCCTACAAATTGGCATGGTAAGGAATGATAAATCATCAATATGCAGTCTTTTCAGTGAGGCAGTAATTCTGAGATGTGATCCCTCTGCCTCTTCGACGAGATTTTTCCATCCCTCCATGAACTTAGGACTTCTTAGCACAGTCAGTTCTGTTAGATGGATGAGAGTTTTCATACATTTCAATGTCGTGAGCTCTAGGCAATCTTCTATAATCAGGTAATCCAGTCTTACCATTGGGTTCAGCTCAAGGGAAGTAACCTGGGGGCAGTCCTTTATTGACAAGCAGTCAAGAATGCCAACATTTGATAAAATTTCATGTAGTACATCCTCAGATATCCCAGAACCGCATATCTTGAGTTCACTGATGTTAGACAGTGAGGATCCAGAATCATCCATAGTCGTCGATACCTCAGAAATATCATGCTTTCCCTGGCCTTTCAATGGTAGTACCATGAAATTATCACAACCTGGTATGCTGAAACTCTTGAGGCTCCTCAAGTTATGAAATGGCAGAAATAATTGTCTTTCCAGCACCAAATCAGATATGCCAGAAATTACAATCTCTTCATCATTCAACTCCATGAGAGAGATTATCCCTGCATTTTTCAAACTTATCCTTGACAACGTTGAAGAATGTGGAAGTGGAGGCAATTGATCCAGGCTAGGACAGTTTTGGATGTCAAGCATTTCAAGGCAAGGGAACCATTTGTAGTTGACTTGGTCAGACCATTGCTCAACAGGTAGCATCTGCAAGCTGGGACAGTCCATGATGGTCAATGTCAGCAATTTAGGAAAGAAGCATTCTTTCTCAACCCCACACCATGATCGCCACTCTAGCATGTTCTCAAAATGCAACTCTTCTAAACAAGGGAAACCCATTAAAGAGCCACTTCCATAGAGTTCAGGACCTATGCTTAGGATGGAACCCATACCAGTGAAATGAAGTCTCCTTAGATAAGGAAGCTGTCCAAGAGGAGGAAGCATTTCCCATCCGGAGCAATCATGTAGGTAGAGGGACTCCAAGTATTTGGTATGTAAATCCGTAGCTAGCCATGTTGGTGATGTAGAGCCTCTATAATTTATTATCCTGAGATGTCTGAGATTTGGATGGGGTTGAAGACCCTCAAGAACACTTATTTCTACGTCACTGCTTCTACTTTTCAAGTTGCTATTCCAAAGTAAATTTAACTCAACCAGGCGGTATTTTTCTCTTACTCCTGAATTACTTGCTTCTTCCTTGTTTCTTACGTTCTCAAGATCCCCAATGGCAAGAGATTGCCCCATCTCCCGTAACTCTTTTAGCTGCTCGATACTAAACCCATTTCCCTTTCCAACATTGAAACAGTCCAACTCCTGTAGGCTGGTCAGCTTCCCAATGTAAGAAATACCAGCATAACCAGCAAGCAACTTGCTTGAAGCATCAACTAATAGATGTCTAATGCTAATGAGATTGTTAACACCAGTTGGCAATTTAACAAGGTTCTTGCAAGATCTTACATCCAGTACCTGCAAATGGCAAAGCTTGCGTACTGATTCTGGCAACTCAGCGATGTCTGAGAACCTGAGATCCAAGTACCTCAAATGTATCAAGTCACCAATTGTTACCGGAAGGGCTTCACAGTTTATATGATGTAAGCATAGCATGCGGAGATTAATGATTCTTCTGTAGTTAATAGACATGTTCCAAAATCCATCATCAGATGCATCAGACAATGAAATTGTTGGAGAATCCATAAACCATATGGTCCTTAGATTATTCAACTCCAGGGGACGACCAGGTGGTCTTCTCTCAGGTAAACTTTCATTGCTCAGTGATCCATACTCGATCAGCGAGAACTTATGGCGGAAAAATTTAGCATGGTCCGGAGAAAGGAAATACAAGTGGCGGACCACATCTGGGATACCTTCAGGCAAATTATCACTGGTAGTGAAGCACTCATCTTTAGATAATGAACTTGCAAGGTCATGCAATAAGTCGTGCATTCTGTAAAGGTTGTCATTTGATGAAACTTGGAAGAATGAAGCAGATGCCAATTCGTATAGGTATTCCCGTGCTGTATCCTCTAGTGTTTTGTCTCTCCTCATGCACTGAATAAAACCATGTGCCATCCAGGAAAATATTAGCTCCTCTTCACAGAAAGAATAGTCCTTGGGGAATGCTGAGCAGAATACAAAGCAACGTTGGATGTTTGCAGGCAGGTGTTGATAGCTCAAGAGAAGGACTGGCATGATATCTTCAGGTCCTTGTCTCAGCTCCCATAAGTTGCTGTCTAATATACTCATCCAGTGCTCTGTAGTAAGTTGCTTGTGCAACAGCTTTCCAATAGTCTTTGCAGCCAAAGGTATACCATTCAGCTTGCTTGCTATTTTCCTGCCAATCAAATTCAGATTATCAACCATATTTGCATCCCCAAATGCGTTTTGTTTGAAGAAAGACCAGAAAGGACTGTCTTGTAACCCTCCAAGAATGACTGAAGGAATTGTGCCAACAGTATTAGCTATATTGTGATGCCGAGTTGTGATTATGATTTTGCTCCCTGGTGTCCCAGATGATAAGGGGGCACACAACAGTTCCCAGTTACTGCAGGACCACACATCGTCAAGAACAATTAGGAATTTCCTCTTCTTGAGCTTCTTCACCAGCATGGTCTGAATGTTGTTTAAACTGAGCGAACTGATAAACTGATTATGTCCTTCTTCATCTATTGATTGAAGTATGTCTATGGTTACCTGTTTGACATCAAGAAATCCAGACACACATGCCCATGCCCTTACCTCAAAACAAGTGATGGTAGCTAGATCATTATACACATACTGCACAAGGGTTGTCTTTCCCACACCACCAATGCCTACAACTGGGAGCACCAAGAAGCTCTTGTACCTATTTTGAATATTTGAAAACTTTGTTTCCAGGAGTATCTTTACAATGGTGTTCTTCTCCTCATCTCTGCCGTACACCTCTGGTTCAGTCAAGAGTGAGCTGGTTTGTCTTGAGTTTGGAAACTTTGGTTGCTGCATATCATCAGCTACCAACTTCTTGAACTGAGCAACACGCTCAATATGGGCGGTAGCTCTTTGTAGACGATCGGAAATGGATTTCATCTTGCAAGAGACTGAATCCCAGTCACATGACACATAATCAAAGGTTGGTCTGGCTTTTTTGAATGGAGGGAAAAGGGAGGAACCTGAAATTTTAGTAATGCATGTTAAAAGGTGATATATGATTGGAATTGTATATGATAAATGAAAAGGTGATAAAATCATGAGCTACCCTAGGTCATCCTAAGCTTAAATGGAAAGAATGCTGCAACTAACTGAATAATCACAAAACTGTGCACCTTATTAGTCAGCAAGGAATGTTAAAAGTTTTCTATCGGTTTAGAGTCGTCTTCTCATCAGCTGTTAGTCATCCTAGGCTGCAAAATATTTTTGCAGATGCCAACTTCTCCAAAGAAAATGAAGGACATATGAAATCAGTATTATGTGTTGTTTACTTCACATATCGCCTTGCTATAGTCCTTTCAGGCATGTTTGGCAAGAGTCCATCCTTTCATTTGTACTGAACATTTTGTTTCTTATTAAAGAAAATGACATGCAGTCTGCCTTCATGTTCTCAAAAGAAAGAAAAGTTGTGAATAGTATCACACACAAGAATCTAGAATAGCCCCAACATTTATTATGTCTGTTCTTGCAGTAATCCAGCACTTGTCTTGCTCATTGCCTAGTGGCCCATAAAGACCTATATAATCCAAGGTAAGTACTTGTAAATAAGTTTCATCTAGTCCAATCCAGTCAATAAATTGTATGATCTCAGTATTTCCACTATATGCTACAAAAGTTACCAAATGATTGGGCTGTACTGCTGTATAGTTAGAGAATTCCTAGTCTTTTTTAAGCATAGTGATAGTTCCTAAGTTTCAAGAAACATATCGAAAATCTCGAACATATTTACAATTCAACCCAATTGAATTTCATCCAAAAAGTTGAACATAGATGCCTGATTCTAAAGAAGTTCAATTTCTTTATCTCACATCTAAGTTTAGTGGAGTCAAAAGTTCTCGGAAGATGAGTACCTGGCTGGTCAAAAGTGTTCCGAAGAGCTTTAGGAATTGATAATCCAATGCTAGCAGCAAGCTTGTTTTCGCTTCTGTTGTCCACTATTTCCATAAGGCGAAAGTAGTCTAACTCATCAAGCACATCCTCTGCATCATAAGCTGAAGACTTCAAATCCCAAACTAGTTGCCAGATGCCCTCCTCCATCACAGGACTGCCTTTCAGGGTCATAAGTATTGCCTTAGCCATATCAAGCTGACGACAGAGGTTTTGAAATTCACCTCCTAAGTTTGCACGATCTGCCCACTGCTCTAACTTGGAGCTTAGGTACTTGTCGAAGATTACTTGCATGAATATCCCAATTGTGCTCCCAATAATCCCTGAATCCATGGCAGGCTGAAGCGAAGAGGGCTAGAAGATGATTCCTTTATCTGTATGTGTTGTGTGCTATGGAGATCGAGTTTACAAGATAATCATTGCTTGCAACCATGTCGAGCAAGAAAACAAGTCCACTACCCAAGTCAACAAAACATAAGGTAGTATCATAAAGAGCCAAATAGTGATAAGACAGCTGGCTAGTTGGGTGGTTGGATCTAACTTGTAATAGAAAACTACTGTGCTGACATGGACTTATGCTGAGACCATGTAGCCAAACAGGCTTGTGCAGTATGCTGGAATTTAACAGGTGCATGCATGACAGTAACCATCAACTAATAGAAACTTCTGCCGTATTCAAACTTTTCAAGTTAAAAAGATGTTTTTTTCCCTTTTTTTAATAATGCCATAGTCAAGCTCGTCATTTTCATTTGCTCCTCAGTATTAAACAAAGTGGACCCCCTTATCCCCAATATGGACTGCCTAGTCGATCCGTCGAAGTAATTCGAACTCAAGAACAGAAAAAAAAAAGGAGAGAGAACTGCAATTCAGAATATCTCCCTTATAGTGTTTTTTTTAGGGAATACGCAGAAGACTACTTGCACACCTTTGTATTAAGAAGAAATTGCAGGATACAATGGTCGAATTTGTCGGGATCGACTTACCCGAATTGATTTAACTACGCGCCACGGCTACAGCGTGCAAATCTCCCCTAGTATGATACAAGCATGACATTATGGTGCTACTAACAGCTACTATCGTCTCCTCTACACTACGCCAGGCGTACGACACGCTTCATGAATGAAACTGAGGTAATAAATGGTGAAGAAAAGCCATGCGAAAACTCATGAGCTCGAATGCGCTTAAATCTGATTATCTGAAGATGACAGAACGATATCCGTACCTCATCACGAGTCGAATCCTGCAGAAACTCCGCCTGAAAATTAGCCTCGAAAGGTCTTTGAGGCAGTAGCGCATGTGAACCGCCGCCGCAGATCGATCTGGACCAGCTGTCCTGCTCCAAGTGACTACGAATCAGGGATTCCACAATGGAAAATGCAGCCACGCGCGCGGCGCGGGGAGGGAGGGAATACCTCACCTCGGAGGGGAGGTGCCACGGCGGCTTCGACGGCGACCCCCCCCTCGGCGTGCTGCTCCTACGCGGCGGTGGCCGGCGGGAAGAACCTGGGACCTGGGAGCGTACCTGTCGGTAGCCGGCCGCCGCCGCAGCCGCCACGGCCCACGGGGCCGGGGGAAGGCCCATTCCGGCGACGCGGCGTCGGCCTTCCACGTGAGGGCCCACCTGACAGTGCGAGAGGCTTTCTTGTAGGAATCCGTATCAGCTGCAGTCGCTACTGGGACTACAAGCTCTGTTAGGTATCCCATTTTCCCGTTTTCTGTGCGCATGATTTTTTAACTGTTAAACGATACGTTTTTTTACAAAAAGTTTTTATACGAAAGTTGCTTAAAAAAATCAAATTAATATTTTTTTTAAAAAAAGCTAATACTTAATTAATTACGTGCTAATGTACCACTGTTTTCGTGATCACTGTTCCATATGGGAACAAGAATGTGCGAACACAGGCACTACCAGTTTGCATCAACGGATGCAGATGGAACGTCCAGATCAGCGAGGCGTACTGTTCATCATACTGTAGCAGAAACACTGCAGCACATAATACTGTTGGTATGGTCACTGTATCACTAGATCTGAGCCGTTGATCACAGAAATGGAAGGCTGAAATTGCATGTAGTTCTTAAGTTGCAGTCATAGCTATAACTGCACCTGATCTGAATACTTCTTGTAGCTTGCAGGGTCCACCTGTCGGGGCTAGATCTAGAGGAAGGATTGAGCACCAAAATCCAAACGAAATCCTGTAAAAAAAAATCCAAACGAAATGGATTTAAGGGTCTCATATTTTTGCTTATGCTTATACTTATTAGCTAAAATTTGATTTAATCTTAAATTTGGAGCTGATTTTTAGGTCTTCTCATCGAATTTTATTTTCCAGCCTTTGTTTTTAGATCGTTAAGAACACGTATATAAAAATTTTATTCATAAATTACTTTTCGTTTACAAATATACCGTTTTCGATTATTCCGCGAATAAGCAAAATGATGGTTACGTAAGGCCCCATTCGAACAAGGGACAAGCTGCCATATTTTTCATCTAAAATTCTGTACAATTGTTTTTACACACAAAAAATGTATATCTTTATAGAAAAAATTCAAGAAATGTCATTGACAAATACCCAAATCATGGAAATATCATCGATAAGTGCGAGTTTCATAAAATGTTATCGTACAAGTGATTTTGTCCAAAAATGATATTATCGTTAAGGTTCCGTCCACCCCGCTCAGTTAAGGATACTAACGGAACGCTAACAACGATGACACTTTTAGGGCAAAGTTGCTTGTATGATAACATTTCATGAAACCTGTACTTATTGATAGCATTTTTTGGAATCAGAAGCTTGTCAATGATATTTCTTGGATTTTCTCATATTTATACTGTAAATTTCAAAGTTACATTATAATTATATTGTACCTTTTCTAATACACAACAAAAGATATAAAGAGTAAAGAACAGATTTATGAATAGGCACACATGTAAGTTCCAAACCACAAAAGCAAAGGATTATATCCGTGTACTCACAAATTAAGGGCTAAAAATTTGACTCTAATCTAACGAAAAATCTGTTGCCACTTAAATAAAAAAAAGAAAAGATTGCCATAATTTTGTTGAAGCAAATAATTTGCGAACAAATTTTGTAGGATTCAAACTCTATTTTTTTTCATTTTGTTTCTCTGAAACAAATGGTTGGGGCTTTCCAAATCCTAAAAACATACTAATTAAATAGGGAAATCTGGATGAAAGTTAACAAAAGCTCCAAACCTCTTGAAAAAAAAAACTTTTGAGTTTATTTCTCTCATCCAAATCCTTTGTTTTATGGAATAGTACATTATGAGGCTGAGCTTGAATACATTTCTTCCATAACAATTGCCTCTAAGTTGTTACTCCCGCCATTTTGGAGTAATTGTCGCTGTTGACTAAAATTATCTCACTTTAATCATAAATTACTTTTAAATAAGTATATTATGATAAATAAAAGTTGCATGGTTATATTTACGACACTATATGCTTCAACAATATATAACATATTTTGAAGCATTTTTTTCTGCACAAGAATATGAGCACATATATTTTTAATTAACACCCTTAGGAAAAACAGATGAATAGACAATAAGGGAAATGAGAAAAGGAGTCTTTGATAGTATCGCAGTAAACAAATAAAGCAAAGAAAAGTTTTAAAGAGGTTAGTTGATCTCTTACTTGTTTTACTATGAAATTAAACTATAGAAATGCAATCCTTTAGAAAATTTTCTATCCTTTCCAACTAACTAAAGAGTTCCATAGGAAATAATCTTAGGAAGTTGACTCCTCCACAAGATATATATATATATATATATATATATATATATATATATATATATATATATATATATATATATATATATATATATATATATATATATATATATATATATATATATATATATATATATATATATATATATATTGAGTGGGACAATCCTCCATTTCGAAGGGCCAAAAATCAGTAGGAATTTTTTTCCCTCGACACAACGCATAACTGAACTGTTCGTCAGTACCCCACCACAAAGGTGACCCTGCACGTACCATTGGCTGGGCATGCATCACAGGCTCACAGCACACTGAAATAACAACTCATGCGAACTTGTCCCCATATATATACTCCTTCCGTACTAAAATACAATAAATTTTGGGTGGACATGATATTTTAGTACGAATGGAGTTTATGGACGTCAACAATAACAGAAAAACAACATGAAGAAAAAAAATGATAGATCAATTAATTGAATGGAATGCACACAGACAATTGCTTGCAGTGCATCTGCAACGAAAAATAAAGAATTCTTCAGAGGAGTAATATACATGCAGTTTCAGTTCATGTACACTTGAGCAACTAGTTCTGTTCATAGTTGCATCAGCTAACCAATTAAGTAAGCATACACACTGATCGATTCTCTTTCTGTATATATATACTGCGCATTCGCCTCACTGATCTGTATATATATACTGTCTCGTTGTTCGATCTGATGATGGAAATGGGCAAATGGCCAAGAACAGCAGAATTAAGATCGAGCTTTCTTCAGTCGGAGTCATGGTTGTGCCAGCAGAGGAGCATGGAGACGCACCTCCCGAGGATGTACAGCCTCGTCTTGTGCTCCTTCAGCACCGCGTTGCACCGCCCGGCGAGCCCCACTCCGGCGCAGCCGCCGCCGACTACCTTCCCTCGCCGCCGCCGCCGTGGCGTTGGCCCCATCGCCGACGAGGAGGACAGGTGGCGGTACGCCGAGCAGACTGAAGAGGCGGACGATGAGAGCTCCATGGAGAAGAGATGAAAACGAACGAAGAATGTGTTTGGTGTGTGTGGGGGTTTGCGAAACGATGAGGTCGCGATCCGGTGGTTTAAATAGGCGAGGTGATGTGGCACAGGTGGAGGTAGCGAGATGACGATTCTACCCCCCTGGGGGTATGAGACGACACTGCGGGCTGTTTAGATCCCTCGTAAAATTTTTCACCCCGTCACATCAAATGTTTGGATATATGCATGAGTATTAAATATAAACGTAAAAAATAAATAATTACACAGATTGTGTGTAAATTGCTAGACGAATCTTTTAAGCCTAATTGCTTTATTATTTGACAATGTAGTGCTACAGTAAACATTTGCTAATGACGGATTAATTAGGCTTAATAAATTCGTCTCATAGTTTACAGGCGGAGTTTATAATTTGTTTTGTTATTAGTCTACGTTTAATACTTCAAATGTGAGTCCGTACATCCGATGTGACACGCTAGAACTTTACACCTATAGATCTAAACACCACTGAGAAGATGTGATAGTAGCAAAGGGGTAGGATGGTAAAAATGGAGTGGGGAATAAGAGACCGGTCGTCGCCGTCGCCGTCGACGGCGTCGAGACAGATCGGTCAAAGGCATGCATATGATATATACATGCACCGTCGTCGTCAGGCGAGCGGCGGTGCAAGCAACGCATGCACGCGCGTACGTACGACGTCCGGTCCCCATCCCGCGCGCCCGCCACCGGCGTGGCGATCGAGCTAGCTGGCGATCGATCGCGGCGGGGCGGCGGGCGGCGGCCCACACGGGTCGGGGACGGGAGAGAAGGGGGGGGAAGCAAGCTAAGCGTGCGTCGTCGTCTTCCTCGTCACCGGCGACACACCACGTTGCCGCGCCCCAGCTAGCTAGATGGCCCCGCGCGCCTTATCGCCTCACTGTGCACGCGCGCGCGCGCCCACTGCCACACTACATACTCGTACACGCTATACCGCTAGCGGTAGGCTAGCGTATAGCTTACTCCCTCCGTCCAATAAAAAATCAACCTAGGATCGGATGTAACACATCCTAAGGGTATGTTTGAAGGAGCTTCTAGCAACTACAGCTTCTCCTAGAATTTCCAGTTGCCAGAAGCTCCCCTAAACAGTCTAGCTTCTTACCTAGATTATGAGAATCTGTAGTTGTAGAATCTGTAGTTGCCAGAAGCCCAGCTTCTCCAAATTCTCATCAGCTAGCTTCTCAGCAGCTGCTTAGAATTTTAAACTCCCCAAACAGGCCCTAATACTACGAATCTAGACGTCCAGATTCGTAGTACTAGAATGTGTCGTATACGGTACTAGGTTCGTTTTTTATGGGACGGAAGGAGTATGTAGGTAGGCTGTAGCTGCTGGCTGCCTGCTTTCGCGTTGTTCGTCCAAGACGTTTATTTTTTTACTGTACTTTCAGTTTTTTTTTTCTTCTTCGAATCTGCGAACCTTTATATGATAGATTTTTTTTAACCTTTCTAGGGATATAGTTTTAATTCTCCCCAAGTTGAATCCGCGCTAAAATACGTAAAATATTCCTTCTCCAGCTTTGAAGACCGGCAATGATTAATTTAATCGGTTAGAATTAACGATTCGGGGGTTAATTAAGGTCAGGGTGAGAGAAAGGAAAGAGCTAAGTTTATTGGGTTTAGAGGGATAGTTGTGGAAGATGGTGAGCAGGAAAGGGCGAGGCGAAGCCTCGTGGTCAGTTGAGGGCGGATCCAAAAAAGAAAAAACATTATAGGGTGACTCATCTCCCTCTTCCTCCCCTCTCCACTTTGGTCTCCCTCTTTTCCCCTTCTCTCTCCTTTTATAAATGGTGATCCAACGGGATAGAAACTTGAGTATCCCAACACCCACGTTAGATCCGTCGCTGTTTAGTTACTAGCGGTGAACCAGGGTTGAAATGGGGAGTGGGGTCCCGACCAGTTTGGAGGTAGGGATGGTGGTGCCCATGAGCCATGAGGCCGATTGAGGGATGGTAAGCTGGGGCATGAAGAAGCTTAGCAACGGTAATGCGGGCTTGAGTGAAGCGAGCAACGGAGAGGAAAGGAGAAGGGAAGGGCTAGTTAAAACGTAGTTGCACGAATTATCAAAGCGATATTACTGCTCTTTTTTTAATAGATGACGCTGTTGACTTTTTGTCACACGTTTGACTATTAATTTTATTCAAAAAATTTACATAATTATAATTTATTTTGTTGTGAATTATTTTATCATTTAAAATACTTTAAGCATGATTTATATCTTATATATTTGCATAAATTTTTTAAACAAGACGACTAAACGAGTGATCAAACATATGTTTAAAGGTCAATAATGTCATCTATTAAAGAACAAATGGAGTATTTAGAATTCACATGATTTATTTCTCTTTTACTTCCTCCGTTTCACAATGTATTAATGTCAATATGAATATGAAAAATGCTAGAATGACTTACGTTGCGAAACGGAGGGAGTATTTCCCAAGATCTCTGAATCGATTTCGAACACGCAATGCATGAGCTGTGATCATTCTCCTCCTGATGGAACATCTGTCGTCGTGTGCTCACTGCTGCGCACGCACGTACGCAATGCCCTGCCCACACGTACGTACGTACGTCTGCCAGCCAGATATACTACGCATGAGTGCATGACCAGCTTTTGCATTTCGCACGAGAGATTTGGACGTATCGCTGCTGCCTGGTGGTGGCCGGTTTGGACCGGCGGCAGTGAGAGGCGAGGCCCAGTAGCACGTTGCATTGGGCCCATCACGCACTCATGTGCACAGAGACAGTGTCACACTCACACACACATGCCTCTCTTCCATCTTTGACCAGATTCAGACTACACCCTCTTTGTCACCTACCTAACCTCGGCTCACTGCTCAATGACCAAGCGGGAGATTAGGCTCTCTCTGCTCTATCCTATTTTCTTAGCCAAGTGCAGTTGCGTTTAAGTAGCACGCCCCCCCCCCCTTTCTACTCTACCTTGACTATTGAATTGAATTCAAACTTTAATTGCCCTGCTTCATTCTTGCCATATTGAGATTCTATGGAAGAAATGAAACGTTACCCGCCTACTTATACTTCATAAGTGCCACCAATCTCGTTCAGGCACTAAACTAGTTTCGGGGAGGATGGATGGTTGTCCCTTCTTCTCAATAGCTGCGGCACAACCTGGGTGTGGAGACAGTTTGCATGGGTTCGTGCACAGATTTACGTTCAATAATCCCTGGGGCTTTCACTTCGACACGTCTTCGTTCGTGATCGCTTAGAGCCCCTTTTCCATCAATAGGTACTCCCAAGGCGTCGACCACACGGCCTAACATGGCCTTTCCCGCAGGAACATCCACAATAGATCCAGTGCGCTTGACAAGATCTCCTTCTTTAATAGCGGTATCACTACCAAAGACAACAATACCTACATTCTCATTCTCAAGATTCAAGGCTATTCCTTTCACACCGCTGGCAAATTCCACCATGGGTCTATTCTGAGAAGCAGCTGGTTGGTAGCCTGTTTTTGAGAATCTAGGAAGGGTTGGGTTTCTAGTTTCTAACTTCTAATTTATTTTCTGGATTATACAACTACAACTTATCAGAATCTGAATCTAAAACTGGAGAAGCTCCCCCAAACAGGCCGCCCATGCATGTAAGCTGATGTAACGAAAATGTATATCATCTCTTGCTATTCTCATTTGGTTATTCTTCTTTAGTTCCATCTGAAGGAAAACAATAGGAAAAAGACAGTACATCTTCATTCATTCAGACATACGACAACATGATATGTGTTCCATCCCATTTGATTCTACATTGTTATATTTTTGAACAAATGGAATATTTTTTTCTTTTTCTCGGTGATTGAAATTTGGCTCGAAATTTCTGAAATTTAGGAAATCCCGGGGGACACAGAACGATTTCGTATGGAAATTTCTTTTTTTTTTAAAAAATATTCAATCTAAATTTGTTCAAATTTAATAAAAATCCCATTCGAAATTCCTGAGATGCCCCCGGGCATAAATACGCAAAACGAAATTGCAAATGTATGCACCCATAGTTGCCAGTTGGCATAGAACCCGGATGTTTTCATCGGGGATATATATGATACAGCTACTCTCTTCAGTCTTCAGGTTTTTGTCATCTGATCTCTCTGCACCAAGATGTGTACTACACTTCTTGCTGATCTTAGATTTGCCTTAGAAGATCAACAAGAAGGTGAGAGGGACATGATGGAGTGGTTGCCAATCGTCATTAGCTGTACTACCACTGCCTGCCTGCCCTGCAAAGTCTCTCTCCATCAGAGCAAACAAGAGAGGACCAATAATTGGAGATCTCTCTCTCTGGAGGATGAACAGACAAACAACCATGCATTAATCCATAGTTGCTTTAATAATTCAGTCAATGAATAAAGTTTTCTCCCAGCTACCCCAGATACAAGTTGTTGGATCTGCATGCAAGCATGCTACTAAAAACATAAACGTGGGAGTTTACTCTTCTGTTCTTCCATTCTCATCCAATGATTATGTGGGCTCAAATGATTATGTCATGGTAATATCATCTATAAGTGTTGCATTACAGTAGAATAAACTCAACTGCTAATCTGTACTTGCTCAAGCACTTGATGAGTGCTGGGAGATCTCTGCCTACTAACTGAATTTACAAAATGCAGGCAAAATTGATCTGATATACAATGGAGATGGTTGTTTTCTATACAAGGGAGCAGATACAAAGGGGAGGGGATTTTTTCCTAAACAAGGAGATAATTACATTGAACCTCCCCGGTTGAAGGTTAACCTCAACAACCTAATATGCTCAACTCAGGTGATCATCATGATAACTATTCCAACACCATCTATAATCTGTTACAGCCTTACAGGCAACTTCAGTTCAGAACAAACTGCAGGCAGCAACTCATAGCCATAGCCTCAGCCTCATAGGAGTTTCTGGGTTAACACCAGAGAGCAGTGTAGGCAAATGCTCTATTCAAGTCTGTCTGAAAAAAAAAGGGACTTGAGAAGTTGCATGCCAATTTGTAGATTGTCAAGAATGTGTTCCATCCCCATGCTCATGGGAAAGGGCATGAGAGCAGCTACTGTTGTGACTCGACGTCGTTCCTGACTCTGCTGTTGTTGCTGTCATGGCTGCTCCTGGAGCTCGAGTCCGGAGCATTCGTCGAGCCGCCTAAGTCAGCCTTGCAAAGAGGGCACAGTGCGTTTATCTTGAGCCATTTATCGACGCATTCCAAGTGGAAAACATGATTGCAGGGAAGCTCCCGTAGATCTTCGTTGTTTGAGAACTTTGACAAGCAGATGCAGCATACCTGCAGAGCCCAGAGATCCATAGGTGTCAATTGCATATGTGGAAACATGCTACAGACGTGTAAACATGAGCATAGTATATCCCAGGTTTGGTAAAGTGTAAACAGGAATGCAGGAGGACACTCACAGCGTCTTCTGCAGAAATAGTTCGCTCTTTGTCTGTTCCAGCTGCCAATACTCCACCATTATCTTCTCCCGCTTCTCCATCTTGAAACTTTTTCGATTGGAACTTGTATGCCACCAAGGCATCGATTGCTTCTGCAGTAGCGCCTCTGTTAAAATCCAAATCCTCGTGGATGCCCATCATGGAGATAATGCAGGGTAGGCAGCAGCATATCATTGTACATAGGATGAAAGGCAGGGCATAGCCGATGAAGCCGAATGCAAGGAATACTATGCACAGCCTGAAAAATGATCACTAACAAATGAGTAAACATCTAAGTTGAGAAGCAAGGAACACATTGTCTATGGCTGCTTAGCATCACAGACCTGTACAAGTTAGGAGCGTCATGGAGAGAAGTACGGCCCCCGAATATCCACACATTCCCAACAACAAACCACACAGCAAAGAAACAATCCAGAGCCAATTTGAAGCACGCAACCAATGCGTAGACCCTATAAAGCACAGAAGGCATTGTTACCTCATAAATGAATCCAAATGTTAGTTAGAAGAAAGAACTCAGATGGTTTCATATGATGTTGAATCTTCTAGTATCCAGATAAGTGACCTAAAGTGTTAGAAATACTGAAAGCCCAACTGTTTTCAATGGCTACCAGGTAGACAGCAGGTGCAAAGACATCATAGTAAAATAAATTGCTAAAGATCATATGAAATTTGATAACAAAAAACAGATCTTCTCAAATATAGGCGGTTGCTCTGCCATAGCATATCGGTGGTTGATGGTTCCACTTAAACAAACTTATGAGCCTGAGAGTGAGAGGTAGTGCAGTCAAATATACTAAAGATAAATTCCCAAGAAAGATAATGCTACCTTGGACTTGCAATCCTTGCTACTCCACCATTATTACCACTGTCCACAACTTCTGATCCATGAGCAGACGAAACTACTACATAAGAATTAGGCTCATATACGTCCCTTTCAGATGAAACCTGATTTGTTGATTCTTGCTCTGTGTTCTGCCGATTGCGGTGGAGAAATCGCCAATAAAGGTGAGGAAGAGTAGCAACACAACCTATCGTATAACCAATAAGCCACTGAGCCAAAGGAGCATGAGGATGCTCGTTCCTTGATACTGACAGGACAGTAATAGCTGCTATAATCTGGCTTAAACTTACAATAAGCTCAATTGAGATCCAGAAGCCAGAATTCAAAGGATTTGGTTGACGGTGTCCTTGATCTCTTCTTGCAAAAGAAGCGTTTCGGGAGATAGATGCAGGAGTTGCACTAGCAGAACTTTCTGGGACATGAGGAACATCATTTAGAGGCCCTCTAGTTTGGTGCAACTCATCCAAGTTATTATGATTATCCTGATGAGATGTTGATGGGAAAGTTGCATCATTTCTCAGTATGTCGATCGTGTGATCACGATGACTGGCATTTCCAGAGTCCCCCATCAGTAATGGATGACTATCTGCCTGACCTTCGCACTGTGGCCCAACAGGACGGACAGCAATAAACTAGAAGTTTACTCCACACATTAGTTTCAGGACATTCCTAGATATGTAGATGTTTTCAATTGAAGTTGCCTTTTTCACACCCTTGCTTTTAGTGTACCTTAAGGAAAGGAAAGTAAACAAGGTGTCAATTAACTGCCTGCCTAAACAAAGAAAGCATGTGTGCAAGGTAAGACATCATATATTGTTGGACAGGATTAGACTAGAAGGGAAGATCATAGCCAGAATTTAAAAAATACTCCCTCTTAATTCTTATTTACTACTTGTTATGTAGGGCATTGAAATAGTATGACATGTTTGATCATTGCCTTCTCTAATAATATATCTATAATAATTATATAACTAAATGAAATTATTTTCATGATAAATCTAACAATGTCATTTTTACATATAAAATATTAATGTTTTCTTAATATATTAGTGATTTAAAAGATTTCGAGATTTGATTGCATGTATTCTAAAATGATTATAGCCTTTCCCTTAGGTTAGACCAATCATCTATTCTCGGTTTGCATTTTACATTACAAGTTACTTATATTACAGAATCAATTATTTCATCAACATACTCCTGCAATCTTAGAACTTGACTGCAGATCAATCTTTCAGGAGTAATTCAACAAGTCCATTAAAACAATTCCAGTGGTAAGGACTCGATTGCCCCCGATTAGAAAGCAACCTAGTTAAAATTGGATTAGTAGACCAATGCAAATGCAACACAATAGCAGCCATCCATTATTTGCAACTCAAGAACCTTACGGTGATGTCAGCTAATACACAAATGAAGCACTCAGCATGGAGAAGGAATGAACACCATACCTCAATGCCTCAGCAGCAAAGGTCCCTCTAATCACCAAATCTCAGCAATTCATCAATTCTCCTATTTCACCTGAACAAACAAGAAAACAATGTGGACAGACAGCATTGGGGAGAGAAAGAAAATCAAACAGAACCCCATCCCACAAGCATTTCTATGATCCTATCCCATTGGCCAAGAACCCAAATCAGCAAGAACATAGGTTTCAAAAAAAAAAAAATCAGCAAGAACATGGCAGCAGCTCGTGGGGATCGAACAGTTCAACCAAGAACGCAAGCGAAATCGGTGGATTCGGTAGCCTACGCTCCACTGAATTGGAACTCACCGAAGCAAGCAATCAACCAATCAATCAATCAATCCCCAATCCAACGGAGCGAGAGGAATCCGGAGAAAAATCAACCATACCAGGTGGAGATCGCAGCTTCGATTCGAGGTAGCTCTCTTCCCCAATTTCTCTATTCCTTTTTCTCCTTTTATTTTTCTTACGCTTTCTTCTCCCCAATTTATCTCGCGCATTTGGGGGCTCTTTACTTAAGTAGGAATCCCCCCAGGTCAGCGGTAGAGGATGAACAGGTCGTCGTGAGGTCAGCGAGGGAAATTTCAACGACACGTGGAGCTCATCCCGGCCGTTTGATCAGCCCGGGCGACGAGATCGGACGGTCGGGGACGGGCTAAGTTTTCTCAGCGCACGCGTGCAGAATTAGAAGGTTTCTTTTTAGAATTTTTTTTTTGTTACAGGCATTTTGATTTTCATCAAAAGCGTGTGGGATTAGGTTGTTGCAATAGAGGTTAAAATTACAAAAGGTAATATTTGCTTGGCTAATGTTAGGTGAAGCTTTTTGGCTCGTGGGGAAAACACATTTTCCTCGTTTTGTTATGAGACAAATAAATACGTGCTGGTAAAAAAGAATTGTCCAAATTTAGGCACTGAAAATTTCCCGCTTATAAATATAAAAAATTTTTATGTAGTTTTTTTTTCTCAGAGAATTTTGGGGCTTCATGGAAACCGGAATTTTTTGGTGAAATGTTATTTTTTGGGGAGATAGTGAATTGGTTTTGCTGGCCCTATAAAAATTGATCATGGGCCTGAACATTAAGTACGAAGTATAAATCAGCCCATGCCAATTCTTTTTGAACTGTTTTTTTCTAATAAAACATGTGCAAAATTATGTTACATTTGTATAGAGTATGCTTGCAGAGAGATTCTACGTTCTGCTATTAATAAATGATGGGTTTTTCGAATTTCGTATAAGCGTTTTTCTTTTTCTGTTACCATTATCGTTAGGCAGCCTCCCGCCAAATGCACTCCGTTATAAGCTTCATTCGAATTTAAAGTTTAAAAAAGTTAAAATTTACTGCTTATTAATGGATTGCTCTATATTTCTAGCTTTGTTTGGCTGTTTACATCCATTTCAGGGTGTAGACCCCTCCAAAAATGCGAATGCACAAGTCTTGGTTTTTTGCTGACATAAAGTTTTTTTATCTGAATACTTAGCTGATAATAAATCTTGCCAAATGTCTCTCTTATTTTCCAGGTGCCAAAGCCATTTGCCCAGCAAGGCAACATTCATACAACCCAAATCTAAAATCTCTAAACGGTTTGTCAATTGACTAGGTGATATTTCTTAACCCCTTGATACTCTTGCCATAGAAATCTGGATATGAAAAATCTATTATTTTACTTATTCCTTTTGACAACTCATAAAAGGACATCATGTATAAAGACACACTACTAAGACTTGCATTTATCAGGGTCAATCTCCCACCAATAGCCAAAATTTTCCCCTGCCATCATCCTAGTTTTTTCTCATTTTTTTAGTGGGACTCCAGTACACATTGTGAATTCTCTTCTTATCAATTGGGATTCCCAAATATTTCATGGGAAAAGCACCCCTTTACAAGTTAAAATATGACAGTATATCTCTTCTTTTTCTTGGGCCCCTCCTAAACAAAACACCTCAATTTTATTGAAATTTACCTTCAAACATGACATTTGTTCAAAGAGACACAAGATATACTTCAAGTTTTTTTTGCATACTCCAGGTTATCCTCCAGCATAAAGATAGTGTCATCAGCATACTGCAAAATCACTATCTCATCCTCTGTATATTCCAGCCCTAGCCCTTTAACCATCCCCTGTTCCACTGCTCTATTCATTAAAAGAGGTAGAGCATCAGCTGTAATATCAAAAAGTAGTGGAGACAAAGAGTCTCCTTTCTCAAACCTTTATAGGTTTGGAAAAAAATCCCATATCTCATCATTTACCTTAACTGCCACTTTACCCTCTTCAACACATCTCATGATCCAATCACACCAAACACTAGGGAAGCCTTTTGCTTCCAGCATCTAACATAGAAATGGCCATTTTATTTTATCATAGGCCTTCCCGAAGTCCACCTTAAACAGAACTCCTGATTGTTTTTTCATATGAACACTATTTAAAACTTCATGCATTATCACGACTCCCTCCATGATGTTTCTTTCTTTAAGAAAAGCAGTTTGTGCTTTCTCAATTAAGTCAGCTATGACATAGGTTAGCCTCTTCATCAGGGTTCTTGTTATGATTTTGAAACTAACATTAAGGAGACATATTGGCCTAAACTTCTGAATTTATGCTGCATTTTTGCATTTAGGAATTAAGGATATAACCCCATATTTTAGTCTTTTGATATCCAAAATCCCCTGATGAAAATCATCAACCATAACTTTTAGATCATTTTTTATCACCTTGCAAAAGTGTTTATTAAAATCAGCAGGAAAACCATCAGGCCCAGGTGCCTTGTTACTTCCATTTCAAACACAACCTTCTTCACCTCTTATAGAGTAAAGGGTTTCAACAATTCCTTCTTTTGATCTTCAGACAATTGTCCCATCTCAAAATTTTGTAATCTTATATTAGATCTTTCAGGTGGCCCAAACAGATCTTTATAAAAATCTGTTATAAAACTCAACATCTGCTCTTGCCCATCAATCAACACATTCTCCTGTTGCAAAGAAAAAAAATCATATCTTACCTCCTTCTCCCATTAGCCTTGGCATGATAGTACTTAGTGCTATTATCACCCTCTAACACATCTCTCTCCTTTCACCTTTGTAACCATTTTAGCCTCTCCTCCTCATAGTAAACCTTAGTTGATCCTCCAATCTCCCTCTCTCTTCTCTGCTCCTCACACATACACCATGATTCTCACACCATTTGTTAACTCTTCTAACTCGCTCACTAATTTCTCTTTTTCTCTCTTATAATTTCCTTCCTAATTCATATTTGAACCCTTAAGAGCTTTCCTTCAATCTCTAAGTTTTCTTTGCCATTTTTTCTATATTTGAGATATCCTCTTTATTATTCCCCTAGGCTTTTCTCACCACATCATCTACATCTTCTCTCAACATCCAACTATTTTCAAACTTAAAAATTGATTTTTTTTAATAACTGATATGTATCCAACAGAATAGGAGCATGATCAGAATAAATCCTCTTCAGACTTTCTACTATTATAATGGATACTTCCCCTCCCAGCTTTTAGAGAGTCACCTGATTATTACACCATGTGAACTTCCTACCACACATACTCAACTCCCACAAATTACTTTGATTAATAATTGCATTAAACAGAAAATTGTATTTATTATAACATCACTTCTTATTTTTATCACTTTCTTTTTTAATTATGTTAAAGTCACCACAATAGCATTGGATGAGACTATTCTGACAAACCAAATTTCTGCTATAAACTCCTCTAATGTTCCAAAAAGACATTTAATTTTCTTTTCTTATATTTATTTTACTTCCATACCCTTTATTCACTTTTGGGGTTAACTTAATTTTAAGGGGCTCCTTTTAATTTTTTTTTCATTACCCAAATCTCTAGGTCTAAATTTGACTTTATAGGATCTTAGATAAATTAAAATTAGAATTCTCCTTATCAGAGCTGTTAACACTAATTAACCCATTATCATCTACCTCATGTGGAGCATCCTCCACTTTATTTTCCACTTCCTTATTAACAAATTAATCCTAGCCACTTTAAGATCCCTAAACAAATTAGCAAGAAGGAATTGGAGATACTTTTGTTTATGAAAGCATTCCTGATATCGGCTGTTGACTAGAACCTGCAACTGTGAGAGAAATAAGATACAATTTAATCACAAATTCAGTTACAAAAATAGTGCGATTTTTGAAATAACACGAAAATACAATTACACTCACAAGTGTCTACGAAAATACAATTACACTCACCAGTGTCTCGTAACAGCACAAGATACAATTTAATCACAAATGCAGTTACAGAAATAGTGCGATTTTCGAAATAACACAAAAATACAATTACACTCACAAGTGTCTACAAAAATATAATTACACTCACCAGTGTCTCGTAATACAAAAATATAATTACACTCACCAGTGTCTCGTAACAGCATAAGATACAATTTAATCACAAATTCAATTACAAAAATAGTGTGATTGTTAAAATAACACGAAAATACAATTACACTTACCTGTGTCTCGTAACAACATATCACTAACAGGGCAAGGACGTCGGCTGGGACAACAGCGAGAGCAAGGGTGAATTGGGAGACGCTTCCAGCAGCAACTGAAGGAAGACATGTAGAGTGTATAATATGCTGAACTGTTGTCGCTTAGGCATAATCTGTGGAAGACATCTGTGACACCCTGCGTAGACAGGGTGATAGATGCTTTTGCCCTTCCTATCGTGCTTTTGTTCATCCCGGCTTCCAAGTCACGGTACACTACTCAAATCAAATCTGCAACCGAGCCTTGCGGGCCCTAAATCACAAATGGAAAGGGTCAGTTTGTGTGCAATGGCGTATAAATATTACATTTACATGTAGTTTTCTTTTTGAGGAAGAAGCTCCATTTTTTCAGGAAGAAGCTCTATCTTGTTATTTGGCGGCTTGCAATATAAGCCTCTCGCAGCATGCGGGTCAGCATGGGAGTAGTGGTTGTATGAATTCTAGTACACTCATTTCTGAGATGGTTTGCCATGTACTTAATAGAAGAGCATTAAAAGAAACTGCAGACCAGACACCAAAAGCCTACTCTCGACTTCGCTTCACTATAAATATGAATTGTGAAGGGCCAGAGAAGCTTCCCTTGGATTAGTGTTCTTCGGCAACCGTCATATCTATTATGCATGAAGAACAATCACAAATGACTATACATAACATAACAAACAAGGAGATTATTAGGGGAGAGCTACAAATCGGATGTCCGATGATGTAAAAAAATCGGACGGTCAAATGTTTCAGTTGACTATTGGTGCAACATTAAGTTATACATGGTGAAACAAAAAAATCAGTCTCTGAAACATATAGAAATTTTGTGAAACACAATGAGAATACATGGTGAAACATATTGCTATCACGTATGAAACAATAAGTTTTTATTGTTTGAAACATATGTTTTTCTTTCATCAGAATATAATCATGTGATATCTTGTTGTAAACATTTAATTATAACGAATTCAACAGTGTGATCGAATCGTTCATCGGATAAATAGTTTAGAAGAAAAATATTTTTAAGATCACTAATATATGCAAGCATCCATGGTGTGGGAGGGAGCCAATAGAATGGAATGGCAGGAGAGAGAAGGGGCAAAAGCGTCTCATAATTTTTTGGTCATTAGTGAAACATTGAGTTATACATGGTCAAACACAAATTCAATTATTGAAACATTTAAACTTTTTTATGAAACATAATGAAAACACATGTTGAAACATATTGCTAACACGTCTGAAACATTAAATTTAACGGATTGAAACATATGTTTTCTTTCATCAGAATATAATGATGTGATATGTTATTGTAAAGATTTAATTATAACAAATATAATGGTGTGTTCATATCATAGATTAGATAAGTAGTTCAGAAGAAAAAATATTTTGAAAATCATTAAAGCATGTATGGATGTGTGGAGTGGACAGGGAGATAGTAGTTTGCTTGTCCGATTTTTCTCGTTACGTCAGACGTATGATGCTAAGCATTTTCCAGAAAAAAAAACATGTATCCTATCTTCCTATATATATAAAGTTGTATCTAATCATTTAAAACTTTGATTTTATTAAAAATAACAAATCTCATGGCAATGTGTGTGGTGCCAACTAGTAATTAGGCTGGGTTCGTTCCGTGGGGTTGGGATCTAATCCTCAAGCACACAAAACGGAGCAACACATTAGCACATGATTAATAAAGTATTAGCTATTTTTTAAATATGATTTTTAATGCAACTTTCGTATAGAAATTTTTTGTAAAAAATACATCGTTTATTAGTTTGAAAATCATGCGCACGGAAAAGAAGGAGGTGAGTTGGGAAGGCTAGGAAACGAAATTGATTTCCTTTAGAATACAGGGAAGTAGGTAAATGCTGATGAGAACATTAGGACTCCTCATAACAAGTTCATCTAGTAACTTGCTGAAAACAATTAAATGAATGTTAAAAAAAACGATGAGTTTTTTTGACAATTTTATTACAAAGATAGCACAGCAGCAGTCATATGTCACGGTTAAGAAGCCTCTTAAAATCAGCACATTCAATATTTATCAACTCTTGATTTGAATAGGTGGATTCAATACTCTTCAGGGAAGCTATATGGTTATAAAACATAGCACTCACTTTCTCTAGCCGATCATTCAAAATAAGATGACAACACTTTACTTTTCGGCAGTGCAAGAGCAAAAGAGGATGTTTTATGCATCACCTCCTGCCACTGTGTTGCCAAGGAACCCTGCCAATCGTAGTTAATGATGTATTCATGGATCCACATCATCAATTGTAAACCCCATAGAAAAATAATTTCAGATATATAGGTTAGATTATATATACTAGTAGAATTGTCCCAAATTTTGAACTCTTATATCGGGCATTCTGCATTCCCAATTTCCCTAGACTCTACCCAGTATTTCGCATTTCTAATTTCCCTAGACTCTTTACAGTGCCATCCGCCTACGCGTCACAGTCCCCGAAGATGACGGATATAAGTATACTATTATGCTTAATATTTATAAGAAAATGAAATTTTTATGTGACTTTCACCAAGCAATTTGGGGTATAGGATACTGTTCCTAACATGTAAGGTTATATGGCATATTTGATCCTAGCTGTGTAGGGTGACATGAAAGATTAACTATTTCTGGCAAATAATTATAAATGCATTATGATTAGTTATAAATGAATCATGTAATATTTATCTCATAGTGATTGTTATTCATCAAAATATGGGCCTAGACAACCGCCGTCACCACCACTAGATGTAGAAACTGATGATGTATCTGTTATCGTTGGTGAAAACAAGAGTTACGAAAGTGACAACAATTAGTGTGTGATGTAAGTCTGTATTTTCCTAAATGACTATTTCTATAATGTATATAAAGTTGTGTTTTAATTCATTTTCTAGAACAAAGGTACTCATATTAATAAATAGATACAAATATTAATATTTTTATTTTTATTGTTATTTACTTCCTCCGTTCTATATTAAAACATTTTAGTTTTGTCGTAAGTTAGATTTATTTAACGTCGAATGAGTTTAGAGAAAGATGGATTGATATTTGCAATGACGAATAAATGTATATATTATATATACTTATTACTAATTTTAAGTTATATAACATAACATAAGGTATATGCATTTGTACATAGTAAAAGACACAATTGACTTGAATAGTATTTATAATGCACTATGATCATTAGATTCATAACAAATGTTACTTTTAAATTTATCCATATAAGTTATATATATATATATATATATATATATATATATATATATATATATATATATATATATATATATATATATATATATATATATATATATATATATATATATATATATATATATATATATATATATATATATATATATATATGTTTATTGGTATTATCTAATATTATCTATATATATTATTAATTGAGAGAATTCTAGATTATGTTTTAAAAAAATGTCTCTCAAATTATAGCAACTAGTTAAATAACTTGGATGCATCAAAATCTCTCTCAAATTCTAAAATTTGACTGACGAGGCATCGAAAACAAATCTTTGTTCTCAACCTTAAAGTTTACTACCTTCGTCCCACAAAGAATGCAATCATAACATTTGAGATAATAATTTTGTTAGATGGATAGAGTGGATCCAATTAACCTAAAGAAGTATTTTCAACACCCTGGTATAGGTATATGCATGTTTTATACATTGTTAAATAAAATATGAAAAATTACATGTTGTATACATTGTTAAATAAAATATGAAAAATTTGGCTAGATATATTATGATAATAATACATTACCATACAAGCAGGCAACTACAATTGACAATTGAAGAAAATTAAAATAATAAATTTTGTCTGCACTTATTTTTGTTTCTTAAAGAACAAATCACTTAATCATACATGTTGATATATGCACTTGAGCACTTCTAACATCACAATCAATCTAATCTTTTTTTTCTATTTGGATGACATACAAATAACGGAGATTGCACCTGTAGACAGTAATATGTCCCTGTTAGTGATCCCGATGATGGCCGTGGAGCAGGGTGGAATGGATTCTAATCCCGGGTTTGGAGTTTGGACTATAATTACTCCCTCCGTTTTTTAAGAGATGACGCCGTTGACTTTTTCTCACATGTTTGACCATTCGTCTTATTGAAAAAATTTATGTAATTATAATTTATTTTGTTATGAGTTGTTTTATCACTCATAGTTCTTTAAGTGTGATTTATATCTTATACATTTGCATAAAATTTTTGAATAAGACGAATGGACAAACATGTGAGAAAAAGTCAACGGCGTCATCTGTTAAAAGCGGGGGTAGTATCAGACTAGGAAATTGCGGGAACAAATTAACTGCGTATGAAATATTGGAAATTTGATCACACCGTACCATACTGGAGTACCACGTTGCCATTGATCACCGTACTACCAGATGTACATTATTAGGAATAACGAGCAGCTAATTACACAAGACGCCGCCCCGCCGGCGAGCACTAGGAGCTAGGATGAGCCGGCGCAGTCGGCGCCGGCGAAGGTGACCGTGCCGGCGTCGAGGTCGTAGCCGACGTGGATGTTCTGCTGCGCGAGGTTCCCGAGGATGGACACCGGCTGCTGCTCCGTCGTCGCCACGATTGCCAGGCACAGCGTCCCCTCCTGCACCGCCACGAACGCGTTCTCCGGCTTCAGCGCCACCGCCGCGCCGCCGCCGAACTCCAGCGTCAAGTCCGGGATGCTCTCGCCGGCCTCCACCTCCCGCCCGGCAACGTTGTAGCACAGCTGCAGCAGCCCGTCCGGCGACTGCACCGGCGGCAGCGTGATCCGGCGGGAGAGCTCGTCGACGATCGGCCCCAGCAGCGACGGGTCGAGGAACGTCAGCGTCGTGCCGGAGTCCACGATGATGCGGGAGCTCGCCGCCGACGCCACCGTCTTGTTCCCGACCTTGACGGAGTCGAGGACCACGGTGTAGTACGTGTCCACGTCGCCGGCGACGAGCGGCGTGCTCGCCGCGCCGGGCTCGGTGACGTCGGCGAGGGCGCCGAAGTTGAGCGCCGACGAGGCGTTGACGGAGTGCGGGACGAGGCAGTAGGAGAATCTCCGCCCGAGCGACGTCGCGCCGCCGAGCTGCGTCACGAGGGAGACCGCGCCGCCGCCGAGGCCGACCAGACCGTCGGCCGGGAACGAGCCGGCCGTCGCGGTGGAGCAGCCGAACTTGACGCCGCCGACGCGCACCTGGCGGGGGCTCCTCCCCGAGCCGCCGTCGTCGAAGGTGAAGGTTTCGGTGGAGAGGACGCCGGTGGTGTTCGACCCGTCGCCGTAGGCGTAGAGGTAGGCGCAGTTCGACCCGTCGTCGCAGGTGGCGCGGCCGAGCGCCTCGCAGGCGTCGGTTTGGCAGCTCACGCGGCCGTACGTCGACGACCGGGACGGGTCGAACTGCGTCGTCGGCGCCGCCGCCGATGAGGTGTCGTTGTTCCCCTTCTTGCACTTCACCCACACGAGGTCGCTGCCCGTGTCGGCGATGGCCAGCATCGAGCGCGGCGGCGAGCCGAGGTTGACCGTCATGAGGTACTCGAACGACCGGGACACGACCTTCGACACGACGTCGTCCGCCGCGCCGCCGCCGGAGGCGGAGGAGGAGGCGGAGCCCGCGATCGCGGCGGCGCGCGCCACGGACCGCCGCGCCGCCGCGAGCGCGCGGCCGTGGGCGGTGAACGCCGGGTCATGGAACGGCGACCTGGGTGAGTCACGGTGGATGAACTCCACGCTGAATCCGCCGCCGCTCGCCGCGCACTCGCACAGCCTCCCGCCGGCGACGAGGAGGACGACGCCGAGGAGCACGAGCACGGAGGAAGGCGCCATGGCCGCCATCGTCGAACACCTTCACACAGAAACTCACTCTCTACTCCTCACGCTGCTAATGGCGTATTCATAGGGAGATTACTCGTAACGTAAATGGTAAATCACGAGTGATTAAGGGGGGTGATTAATGGGATGATGAGTATGAACTGGCATAATTACATACTACTAATCACCTGTGCATGCATGGAAACATGCAAAATGACGATACAGATAGCTTTGGCAGTGGAGATTTTGATTGGAAGGAGAGATACGTTTTTTAAATTTTTGCGCGTTAAACTGATCCTTTGGTTGAGCTAATTTATATACTACCTATTTTGGATTTAAGCATTAAAGAATTCTTTTTTGAGTGTGGATGATTTCAATGTGTGTGTGTAAATTCGGTGATTAATTAATATCCAGCAATTTTTCCTGTATAGTCAATTAATCATAGCCTATTCGGTTTGATCAATTGTGTCTATCCTTCCATTATTTGTTTCCCTTAGTGTTCATTACAGGTTGTTTTCTCTTGTTCTTTTTCTTCTTCTCTCTTTTTTTTTTGAAATTTCAGTAGAATTTGCATAATATAAGAGGATTTGATTCCTATCGGCGACGGGTCGAGGATGTGAGTAAAGTCCTTTCAGGATTTCAGCCTGGCCCATTTCTAAACAGCACAAAGGCTGCAGATCTTGCGTACCATTCGCCTAAGTCCAGTTTAGTCCCGAAAAGCCCAGTTCAGTGGGCCGGAGGCCCGTAGATAGGATCATGAGAGGAGTTTCTTTTTCTTTTTTTTTCTGAGAATATAAGAGGAGTAAATTCATGTTGGGCCTAGAATAGCATAATGACCAATTGATGGACCTCTACCTGTCATTTCATCACAACTATGATTTTTCTTTTTTCAGAAACAGGAAAAAAGCTGAACAGTAAGGAAGTTTCGTATTTTCCCTACAGAAATACTAATTTGACATCATTTTGTCTTTTTAGTAGTACGCAATTTTTTAACATATATCCCTTCCGTCTTAGAAAAAAAAGATCAATCCTAGTTATGAACCTGTACATACGTATCCAGGTTCATAGCTAGAATTGGGTTTTTTATGGGACAGAGTAGTAGTTAGTAGGAATAAATTTCAATTTTTTTGATTCAAATTTCCACACATGGTGTTATCTGGGCAGTATCTTGGATGGTTCTGCAGGAGGTGAGACAACATTGCACAGTGTCAAACAAGCTTAGACGTCTTCTATTATTATGTAATATTTTTGTAAGATATGGTTAGTATGAATAATAGTCAAATTTGTTTCATACAAATTCTCACATGATGTTATTTGCGCAATTTCTTGGATGGTTCCATGCAGCAGCATGGCACACAGGCGCAGTGTCAATAGACAAGATTAGACAACTAGTGAGATTTCAGAGGCAACACCAATTGAACAACCCTATTTGTAACCATACAACCTCTCTAATTAATAGTCTAATTAGTCAGTGGTGTTACTTGCAAATGATGCAAAGTGGCATCTGATGCCCCTCACTTGGCAGACAAAGTGTAGGTTGACTGACCAAACAAAGCCCTGAATTACCTCGTCTTCACAGACAAGTCATTACCAAAGAGAAAAGGTCCATCTTTTCACAGGAATTCAGAAAAGAAGGAAGTACCAGTACTATATATCACTGCACTAAGCAAAAACAATTTGACTATTAGCAAAAAGCATCCACAGCTTGAAGAAAGCAAGTACTAGTAGTAGCAAGAAGATTCTAATTGACCTACTGTTTGTGCAAATGGCCTACTTAATGGTTCAATTAAGTAGGCACAACTAGGTACTCCTAGGTGAGTATGCTGTTTGTGACAAAATGAATAAATAGAGAGATGTGACAAAATGAGTAGAGATGATTCTTTTCAGATAGTAGTGTCATTTGTTTAGCACAAACTCATGTTTGTACAAATGATGGGACTACTAAATTCCATGACCAAAGTGATGAGTAAGGGTCCTATACTAATGTAATTCCTTGTCTTGAATAACTGTATTAACAGTATTCTTCTCCTTCTGAATACTGAACCTGAACATGCAACATGCAGAGCAGAGACATGGAAGATTCAGGATCAAACTGGATACTGCAGATCGGGGGCAGTACACGCTTTTAAAGTAGTAGGAAATCTGGAACCACGAGGATTTGATTCTGAGTAGAATATGATCAGTACTATACTTAGCAACTGAATTTGGATTAGGTTAATCGTTCATGTGTGATTAACTAAAGGGGAGAGGGATTTTGTCAAGTCAGAAGGGCGTGCAACCTGTTTGATACTGTGATCCCTGAAGATCTCTGGTGTTGGTCTGGTCGAGCAGAGCATTTTGGATACGCAAGTGCAGTGCAGGTCGTCGATCGGTCGCTGGCCGCCCTCTCTGAATGATCCTGTCGAGAGATCCCAAACAGGACAAGACCAGACCATCAATTCACAAAAGAACGAAGTTTTGCAGAATATTATTCCGTCCGTTTTCAAATAACCGATAATTTTAACTTTGCTATCTAAACTTTAACCACTAGCTATTATTGGATGGTTAGACTAAGGCCGAGTTTAGTTCCAAACTATTTTTTCAAACTTCCAACTTTCCATCACATCAAAACTTCTACACACACAAACTTTTAATTTTTTCGTCACATCATTCTAATTTCAACTAAATTTCCAATTTTAGTGTGAACTAAACACACCATGGAAGCGAACAATGTAAAATTTTTGGGAAAAAAAAGACGAGCCATTGAAGCATGAAAGTAAATAGTGTCAGCTGCTGGTTATTTTAAAAAGCAGGGAGTAGCTTTGAAGAGCAAACGAATTTTACACAAAAGTTCAGATTTTTTTAAAGAGAAATTTGTGTTGTTTTTTGGGGTGAAAAGCGAGGAAAGTCAAGAGAGGGGACAAGCAACCGACAGGGGGGCACAATCACATGTCCCCGCTTTATGCTACTCGTACCTCATTGGCTGTTCACTGATGCTGCCTCCGTGCCCACCCAACCATTTCACTTTCACCCCTCTCAAATCCAATCCCAATTCGATTCCAATTCAATTCAATTCTGGAGGCTATTTACTCGTAACCGTGTGACTCACTCCATCTACCACAGAGTGTCTTTAGTTCACGTCAAAAATAGAAGTTTGGTTGAAATTGGAACGATGTGACGTAAAAGTTGGAAGTTTACGTGTGTAGGAAAGTTCTAATGTGATATAAAAGTTGAAAGTTTGAAGAAAAATTTGGAAACTAAACTAGGCCACAGTCTACTACGATGCTACTGGAAGACAACTTGTTTATTTGATGAGTAAATTTAATAAAAAACCATGTTTTGAGACACTCATAATGGAGAATCCAAAACTTTTTTATAGTTTATTTCATAAAATCTTAGATTTTAGGGTGAAATATTTTACGAAAACTCATGGTACATGCTTATGACATCCATTTAACTAATATATACATATATAATTGTGAGAAAATTGTATGAGATATTTTCTAAGTTATGTAGTAGTAGATGAAAGTTCCTTTTTTTTAAAAAAAATGTATTTTTAAAATCATGAAGCAAATAATTCGTGGTAAAAAATAGGACAAAGTACGAAAAGAACATGGCCATCTTGAGTTTTCTTCTTTGACTTCTCTATTTCTTACATTCTAAAATTCCAATTTAGAGTGACAACTTAAGACATACAAATACTGAAGTTGTCTACTGTACGTGTGAGTTCTTACGTCAACTACAGTAAATACATACAACATGTACAGTACCCATTATATGTTTATTATTTTAAAAATGAAAACTAACATTTTTTTATGTTTAATAAACTCATATCGTTGTCTTGATTTTTCTTCTCTCTATCTTGCTGTGCACGAGTGCCTGTTTTATTATTATTAACTGACGAACGGATTCTTTCTCATCCACCGTACGAAAAAGGAAAAACTACGGGAAAGGCACCGTGGCCGTCGGATCGGGATCGTGCGGCGATGAGGGTGGCGTAGCGTGGAGCCGGTCGCTGCAGGGCGCCCAACCGACAGCCCGGGCCCACTGCCGGGAGCGACCCGCGCGAAATGCTCGGCCACTATTTCCTTGTTTATTCCGTTTTGGGAAAACACACAACACTAAATTAATTTCCCCCCTTTTTGCACTTAACTCCTACCTTTCCTATCTTTTCATCTCTAACTGCATTTTTCCACTAACTTCAGTTTATTTGATTTTTATGAAAGTTTGGTGATTTGAAAACCATCTTTTATGCACTGGTTAGATTACTTGTTGTAAACTATTTGTAAAAATTATTTTCTGAAATATTTTTATTTTTATAATTAAATACATATTCCTAAAAAATAACGTAATGATTAATAATCTACGTCTCTCTATTCCGTATTTTATATTATAACTCGCATTGATTTTTTTATTAGTTAAATTTCTTTAGATTTAATTAAGTATATAAAAAAAAGTTTGCAACAGTTAGCAACACCAACAATACCAAATTAGTTCCAGTAAATTTAACATTGAACGTATTTTAATAACATCTTTTTTTTGTTTTAACAATATTACTAGCATTGATTTTTTTTATTAGTTAAATTTCTTTAGATTTAATCAAGTATGTAAAAAAGTTTGCAACAGTTGGCAACACCAGCAATACAAAATTAGTTGCACTAAATTTAACATTGAACGTATTTTAATAATATGTTTGTTTTGTGTTAACAATATTACTATATTTTTCTACAATCTCGATCAAACTGTTTTTTTATATAAAAATGATTAGGAAAATACCAAAACAACCAATCAAACGGGGAAAGTAAAATGTAATTTGACATGAGGTCAGGTGCTAATGTGTAAAATGGCAGTCCCGGGTCACTGACCGTTTTGACCACCGGTGACCTCCCAGCTATAACCAACCCAACCTCTTCCCTTCTCCCATTTTGCTTTGCTTTCTTTGCTTTCCTCTCCTCTCTCGCCGCCCACCTCGCCGTCGCCGCCGCCGCGAGGGCCAACGCCGGCGAAGTCCGCGAGCCGAAGCATCACACAGCTGCGCCAGCGATGTCGGTGGAGACGGAGCGGAGCTCCACGGAGTCGTCCGCCGCGTCGGGGCTCGACTTCGAGGACACCGCCCTCACCCTCCGCCTCCCGGGCTCCCTCGCCGCCGCCGCCGCACCTGACCCCGACCGCAAGCGCTCCTCCCCCTCCTCCTCCGACGCCGCCGACGCCGCAGACAACTCCTCCCCCCTCGCCGCCGCCGCCGATGCTCCCCCTGCTCCCAAGTATATACAATACACTGCCTCTTCTCTTGTGTTCTTGCGCGCGAGAGGTTTGATTGGGTGGTGTTTGGATTGATTGGTGAGGTTGTGGTTTGTCAGGGCGAGGGTGGTGGGGTGGCCGCCGGTGAGGTCGTTCAGGAAGAACGCGCTGGCGGCCAAGTTCGTGAAGGTGGCCGTGGACGGCGCGCCGTACCTGCGCAAGGTGGACCTCGAGGCCTACTCCGGCTACGACCAGCTCCTCCGCGCGCTCCAGGACAAGTTCTTCTCCCACTTCACCATCCGTAAGCTCTTCTTCTTCATCATCTCTCGATCCATCTGATTCTGTTGGTTGTTCGAGCAATTGACGGGAGGAAAGTTGCAGGGAAGTTCGCCGACGACGAGAGGAAGCTGGTGGACGCGGTGAACGGGACGGAGTACGTGCCGACGTACGAGGACAAGGACGGCGACTGGATGCTCGTCGGCGACGTCCCCTGGAAGTGAGCCTCTTCTTTGATTTCTTGCCAACCTTTTCCTTTTCCCCTTGATTCATTCATCACTTGGTTGTGAAATTCGTGTTCCAGTGCCAGATCTTAGTATGATTCTTGATGGTTTTCCATAGTGGATAATTTGTTGGTCTGGTTCTTGGACCGACCAGGTTAGAATGTCTTGGCTCTGATTCGTTCGAGAAATTCAGAGTACTTCATTTGTTGATTTGGAGCTATACATAACTGTAGAGGCTTTGGTACTATTGCTAAAAGTGGTATTTTGTGCTGATAGAGATCTGAAATGAATTTGGTATATAGATGCATGATGCTTTACGTTTTGGGTAGGAAGCAGATATGGTTTGCTTTGCTTGTGGTTTTAGTCTAAAAATGGGTGCTTTTTATATGTTGTGTGGTCTCATGGATATGCTCTTAGTTGTTGACATAATCCAATGCAAGTTCATGAATGCATTTCAAAGATTTGGAGTTGCTTATGTGGCTCTGGTCTGTGTTGATCTGAAGAAAGGGGGGTTAGTTAGGGATCTGAACAAATAATGCATTACTAACAACAAATCATACCCTGATTCCATAGATAGTGAAACCCCTTCCCTTTCAGTCTTGAGGTTAGGTTACATTGGAAATGCAGATTGGATTCTACTAGTGGCCAATAATAGGAAGTTCTGTTTGGTTCTTGTTGCACTACGTCTTGCGTTACTGTTGCTTCCTTAGCAGATTAAGCAACTTTGATGTATCACTTCCAAATAAATAAATTGATGTGCAATCTCTCTCCTCCTCAGAGCAACTAGCCTATGAGGCCTCTGTACAATAAAAAGAAGAACCCCACTTTGTTAGGATAGACTACTTTGGATAAGCTTGCCTTTCTAGTTTTGTTCTCCACTACCTGGAACACACTGTTCATTGACCTATGGGCTGTGCTATGAGGCGTCGATCCTTCTTGATCCTTCTAGCTAAATTTCGTTTGATTAATTTTTGAGATTGTTTTTGTCCTACTTATTATGTTTCTTTATCTTACTTTTTGGTGAACTGCAACAGTTCTCATGAAACAGTAAATGGCACAAATGCTCTCTTTTTATCTTCAGCAGTTTCTGACCTTAATGGTTGTGCAGGATGTTTGTGGAAACTTGCCAGCGCCTTCGTCTCATGAAAAGCTCAGAGGCTGTCAACTTAGGTACATGTTTGCTTAGTTGTTTTAAATTCACCTGCCTACGCAAGAGCTGTTTTTACTCTCTTTTGTACCTGCGTCCTCAGCCGTCTTGTTCTAATCGGTTTGTTCTCTCCCTTGCAGCACCAAGAGCCGCTCAATGAGGCATTCCCGGTGCCCATGACCGTGTGGTTGGATTGAAAGAAAGTGGAAGCTTTGCCCCGCCGATGTTCGCCCACGTGTGATATGAACATGTACAGTTGTCTCCTACTACTTTTGGTTCCTTGATGATGCTGAGTTGAGAAAAAGGTTGTAGTTTCGTTACTCGTCTGTAGTCTCTCCATATATAGATAATGAAGCACTGAAGCTTGAAATATACACCTACAGTTTGTCTCTTTATGAATAAGACCATATACGCAAAAAAACCGATGTTCTTTGCTGCGGCTCGCGTGTCGTCAGGCTATATGCAGTTTTTTGTCGCACCATAGGCGATGGACATCTCTGGCCTTATACTTTCGTAAAAATCTTATCATGTTAAGCGATGGTCTTGCTTTGGAGTTCATAGTTCTGTGCTCTATGATGTGCAATCAGCTTGGTGTTCATCTATATATAATCTTTTGCTGCTGTATTCTGGTTATTGTACTAAGTTGTAACTGACGAAATGATCTCTTGGATGTTAGTGTCTTCGCTGATTGATATGAGCTCGTATCTATTGCTGCTGCATTCTGGTTTCTGTAACGAACAAAATAGTTTGTTGGTGAGGCTGAAAAACGTTATTGGAATGTTCAGTGTTTTACTCTGAATCATATGTGAACATATCAGATGTGTTAGTCTGAAAAAAGAGCAATAATTGTTCAGTTGAAAAAGGATGATGGATTCATGGATGAGCTTACCCTACCCCGGGCCATGTTCTTCCATGGACGCTTTGGACAGAAAAGAAGAACAGATAAGATCAGATCATCGAACGACAGGTCACCGTCGTCGTTAAGGACGGCGGCGAGGTCGCTGTCAAAACTCGCCTGCTTTTTCCACAAGATGGGCCATGGCGTGACCTCACCGGCCGGAGATGGTCGCCGGCGGCGGCGACGGATCGACGACTACGGTTGCTCAATTTTCTTTGCTATTTTTTGTGCATGGGTGAGAAGAAAACGACCTCTCTGATCCATGTCGGCCTATACTGCGGCGGCAACCGTCGTTTCTTCATTTGTTTTCTGCTTCGAGAAAGCGATGCTACATGGACTTGTGGTGGTATAAAATTAGAAATTATAAATCTGATCTTAATTATTTAAGTTGTTGCGAGAGGGCATATATACACCTGCATAGCACTTCAAGATTTCGAGTTTAAATCTTATATCTTGATGGATATGGAGAATTTCAAATTGAGTTATTTGAGAGAGTAAGTTACCACTTTAAATGGCTGTATATATTCAATTCGATGTAGAGGATAGGTAAAAAATACCATTGTTTATAAAAAATAAAAAAGTTATGAGTTGTTAACTGCAGGCTCCGTTATTTGGAACTTGGTCCTGAACATTAGTCTCTTTGATAAACATAGTATTTGACGTTTAGGATAAAATTCGGACACTTTTACAATCCAACCATCATTAATTCCTTATATTTTAGTTTTTTAAAAAATATTATGCGGAGAACTGTTTTGAAAAGCACTCTCGTAATGTCATAAACTTATTAATATTCGTACAATCCTTTTAGTATAAAATTGATTGTTAGAAATCTTAAAGTTTGACTAAATATTACTCTAAACATCAAATTTTTATGACTAATGCTGAATCTTTTTTATTGCGTGATACTCAATGGTTTAAAAGTTCTGTATCTTTTCACCTTGGGGCGAAGAAAAGTTTGGAGGACTTCATGCTTACTCAAGCTACAGTTTATTAGAGGAGATGATTAGGGATTTGGAATGTCCATGGTCAAACATACCCATCATTTGATTAGAGAGAAAACAATGAACGAATTGACCACAATTTCTCATCAAGTGGATATTTCATATTTGCGCGGAGGAAAAAACATGATCTAACTATTTTACGTGGAGCACCATCTATGATAGGTTAATTGTTTCTCTATCTGGATTCTATGGCAACGCTACATACCCTCTGTTTCCCTCCACAAATAATGTCCTTCAAATTTACCATCAGAATCTACTGCTCTCTCTGTTTAAAAAAGAAACCAATTTAGATGGGATGTGATTCTACCCAAAACTTTTTATCCAGATTCGTTATTTTATGTAGAGTCATACTCCTTCCAGCCTAAAAAAAAACTAATCTAGTTGGGGGATGTGATCCTTAATAGGAGAATGAATCTTGACTATCTTAGGTTGAGTTTTTTTTTGAAACGGAGGAAGTACACATCTATGGGTGTGTTTAGTTCACGCCAAAATTGAAAGTTTGATTGAAATTGAAACGATGTGACGGAAAAGTTGAAAGTTTATGTGTGTAGGAAAGTTGATGTTATAAAAAAGTTAGAAGTTTGAAGAAAAAGTTTGGAACTAAACACGGCCTATATTATTTTTTCTAATACCGAGGGATTACAATGCAGCAACGAATTTAAAAACACGAATTAAACTACACGAAACGGAAATGACACGACATTTCTCGACCGTTACACCCGATTTCCCAATTATCCCCTCCCAAAACGGAAGCAATAAAAAAAAAGAAAGAGAGAGAAAAAAAAGCCGTAACATCCAACGGCTACGATTCCCCGGTCCCCATGATCGGACGGCCGAGATGATCCGGCGCGCAACGCGCATGCGCGTTGCCAGTGACCACCACCCCCCGTCCTCTCCAAAACGCCAAAAATTTTTCCCCCACTGCTCCCCACTGCTTTCCCCTCCTCCTCCCCGCGAGATCCCATCCATGGTGGCCGCCTCCCGCCCCCGGATCTGGCCCTGACGAGGCCGCCATTGCCGGATATTTTTGGCCCTCCTGCCATTTCCTGAGGTGTCCTGTCGTTTCCCCTTTTTCTTTTTTCTTTTTTGGCCCATTTCTTGTGAGGTGCTTTCTTTGGGTTGGGTTCTTGATCCGTCGCATTTCGCGCCTGGCACTCGGCGATCCGTTCTTGCGATCCCCCGCACGTTGCAAGCGCGGATTTGTTGTTTTTATTATTATTTTTTTTTGTTGTGATTTGCGGCGTCGTGTTCTTGGTGCTGGCTGGCAATGGTGGTTTGATTTGGGGGGGGGGGGGGGGGGTGGGGGGCCGATTTGATGCGGTGTTGGTGCCGACGGATCTCGCCGCCATGTGGAAGCAATTCATCGGGAAGTTGTCGTGGAAGTCGGTGAAATCGAGCTCCACCGGAGGCGGCGGGGGTGGAGGAGGAGGGTTCTCGCCGACGGCGGCGAAGCCGCCGCCGCCGCCGTCCCCGCGGGCGAATGGGACGGCGGCGGCGGCGAAGCCGAGCGCCTCGCCGCCGCCGCCGCCGCCGCCGGCCGCCGCGGGCGCCGAGGGGAGGTCCAGGGAGGAGGCATTCGTCCAGAACGTGAACATCTGCTGCGCGGTGTTCGACTTCTCCGACCGCGGGAAGGACACCACCGAGAAGGAGCGGAAGCGGCAGGTGCTCATGTCGCTCGTCGACTGCGTCGGCGCCGCCGAGGAGCCCCTCACGGAGGCGATGATCGCGGCGAGCGTGCGCATGTTCGCCGCCAACCTCTTCCGGGTGTTCCCGCCCAAGGCGAGGTCGGGCGCCGCGGCGTCGGAGACGGAGGAGGACGAGCCGTTCTTCGACCCCTCGTGGTACCACCTCCAAGTCGTGTATGAATTGCTCCTCCGGTTCGTGACGTCGCCGATGGTGGACGCGAAGGCGGCCCGGAAGTATGTCGACAGCTCGTTCATCTCGCGGCTGCTGGATCTCTTCGATTCCGATGACCCCAGAGAGAGGGACAGCTTGAAGACAGTGTTGCATAGGATATACGGCAAGTTCATGGGGAATCGGCCGTTCATTCGTAAGGCCGTCAGCAATATCTTCTATAGGTTCGTGTTCGAGACGGATCATCACAACGGGATAGCGGAGCTGTTGGAGGTGTTTGGCAGTGTGATAAGCGGGTTTGCGAAGCCATTGAAGGAAGAGCACAAGTTGTTCCTATGGAAAGCGTTGATCCCGCTTCACAAGCCAAAGACGGTGGGTGTGTATCTTCCGCAGCTGACGTACTGCATCACACAGTTCATCGAGAAGGAAACCAAGCTTGCAGGGACTGTAATCAGAGGCCTGCTGAAGTACTGGCCAGTTACAAACAGTCAGAAGGAGATGATGTTCTTGGGGGAGTTGGAGGAGGTGCTCGAGTTGACCGACATGGCTGAGTTTCAGAAATGCATGGTACCGCTGTTCCGCAGGATTGCAAGTTGCCTGAATAGCTCTCACTTTCAAGTAAGTTCCTTTCCAAATTCAGAACTTTAATTTGAATTAGGTATCGATTAATGTTTGTTCATGAATTGTTTCTCTTCTGTGTATCACGCTCTGCATTTATGTTTGCAACTATCCTGTCCTAAACATCTGAATTGCTTCATGAAGTAGTTGCAAAGCTGTTTATCAGTGGAATCTAATTCTTATTTTAATCCGAGAATCGCTTTGGGATCTCTTTCCTTTTTCTCTGTGCTTTTTCTAGTATATTAGTGTTACCTACACGGTCCCCTTCACCTTTTTATGACAGTCATTATTGAGAAGATATCTCAGCAGTAGGTAAACTTTCTCTGTGTTGGCTAAAGTGAGACCATACACACTTCTTGTTCACTCAAGCACAATTGGTGGCCTCTAACACTTCCCTTTGGTAGGCTTCAGACCATTGTTAATTAAGTATACAACTGGAGCTGAAAGTAGTTTAAATTATATAGTTCTGCTGTGCATCTTGGCTCATGAACCATGACAAGAATCAATTAGGTTAGGTACAATTCTAATTCCCATTGTCATTCCATTTGATTTATGGAACAACTAATGACAGTCACTCTCCCCATTATGGACCCTAATTTTCTATTATCTACTGATATTCTATTTTTCTGGCATATGCTGTTAGAGCTGATAAAACCTTTCATCGGTAAGTTAAACGTTTTTACTTCTTGAATAAGAGAGGGCCCTTAGGAGTTAGGACTGAAACATGACCAGAGCTGTGATAGCACTGCAGTCTGCGGTCTTCATCTTTTAATTCTTGACCATGTTAAAATTTCTCTTCCCGAAAAAGAAGTTGCCCAGGAAACTAAAGATCTGATTTTAATTATGGGCAGGTTGCTGAGAGAGCCTTATTCTTGTGGAACAACGAGCACTTGTTCGATATGATCTCCCAAAATCGTCAGGTGATCCTACCGATCATATATCCAGCTCTGGAGAGGAACACCCGTTGGCACTGGAATCAGTCGGTCCTCAATGTTACCCTGAATGTCAAGAAAATGTTCTTGGACATGGACGAGAGATTGCTCCTGGCCTGCCAGAACAACTTCCAAGCGGAAGAAGAGAAGCGAGCCGCGACCGAGGAGCGGCGAAGGCTGATGTGGGAGCAGCTGGAGCGGAATGCCGCTGCGGCATGCCATCCACATCCAGTGATCACCACTACTGACTCAAGCTTTCCTTCACCCCCTTCATCAACTCCTCTGGTAGCTCCCACTGTGACATGACATGTGGATCAAATATACTCCATTTCCACTTATTTGTTAGCTAGCTAGATGATGATGAAGTTGCTTGCTTCTCCTGGGACTATACAGAAGGCATTTTGTTACCTTCGTAAGGCCCCCCCATGTCAAAGTCTGTAATTAATAGTTGATGGTTTGAGGACAAAATGACACTTGATTTTTTCTTCTTTTTTTGTGGTGTATTCTCGAGTAATGGGCATTGCTTTCTAGGCAAAATCTTTGATTGGTTCATCCTGAGTGAGTGATCTGTCAAAGTGTGGACAACAATGATTTTTGTGTGAGAGAAATGACAAGTTTGCAGCCGTTCTTTGTGGCTAAGAACTTCTGTCTATTTTTAACAGGCACATTTTTAGCTACAGTGTAATAATATCAGATGCACTTGTATAGAAACAAAAAGGGCTTCGGGAACAGCTTAAACAAATTGATTTGTTATTTCTGTTCAATGGACTATATCTGGATGGATTCTATGGAGAAGAAAACAAGAGTAGCTGAGATTTCAGAAGAAATAAAAAACATCTCTTTCAACATTTGTTGTAGGTTATCTGCCTGGTCTTTTCAAGTACTTTTCTTTGCTAAACCACATGAGAAGCATCTCTTCAAAAAGAGGACTAACTGAAACATTGACAAAACAAGATTTGTTGCTCAAATCAAACCTAAAACAAATAATAGAAGAAAATGATGGCAAGGACAAGTATACTCCCTGACGTCAAACTAACACATACATAATCTTCTGGAAATTATCTAGGCCCATCTCTGATGCGCCTACACTTGAACTTTTTTAAGATTGGAAATGGTTTATAATCCTACACTTGAATGCTGTACATTAGCAGCCTAACGGATTGATACATCTGGTTACAAATGTGCACTACATATTGTGTTATTCAAAGCACGGATTCAGTCGTCCTGTCTCCTTGAGTATGGATACCACGCTGCTGGAATTCAAGTAAGAATTCCTTGACAAGTGTGTACCAGACGCTGTTAAATAAATATTTAGCACCCACAATTATGCTTAGGTGGATAAACTGCTCGAATCTCGATTACCTGCCTAGTGGCCGCAATTATTGGCCCTTAATTGTGAGGTTAATCCGTGGCCATTTTGACAGCTTGAGTTTCACAAAAAAATAGCACTACCGGTTTTAATTGTTAACTTAAGAAATAATATTTGATCATTCGTCTATATAAGTACTATTTATTTTAGTGTTACTTTTTCTATTATCAAATGCACTTTAAGCATAACTTATATTTTACATTTTATGCTAAATTTTTAAACAAAATGAATTGTCAAACGTCATTATCTAAAAATCAATATCGTCATATATTTAAAGACATAATAAGAGTATAGTTTTTAAAAGGATTTGAAGAAATTCCAGCGTTCCAAACAGAGATTCATCAGTGGAGTTATCTACCAGTGTTCATGTCTACTAGGGAAGGTCGCAGTTTGACGTGTTTCCAAGTGATATGTTTTCAGTTCAGACCTGAGCTGAGTTTCCTTATAAAAGGAAGCCTCAAGCTGGGCATCATGTGACCCATGCTCTGTTAGTGCCTTCTGTCTATCTATCCCCCTTGCTGGTTTCTTCCTCCTCTTCTGCGTCGTCGACTTCGTCTCCGGCGGCCGCGGCACGGGCGGCGATGTACAACCCTCCGGCGGCGCAGGAGATGTCCTACTCCGACCATGTCAAGAAGCGCCATGAGGACAAAGGCTGCCTCTATGCATGGTGATCCTCTTCTTCTGTCATGCTCTTCTAATCTTTCAGAGAAGCTGTTGATGCTATTTTATGTTGCTTATTAATTTGGATGTCATCTAAACTAGGTTATATTCTCTAGATTAGGATGTGATCTAAGGTATTTTTCAAAGTAGAAATTAGGACATGTTTGTTCATCTTGGATGCACTGTTCAACATTTCTCAAATCATCAGATAGTTCATCTAGTTTCTTCAGACAAGCTGATTTCTGCATCATGTGAGCATTGAACACACTCCTAAAGTCCTACTAGATTCAGAGATGGATGAGCTGAAGTAGTTAGTGGTCATTTTCATGTCCAAGAAAACCAAAGATCATGTGAGATTTTGCCCTGATCAAGAGGGCTTCTTCACCATTTGACACCTTTTTTCCTCTGTTTACCTGTGATCTCTTTCCCTTTTTGTTGCAGCCTGTTCACCCTCTGCTGCTGCTTCTGCTGCTACGAGACCTGCGAGTGCTGCCTCGAATGCCTCTGCTGCTGCTGATCTCCTTATCTCATTTCAGCAGTCAAAATAATGATGATGATATATCATATATAGTCAGGAATAAAAGATATAATATGCCGTTTGAAATGCAGGAATTTATTTTTCCGATTTCAAACCATAGTTTGTTGTTGTATGTGTACTGGTGACAATATCATGGTAGATGAAACTTTCTGAAAATTTGGTAGGTATCAGCAAGATTTGATCTTTTTAGTTGTGCTCCCATCTATAAAATGAATAAATATATTTAAGCTGCCTGCCGAGATAAAATTATTAATCAGACCGTAACAAGCATCCAACTAATATAACAATGGGATAACGTATATTGTACAAATGGGATGTTCATGACAAAGCGCACACATTTCTGATACAAAGAAAGATTTCTCTATTCAATGCGACATCTGTATTAAGATCACTAGAGCTGAATCTATCCATACAAAAATTGGATTCTGTGTGAAAAATTGCTAAAACAACAGTTGCAACTATTGTTAGGAATGCCCAGAAAGAAGCAACTGTCATAAGATTTTCTGTCTGAATTTCATCAGTTGTATTGTATGAGAACCTGTGATGTGTTGCTACTGCCTCTACCACTACTCTACACAACTAAGACCTCAGAAGATGTATACGCACGCCAATGCAGTGATCAGAGTAGTCAAGAACACAGAAACTACATTGACACCATTGTTGTCCAGTATATTCCGTCCTGAAATCCTGGTGACCGTCGGACCGTCTACTCCAACCACCTGCATAAACAAAATTCAGAAGCAATAAAAAGAAAAAATCAACTTCTGATTCAAAGGCAACTAGGGTATATAGACATCTAATAACATCAATTGCAGAAAGCACCATACCTTTTTACGAAGACTACAGTACCCACTGTACTGGAGTGTTGCGCCCAGCAACGAATCGATCAGACTTCCACATAGGCCAGCTGCTGTAGCTAAGGGTATAACCAGCAGCTGCCTCCAGAATACATCAGAAGAACACTGAGTGGTTAAGAATCCTAGTAGCACAAATGTAAGCCCAATCGAGAATCCAGCAGCCGCTGCTGCGAGAAGTCCATCAATGGTTACCCCGCCATTGGTACCCTTCCGTACTCTCTGGTGAAGTTCCATGTCAAAAGCAACAGTGATTATATGTACTGATATTTCTCTAATTGGTAAAAGAGGAAAATGCAATGTTTACCTTGAATGTTGTGATAATTCGTGGTTCCGCTTTGCTGAGAATGCCGAGCTCAGAAGACCATGTATCACCATTGCAGCAAGCATAATGTCCAATAACACCACCAATGAGGGCAGTTACAAGACTAGATTCTCTCGTATCCAAGCACCTATCGCTCCCTCCTGTGACAAGTGCTATCAAAACTACCAAGACACTTGCAATGCCACTGTTTGACAAAACTTGCTTCCTGCCAATAAGAGTGGTGTGCACCTGCATTAGAAAGATTCAGAAGGGTACTTTCTGAAACTGAAAGGCATCTTATTCATCTCAATAACGGTGACAACAGTCCTTAAACTTTGGATCCCTTTTAAATAGGTGATTCTTTTTCCTTTGAAAAATGCCTCTTGGATAAATTTGGGAGAAAATACAACAAGACAAACTTCATGAAAAATGGGATTGCGTTCCGAGTTGAATCTTGAAAGGAAGTAGGCATACCTCAAGTTAATAAGGACAATTTGAACAGTTTAAACAGTTTCAAATGTTGTCAAACTACATACTTCATCATCAAATCGAGCTCATTTTTATTTTTCACAATTTAAACTATACCGAGCCAGCGAACATGGTAGCTGTACACACTACAGAAACATCACATGAATCACTTAAATCTAACTCAACGAACCCCAACTTTTTATCATATAGCAGCACTATGAGGCCCTCAATTCCCTTGTTGCACAAATAAATCGCATATATGTTCTACCAGATAGCTATTTTGCCTTTCTAGAGATTTACCACATTCCCCTACTCTACTACAATCAGAACCAAAATCTGAAGCTTCCACTCTGAATGTAAACCTGCCAATTATACCAAAAGCCACAGCGCAATCTCAAACATGTCCGAGGCCTCTCTGATCTCTACGATATTAATTTCAGATTTCACATCATTCTCTATTTTTCTTGGTCACCATCGGAACAAGAAAAGAAGAAGAAGAAGAAGAACAGAGACCATCTTCTTACTCACCAGTTGCGCTGCCCTCCTTCCTTGAAGTCGGGATCAAGCGCGCGCTTCCTCTTCTCGCCGACCCTCGTCATCCGCGACGCCGTGAAGAAGAACACCAGCAGCATCCCCGCGAACCTACGATGATGATTCGTCTCAAAAAAATCACATCAGAAACAGGATTTTTTTATCAATAATATTTTTTTTAAAAAAAAGAGAAATTAGCCGCCCTTTCACCTGTACCCAGCGACGGTGTGGGCCACCATGGCCGGAACGCCGACGAACACCGCGGTGGAGTCGACGGACTTGCGCCGCACCGCGCGCGCCGCGATGGCGCCGCCCGCCGCCACCGCCACCGCCGCCCGGATCCAAACTCCTCCGCCTCCTCCGCCGCCGTGATCCATTGCCGGCGACCTCCACCTCACCAAACCGGATCGCGCACAGCAGCGAAGAACACCAAAAAGGAATCGATCAAACCACTCGCGAACGGAACGGATATGGATCTCCTCCTCTCCTCCTCCAACTCCAAGCCAGTGCAGCCGACACACGCTACTACTACTACTGACGCCCGCAAAAGATACGAAGCCTTTTTCCGCCTCGAGGCGAAGGCGCGTGCTCCGGTGTAGAAATTGGCGGCCGACCAGATGCTTCGGGAGGATCGCCGGCGAGCCGGCGGCGGTGGGCTCGCCGGAATCGCGCAGGTGAAGGTGAAGCGGAGGTAGGAGAGAAGAAATAAGCGTGAGATCTGACGAAAGCTTGATGCTTTTCTCTCACGCGAGTCGCGAGAGACTTGTATTTGTAAGCGTGTTGCATCGAATCGATGGGCCTGATCCTACCCGTTCATCTCCTGAGGACGCATCACAGCCGTACAAACATTTTTCGTGCACCCATCCAACGGTCCAGGTCGGGGCAGAATCCCAATCCTGATGGTAAGATAGTCTTGTAATTCTTTTTTTTTTGAGAGGTGATAGTCTTGTAATTCTAGATTATATTCTGCTTAAAAAAACACTAATAATGTTCAGAATTTCAAAAAAAAAAATAAAGAAGAAATAAGGTTGCGTTGGGCAAATCCCAATCCTGATAGTAAGATAGTCTGGTAATTCTAAATCATATTCTTATTAAAAAAACACTAATAATGTTCTGAATTTCAAAAAAGGAAAAATGTAAGGTTGTGTTTGGCAGGGCTCTAGATCTCATATTTATGGTACATTTGAAGTTTGTATATTAAATTATATTGTTTTAAAATTTTAAATTTCATCTAAAATAGGAACAAAATGATTTATCCAAATGTTATCAACGAGATCACAGGTCTAGATCTATAAATTTGTGGAGTTAGGAATACCAAGCTCAAAAAAAAAAAAAAGAATCCATAGCTATGTCAAAAAAGGGCCTAATCATATGCTGATTCCATGCATCTGTGAACAAAAAACTAAAAATCTATCCAGGATAGTGTACAGTACATGTTGTTTCTGAATTGAGACATTAGCTTTTAGCTAAGCATCATCTGAAGGGAACCAGAGGAAAGAACATGACTTGGTCTACCACAACTGCTATTGCCACTGCCATTGGATGTTTGGATTGGGCTAAAATCTTCCCCTGCCTCGCCCTCGCCCTCGTCCTCGGCCCCTTCCTCTCCCCCGTCCTCGCCCTCGAAAATCTCTTCTCCCGCCTCCCGTTTCTTCAGGACCGCTGAAGCTGAACATGCTCATCCGCAAACGATCTGCGTCTGAACTCTCTGGCACTCCCTGCAAAATAGCACAATGCCATGGGAATCAACATTCTTGGAATGGCGGTAATGGAAGTTTTGAAACACAAAGGGGTTCTGATCAGGGAAGTTGAACCGACATAGGAGTCTTCAAGATCTAGTTGCTCCTGGAGCTGCCTTGCCAGCTCCTCGTCTCGGCTGGTATCGTCGATGTAGCTTTGTGCTGTGGACTTCAAACCAGCGGATTTTCGCTTCTCCCATTCATCGAGGGTAAATACTGGAGTATCTTCTTGCCTGCCTTTACCCTTGAATCTATGGCCCCGACCATATCTGTCTTCGGGCGCAGCCTGGGTCATTTTCTGCAGAAGCTTCTGTGCAGTGGCTTGGTTTTGAACAGGAATAGCTTCACTGACTGCAACGCCAAAGCAAAAGGTTTGTAACCAACTGCCACCAATATACTATATATATAAATATTTTGAATGGAAGCCAACCCTCTTTTGGTCTGCCATCTGAAATAGATTGTTTGGGTTCAACTGCAGACTCTTTGTTCTCATCACTTGAACTCTCATTGACTGGTTTGCCACTGGAACTAACTGACACATTCTGACGACCGACTTCCGGTTTCCTAGCCTTATTATCTGCTATGACATAAGAAAGGAGTCCAAGTGGACCACAAGTCACGGAAACAAGCAATATGAACTCCATATATACACAAAAAAAGGAAGTAATTTGTATGTCAAAAACACATTCACTTGCTAATCCAAATATATTGTCAGCATAATAACCAGATGCAGATCAGGTTTTCCAACTAAAGTCATGCAAAAGTGCAGTTCAGCTCCATGTTTTTCAGAATAAAGAGTATTTTTTATCCAAATAATGTTATTTGTTTAATTTTGCAGGACTTGACAATAATCTCCAGTCAGATTCCAACACAGGGAAAATCTTACTAGTGAGTAACACAACTGATAATCACCCATATTGCACCCAAAAGGAACACCCTCGTTTAGAGGAAATAGTTCTGAACATCTTAATTCATGCATATAGATTTCACCAGGAGAATCGAATTCAAACCCTTGGTACCTTTATATATATAACAACTGCCACGCATAAATGCCAACTTTACAGTGGACATAACTAAGGGTAAGGGGTGTGTGTGTGTGTGTGTGTGTGTGAGAGAGAGAGAGAGAGAGAGAGAGAGAGGACAGAACAATTACCAGAATAGGTTTGAGAACGGGATGTCCTACTAGGACGTGCTTCAACATCTAACTTCTCAAATGGTGGAGGTCCAACTCCATCATCATTTTGAGACAACCTCAAGGATGAACGAGATAACCCTGAGAATTTCTGGTTCATCTGCCACTCTTCATACAATGATTGGACAACTCCCCCCATGATACTTATATTCTTCGCACTTAAGCACAATATGCCATTATGTATTGGAATCTTGTTCTCAAGACAAATCTACATGAGTCGTAAAGAAGGAGAAAATACATGACGATGTAAAACAGTCAGTAAATAGCAAAAGCATTTAGGTCTGAATCACGGATTTCAATATTGTTTATTTGACAAGGTATATATTGTGTAAATAATCACTAAGAAAATATTCTACTGTTCTGTATCAAAACTATGCTGCAGTTTGCTCATAAGCAATGATTAAGGATGAAACTCAATAGACTGTAGGACAGAGACAGACAGACAAACAGTGGGAATTAGGAATGCTATCTCCCAACCCCATCCTGATGATGCAATATAAATACACCATCTCTACAGGTAGCTCTTACACAAACCTCATGCAGCATTTACTAAGGAGGATTTCAGATTCAATGTTATCAAGGAGCATTCTTGCATTTTGTTTTCCAAACATTATTCATGTGGGATGTGTGGAATAGAAACACACCATTGATCAATGAGCTATCTGAGCATCTCTCCTTCTATTTATCTAGTTCCGGTGACATGGGAACTCAATACTGAACTAGTTAGGAGCCTAAGATGAAATTCAGACAAAGATGAAACTATGTGCAGAGACTCTGACTATGTCCTCTAACCTAAAATAAAGCAGAATGACAAATATCAGTGCACATCTAGAACCTAGATCAAGAACATGGTGGACTAACCTTAGTACCTGGAGCAATATCTTCAATGATAAACGGGATTGGGAAAAACTCTATCGCTACTGCTTCAGAAATTCCATCAGTCAGAACAAAGCGCAGAAGGCGGTGTTGCTGTGGGTTCTTAAAGGACGCATCAATGATGCTTCTATATATATCTCTTACTGATACTACCTGCAAACAAGTTTGCATTAAGCAGGGATCAAACAGTAAAAAAAAAAATCCAAAACACAAGGACAACAGTTCAGCTCCACAAACACTAGATGTAGGTTCAATCATGATCAGGAAAGACAAGCCCATGTTTCACCATTGAGATAGACAACTAGACATCATTGTTCCACAGAGGACGTTCAGATAGCCACCCTGGAACAGCCAAGAACATCTTTTTCATCTGCTCGGATACAAAACCCGACCCATCCACAAACTGAGAATGATACAACGCAAGCCCCAGCCACATGATTGAAACGATCTTAAGTAAGGCCATTCCCTAGCATCCAGACACAAATTCTCAACCTTATGTCCAGCCAAGAACACCATCGTTTCACAAAGGCCTGACACATATCCATACAAGAACAGCCAAGAACATCTTTTCGTCAGTCTACTCGGCTACAAACTCTGGCCGCTTCCACAATCTGGATACAATCCCCAGCCACAGAATCAATAGCAGACTAAGAACTGTTCCTAAATGAGGCATTTCTTTCCCTTATTTTTTTTACCAGGAATAAAATTAATTAGAATTACTGAGCTAATATCGAAACAAAAGAGGGGTGTCATCGGAACCTGTAGGACGATGGGGCCATGGAGGTAGGAAAGCCGCCTCCCCGTGGCGGCGGCGGCGGCGCGGTCAGGGAGCGACTTGCCGCCGAAGAGCCTCAGGTCCACGTCGACGAGCTCGGTCTCCACGGCCTCCGGCGACGGCGAGGGGGAGGCGTGGAGTAGCTCCTGGATGATCTCGTTGCTGGGGTCACGGAAGCACCACCCGCGGGCGGAGAGGGATTGAAGGAGCCTCTCCTGATGAGGGGAGGCCGACGACCCCGGCGTTTCCGCCGCCGCCGCCATCGCAGTCGGGGGGCGAAGTGTTCTCCGGCGAGGTCTGGGAGAGTGCTAGGGTAGGAGACGTGAAGGCGGGTTTTGTGGTATACGCCATAGCAGTTGGAAAGCGGACATTTGTGGTGCTTACTGCTTAGGGCTTTGTTGTTTAGACTAATTATAAGTCAGCTTAAGAACCGAAAAGTCTAAATCTAAACAAAATATTTTTTCTGGTTGAATCTATTAATTTTTGATAATTTCAGTAGTGTCGTATGAATGTTTGGTTTGATGTCAAATTTCACCAACACTAATACCAAATTGTCTTGAAATCAAATTAGCCCCAAAGCTCAAGTGGATCATCAAACCTGGAGTATCGTTCAGTGTCAACGTTTGGCAGATTCAAAGAAAAAAAAAGAAACGGCATATTTGTAAATAAAATATAATTTGTGAATAAAACTTTTATATATGTGTTCTTAACTATTAAAAACAAATGCTAGAAAATCTTATAAATTCAAATTTTAGTTTATAAACATAAACTCTAAAATTAAAGTTATAAATTTAAATTTTAGTCCATAAGCATAGCGAAATGATGAATGTGAACTCGGAAGGCTGAACACAGGGACATGCAGCCGCGGGCAACAAGCCAACAAGTGCTCCTGCAGCAGGGTGTGAAAAACCGCCGGTAACCGCGCGGTTACCGCGGTTACCGCCCGTACCGCGGGGGTACGGTTACCCGTACCGCGCGGTACGGTTTAATAAAATTCATCCAAATTCAAAAATTTAAAAAAAAAAGAAAAAAATCAAAAAAAATAGTGAAGGTAGTGCTTGATTTATAGTGTTTTATGGTGAAGAAATTTCTCAAAAAAGAGTAATATTTATTCAAATTTGAGAGCAAAACGGAGAATAAATTTGAAAATTGGAAAAAGAAAAAAAAATGGGCCGGCCCGTTACTGTGCAACCCATTACACATCGCGCGGTAACCGCGCCAAACCGCGTGGTTACCGCGTCAAACCGTGCGGTAACCGCGCCAAACCGCGCAGTTTGCCCGAATTTTTGAATTCAAATTTCGATTTGTAAATTTGTCGCGGTTTTGCGCGGTTACCGCGGTTACCGCCGGTAACCGCCGTACCGCCGGGTGGCGGTAACCGGGCCCCCGGCGGTTTTTGAAACCCTGTCCTGCAGTCCTGCTCATCTGCCTTCACTCCTCCTCATCGTCTTTTTTTTTTTTTTTAACTCCTTATCGTCGTAGAGCCCTAGATTCGCACGAGGCTGAGGTCCCGCAGCGCGAGCGATCCAAAGATATCCGAGGTGACGCCGTGTCATCCCTAGTTAGCCGAGCCAATTTTTGTTTATAGCTGTGGATTACAAAATCCTCTTCTCATCTGAAACGTTCTCATCTACTATACTATCTTCAGGTTCAGGTTCGGCCTCGCTTTTGAGCAGAAAGCCCAAAAGGTTTCAGCTTGGGAAGAGCAAAATGCGGTGAGACCAGAATAATAGATGGACTGTTTCTACTCACTCCGTTTTTCTCAATGTAAATTATTCTAGCATTTTTAATATTTATATTGATGTTATGAATGTGGAAAATATTAGAATAACTTACAATATGAAATGAAGGGAGTAGTAAACTTCATTTACAAATCCCATTTTAAGACGAAATATTTATTTTATTTATTTTTTGACAACGAATTTAATTCGGTCACCACGAATACCGCATCAATATTGTGCTCTCTGTCAGATCATCAGACGCAATATTGTGCTCTCTGTCCTGGAATCTCTCGGCCATCAGTTATTCAGTTGGCAGGTTGGCAGTAATTTTGACGAAATTCGTTGAAGAATGATAGCGGTGGGGTTAAAAACGAAATCTTTTCGTCCTCTCACCATAATAAAGTTTCTCTTTTTATTTGTTGGTCAAGCCCTTTTTGATCTTTTTTTTTCTGTCTCATGCTTATCCTCCAACTTCGCGGCGCACCCTCCGCAAACGTAAGCCAAAAAGATCAGGAAAAGAGACAGAAAAATCGGAATAAAAGAGTGATAGATAGATAGATAGATACTCCGTAGATACTAGATCAGCAGCGATTTTTTTTTCAGTTTTTGTTTTTTCATTTCTTCCTCTGTCTTGTTTAGATGTTGGGGTTGGTGAGCCCTTGGGGGGAATCAGTTGGTGACTGACTCGAGAAGTTCAGAGGTTGTTGTCTCCGAATTCTTTAACCCCAACCTCTCCTCTTCTCTTCTCTTCTCTCCTCTTCTTCCTTATACTGCTTCTTGGGCTCGCCGCTGCGCTGTTCTTTGGTCTTCTTGGATCTCTGACCCTAACATCGTATCCAACTTCTCCAGTTCTTGTTCTTGGAGGGGTGAGGAAGAGGAGGAGGAGGAGGTGAGATGGGTAGCTTCGGGAGGCTGGCGAGGAGGGCCGTGGAGACGGAAGCGCCGGTCATGGTCAAGGTGATGGAGAAGAAGCTCCCTGCCTCGTCGAAATCGCATCTTTCCCTTCTGATTTCTTTGGTCTTGATTGATGAGTTCTATCTCTCTTGTGCCTTGTGCTCTTTTTTCAGATGCAGGAATTGCTTCGAGGGAACAAGGATGTGATGTCGCTTGCGCAGGTATCGGATCGCAATTTCTTTCGGTTATCTGTCCAATGATTGTGTGTGTGTGTGTGTGTTTTCATGAGAGTACCAATGAGTTTGTGTTGTTGTTGGTACTTGGTCACAGGCATTTTGATGTTTGCATTTGATTGGGAAGAGTGTTCGAAATGGATTAGTGAAATGATCATTTGTATTGTTCCTTTACTGTTTGGGTCAATTGTCTCAGTAAACTGTTCACGTTGTAAGGTGAATCAGGAGAGTTTAGTACATCTGATAACATATTGTGCTTTGTATAACACAACTATTTATCAAGCATGGAATTTGGAAACTAAAATGGTTGTATTCCTGCTTAGTTCCTGAAAATGGCGTTTAACTGCTTATGCTAGCCAAATAAGATATCCAAATATATATATTAGTGGCAGTGGTGTGTGTGCTGGCCTCCTATTACTGCCAACAGAACATGTGATATTTACTGGAAATTATTTGCTTTCTTTTAAACTAATGTAAATCTTGGATGCAGGGAGTTGTTTATTGGCAGCCTCCTGAGGCAGCTATGAATAAGATTAAAGAAATTGTATGGGAACCATCAATCAGTAAATATGGCTCTGATGATGGTCTTCCTGAACTCCGAGAAGCACTTCTCGAGAAGGTAATTTTTCAATTGGGATTTGTTAGATAATGGTTTCCATGGCCCATGTTATCAAGCCTTCCCAGTTATCACAAAGCAATTACCATGTGAGACAAATGCACTTGGTTGCCTACTGCTAAGCCTTTATCATGTGAGACAAAGGAACCTGTGTGCCTACTACTAAGCCTTTGTCATGTGAGAAATTGATTCTGGAATTTTTTTTACCTCGATACTGAGAGAGTGAGAGTAAGGCCATTCCCAACCCAAAACATTAGACATAGTTTCCATAAACTCCACATCATCAAGAAATAAGTACTAGACACTACTCTTCCAATGCAAACACTACTATTTCATACTTAAATTTAATGCTACTTATCTCACATAATGTCTTGGATGTTGTGTAGAAACCATGTCTCATGCAAGACATAGTTTCCTCCTCTTTCCTCATTTATTCACTTGCCACATCAGTTTTCATCCTATGTGACAGCTTATTTAATGCTATGGACACTATCCTAGTCATTGGGTTGGGAATAGCCTAATATCAGGAATCACATGCTATCCTTACAAAATTTTATCAACGAGAAAGTTTCAGAAAGTATCTCTCAGCTTCTGTGGGGGCTTGGGGGGGAGGGAAGCTAAGGGCCCCTTTGAATCGTAGGATTGAGAAAACATAGTAATAGAAAAAACGTAGGATTTTGATAGGAATGTAAGTGTAAAATAGAGGATTACAAAACGCAGGAAAAACACAGGAATGACCGTTTGATTGAACCGCAGGAAAAACGCAGGATTTGGATGAGAGAGATAGACTCAAAGAAAAGTTACTAAGAGGTTGAAGCTCTTGCTTAATTTCCTCCAAAATTTCTATAGGATTGTTCATTCCATAGGAATTTTAAAGGATTGGATAGGATTCAATCCTTTGATTCAAAGGACTTCATAGGAAATTTTCCTATAGGATTGAAATCCTCCAAAATTCCTATGTTTTTCCTCCAAATCAAAGGGGCCCTAAGCTCTGTTGAGAGCTATAATAGTTCAATGCTACCATGTAACAGTGCAGTAGCACAGTTCTGAGACATTGCCCTTGGTACTACCGATGCCCCCTCATGTAGAGATGGGTGTTATATTCACTGATTTCTCTTACTGCGATAATATTTTATTGAAAAACTAATAATATGAATGGTAATTATTATAAACATGTTCGTTGCCTTCCCTCTATTTTCTTCCTGAAATTTTTAGCATACATTTTGCAGCTGCGCAGAGAGAATAAGCTAACCAAGTCGTCAATTATGGTTACCTCTGGTGCAAATCAGGTAATGCACATGCTTTCCAGTTTCCACCTGATTTATTACAGCTTTGTCATCTTATTCCGGTTTTCCTCTGTGTATTTTGCCTTGTTTAGCTAGACTATAGGATGCCAATTTGTTTTTCTTCTTCAGTTCTATGAGATGCTTTCTTACTTTTCTGTATGACTGCTTCACCTAAACCTTGTTTACCAACTAGGTTAGCCAAATAAAAGTCAAATAAAGTGATGTCTTCTATCAAATTTTGGCAGGCCTTTGTAAATGTGGTCCTCACCCTTTGTGATGCTGGGGATGCAGTTGTCATGTTTGCACCATATTACTTCAATTCCTACATGTCATTCCAGATGACAGGAGTTACTGACATATTAGTTGGTGCAAGCAATCCTGAGACTCTTCATCCTGATGTCGGTAAGATAGTTCTTCCCTTTTTCTTTTTGTTGGAGAAATTGGTTAGATGTCTATTATCAACAGTCAATTATAAACTAGTTGCCACTTTTTTTCCGCTTCTGAGATCTTCCACTTTGTAAGTTGATAAGTTCTATCACTTGATACATTTTCTCTCAGTTCAATTGAGAGCTATATGGTTTTTGATCATTCGATTTGGTTCACTTAAGGACTGTAAAAGAATAGTTCATTCTGGTAGTACAATTTATATTTGTTTAATAAAATGCAGATTGGTTGGAGAAGGTTCTGCAAGAAAACAACCCTATCCCTAAACTTGTTAGTGTTGTAAATCCTGGAAACCCCTCTGGAGCTTTCATTCCGAAGCCGATGCTCGAAGTAACCTGTCTCTCTCATTCACAGTTCACGCACACTTGCATTCGAGGTGACTTTAATTATTTCTTAATATTGCACCATTGTTCCAGAGAATTTCAGAACTGTGCAGAAATGCTGGTGCATGGCTTGTAGTTGACAATACCTATGAGTAAGTTAGTACTCAATTACTGATTATTGCTCAACTGCAACGTCATTTTGGTGCTTCTTTTCTTTCTGTTGTTGATAAAGCTCCTCAGTCCCTTCAGAAATTGATATTACTTAAAGCAATTGTAAAGACGAGGCACTACGAAAGAATGAACTACACATGGACATGATCACCTTAAGTAGTAGTTTAAAAGGACAGTTCACCATAAGCAGTTGAGCAACTGTGCTTGACTTCTTGAAGTTGAGTCCTGGATGACGCCCTCTCTGATAGATTAAATAAATAGGACTTCAAGAATGTGGTATCTCTTTCAAAAAGTATCTGCAAACCACCCGCCAGTAAGGGTTTGTCAAATGTAGTTATCTTCACATGCTCAGCTTATTCAAGTAGGGAAAATCTTCCATTTCTTCTCAACACTAGAATTGGACACATGGAACAACTCGTTTTCTTTTGAAGGTCCCATTTCAGTTCCTCAATTTCAGTGATGCCCAAAATAAACCCTCCAGTCACTTACAGGCAGAGTGGAAGACTCACTGACAAGAGCCTAAATTGAATCACGGATTAGACTCTTCCCTCAAGAAAAGTCTTACTTTCAGCAGCCTAGCATCCGCTGTGCGGCATTGGGAAGAATATATCTGTTGTTAGTTCTGATCAAATCAGAAATATTTGATCTCTTGCTAATCTACCCTTGCTCTATATTTCAGATCATGTTTACCTTTTCTTGTCTGGCTCTGTAGTTGAGTAATGGAAATTGATATTAGTTTTTGCCATTTCCTTACCCTGATGTTGATGTTAAAAGGATGCTATGGGTCCTTTTCGAATATAAGCTTGATGGACTTCCCAATGTTAATACACCACCGAATTTGACATGTGTAAATCTTGTATATGATAAAAGTATAATTTGGAAACTTTCAATTATCATCACATTGATTTTTAGATAATCTGTATTCAAAATGTTTGCACGAATACTGAAATTCAAGAAAACATTTTCTCGGAAGAATTCTTTTCCATAAAAGGTGACTGACCTTTTACTTTCTGTAAAATAATTCTACATATGGGGCTATTTTGGATTCTGTATAACTTTGATGTTGAACTTGCTTGCAAAATTGGTGGGTGGTCTCCAGGTACTTTATGTATGATGGAATGGAGCACTATTGCTTAGAGGGTAATCACATTGTCAACCTCTTCTCATTCTCGAAGGCTTACGGAATGATGGGCTGGCGTGTAGGATACGTAAGTTTGCCTCTCTCTCTCTCTCTCTCTCTCTCTCTCTCTCTCTTTCTTTCATCCTCTGCTTAGGCTTGAAAATGCTGATGTAAGAGTCAATATTGAGTTCTTTCAGTTTCATGAATTTCCCGCATCCACTTGAATCTTTTACCAGGGCATTCCCTTAAATTATCACCATAGCAATGCAGTATAAGTAACTTAGTGGCTGCACAATCTGTGTTGATCAGTGAGTCTTACAAGAACTGATGAGCTGACTGCTGCAGATTGCCCACCCAAACGAAGCTGACGGTCTTCATGCACAGCTGCTCAAAGTGCAAGATAACATACCTATCTGTGCTTCCATCATCGGGCAGCGCCTGGCGCTCTACGCATTAGAGGCTGGTCCAGAATGGATCAGAGAAAGGGTGAGAGATCTAGTGAAAAACCGTGAATTGCTCATGGAAGCGATGTCTCCGCTTGGCAAGGACTCTGTCAAGGGTGGTGAGGGTGCCATTTACCTCTGGGCAAAACTACCCGAGAAATGCTCAGATGATTTTGAAGTTGTCAGATGGCTTGCAAACAAGCATGGTGTGGCTGTGATCCCCGGGAGCGCCAGTGGAGGTCCCGGATATATCCGGGTTTCTTTCGGAGGGTTGAAAGAATCGGATACAAGGCTTGCTGCTGAGAGGTTAAGGCGCGGCTTGCAAGAACTTGTGACTGAGGGAATGGTACAGTGACAGCCCAATGGATGCAAGAAATACATGACATACAAATCACAAAAGTGAAAATTTTCAGTTACATAATAATTCTGGGATTAGTTCAAGAGAAGAAAAGAGCCAAAATTTCAAGATTACAACATGGTTGTTAGAAAATGCTGAAGCTTTTATTTCAGAGAACTTTTGTCACATTGGATTTCCTAGTGGAAATTTGATTTGGTGGGTTGAGTAGAGGGAAAAAAAAAGACTCATCCACCCTGTGGAATACCATTGTCATTAAAGGGGTATTCATGTTTAGTACTTACTGTTGCTTGATAACCTCTTTCCCTACAATCAGGACAGCAGCTGTACACAAGTAAGATATAATAAGATATAATAGCAACAATAAGTGTTCATGATGTGCTTTTATTTCAGCTTTTTTATTTATTTCTTCGGTTCGGATCACTTCTCGAAGCTCAAAAACTGAAAAAAATATGTTTCTTGAACTTGTTAGCACTTCAATTTCTGAAGAAATGTGCTCGTGCAGAATCAGACATTGCATTTTTTTTATATAATGGTTTATATTAAACCGGCATTTACATCCAAAGTGAATGTATAGCCAAAATCAGACATTGCATACAACCATGATTTTAGTTCTTCAAGCACTATCACCTCCAGTTCCTGTAAAACTCCAATTGCTGCCAAACCAGTGATTGTAAATTTAGAGTTGTTTTCGTGGATTATTGATTTGATTATAGGAATAAATTAAATATTTTAAGAAATAAGCTTTACTAATAGCTTACATTACAACGAGTGATTTAAGCAATAGAGTAGAACAATCCGTTTAAATAATTTTATGAATAAGCTAAAAAGAACACGCGCTTCGGATCTTGGAATAGTTTTTCAGTCACTGCATGTTGTGTTTTTTTTGCTGTCCACATACTTCTCATCTCTTTTCTCCTCCAACCTGTGTCCTTTTCATCGTACAGTGATCGATCCATCATCACAGCAGCGACATGTGATTGGCTCACATTAAAACGCCGTTCTCTGAAAAAAGCAAATATGTTTCCTCCTTTTCCTCCTCTTTTTATGTAAAGAGATCCATGAAAATGATGTGCACTAGCGGTGCATCAAATGCCTCTCTTTTTTTTCTTTGCAAACGTGATTGAGTGAGAGAGAGTACATGAGAGAAAATGACAGCAATCTTCAGGCTGAAAGAAACATAGTATCAGCAGCATATAAATAGCTTGATACGATGCACCAGAAAAGCAGGTTAGAAGTAATCCATCTACTCCGAAATATAAAGATTTCTAGGTTGCTTAGCAAATACTCCTTTCCAATGTTAGGTCTAAAGATTTCTTTTTACTCACTTCAGTAGTTCAGATTTTATTTTTTTTGAATCTAAATTCTTGTATTCCCTTTTCAAGTTTGTGATTGGCTTTGGATTCATTGAAATGATGGGAATCATAGGAATAAGTACATGGATGTTTATATTGTGGTATAAATTTAAGTCCTAAAAATCCTTATATTTTTGGAATGGAGAAAGTAGTACTATTCAGCAGGGGTTGATAAGAAAAGCAATAAGCAACAATGATCACAAGATCAGCATCAGCATCAGGGACTCAGAATGTGTGATTGCCAACAACAAATGCCAACTGGAGGAGCTATCAGAGACTGACAGTTCAAGAAATCTGATGCTAATTTTGTGTTGGAGACTTTGAGAGGATGTGTACACACATCTCATTGCCAGATGACCAATAATGCATTGAAAGAGAGAGTGCTTATACGGGAGTAAATGATTGCAGAAGAAAGCAGGTGGAGGCAGCACTGCACTTGTCCCTGCATGCTGCACAATTGAAATGCAATTCAATGCAGAGTTGCAGTACTGCCATCAAAGTCCCTGGATTAAGGGGTAGTACTGCTCTTTACCTGCTAATCTAACCTGCTACTATCATGTACTAGCAGTGAAATTGCTCACATTTTTTTTTGTATATATTTTACTAGCAGGTGCATATATAGCATTTCAGTACCACTTGTTCTGAAGATGCAGGTAGCAAGTTCAGTCAACCACTACTGGTACCAATCATCAAGCCCAACCAACCTCACCTAGGGTGCATTCCGAAGTGTCGATGGATGCTGCTGAAACTGAGTTTAAGACACAATTATTCGAAGGTATACACGAACGAATTGAATATTACAAAGTTGATCAATATCCTTATTTTAAAAGAGTTTTCCAAGAATGCCAATAGTCGGCGTCGTTTAAGGCCCCATTTGAACTTGCTGAAGATGGACATTAAGTACGGGCACGTAAAAAAAAAGTTATTAGCGTATGATTAATTGAGCTTGAAAATTGGATTTATATGATATCTTAGAACAACATCTATATAAAACGTTTTCGCACAAAATACGCCGTTTAACAGTTACCGGATCATATTATAATCCAAATTAATGTGTCCTTAAACTATTGCCCAGAAATGCAGGCTAACCTGCAGGGGGTGACACAGTAACTACTGTATATCGTCCCTTGCCGCCTTGCGTCAGAGTCATTCTTCAGGACTAAAATAGGATGAACAGTATATGATTAGTACCAAGAAATGGTCACATGCATTGCTGCCCCAATGCAACTCAAAGCCAAGAAACTATAGTAATAAGATTGAGACAGAGAGAGAAGTCCAGGCAAGGCAATTGCAAACGAACAAATAATTGAAGGACAAGAGTATATTAGCCAAGTACTACTTGGGGGCTCACTGCAAGCTACAGTACTACGTACTGCTACAGTATGCATTGGGTTTTGTTGATCTGGGCACATTTAGGGCGCCATTGATGCCTGGCTCTCACCTTTTTTACAAAGAAATCAATTGAATCTCGCTTTGCATTGCAGCATGCCAACGAGCAAGCTACCGAGGGTGTGTTTAGTTCACGCCAAAAATGAAAGTTTGATTAAAATTGGAATGATGTAACGGAAAAATTGGAAGTTTGTGTGTGTAGTAAAGTTTTGATGTGATGGAAAAGTTGGAAGTTTGAAGAAAAAGTTTGGAAAACTTGGCCTGAATTGAGTTGAATCGCTTCTCTTCTCCAAAGGTCAAGAAGAGGTGTTGGCCATGTGTGAGCATCGCAGCGGCCATAGTTGAATCAATGCATTGCGTTCGTATATATAATGGTCCCAAATGCAAGCTACAGCTGCAATGGCCATGGCCATGGAGTAGAGAGGGAGAGAGAGAGATGCGTCTACTAACTTGCTTTGCTGATGATCATCGACGATTTGACGAAGCAGAGACGACGAACGGACAGTATTCTGTCCGTCAAAAAAAAATGATGAATCTAGACACACGTGTGTTAGTGTGTGTCCATATTCATTCCTAGAGTTTAATTTTTTTTGGACAGAGGAGTATGTACGACAACCTACTGCAGCAGTAGCACCACACACCGACGAAGACAACGTATGCCCTCGATCGGTGGAATGGAATGGAGGGATATCGCTCTTAAAATAAACAAACATATTAAAAAATGTAACTTATTCTATTACCTTGAATCTAAAATCTGAACATATATGTCCTTTCAAAAAAAATCTGAACATATATCACATTTTTTTTGTTATGTTGGGATAGAGAGAGTATGTCATGTATTTCTACTACTTTCTCTATCATATATTAAGTTAATGTAGTATAAGACATGTGATTTCCATTAAAAAAAAGTATAAGACGTGTGATGGTTGTTGGTGCGACGAGGAAAACCGCGCATCTGGAGCCTGGAGGTAGTGGCTGCAGAAGGGGAAATCGGCGAAGTGGTAGCTAGCGGCAGCCGGCAGGCAGGAGCAGCGGACGGACAGACGCACGAATGCATGATTGCACTCACTTCTAAGAAAGAAATAAAAAAAATTGTGGAGTTTCAGAGTTCAGGGTTTACGATGGATCAAGCTGTTACCTGTTTTTTTTTAAAAAAACATTTTAACTCTTTTAAAAAATTTATTTTTTAAATGGATTTTTTTAAAAAACTTATTTCAGAAATAGACCCTCCTTAATATCGAGGTCCAATGTCTCAGCGCCAATAACATTAGTGCTAATATTATCTCTTCCTGGTAGATAAGTAGTTGATGCTAAGGAGGTTGGTGCCTCCTATTTATAAAAAGAATTCTAAAGGCTTAGGCTGACTTTGGTACGCATGGTTCTCAACTCACTCCTCTCTTTTTCCGCGTGTACACTTTTCAAACTGCTAAACGTTATTACGTTTTTTTTAAAAAAAAATTCTATACGAAAGTTGCTTAAAAAATCATATTGATCCATTTTTGAAAAAAAACAATTAGTTAATACTTAATTAATCACGCGCTAATGTACCGCTCTGTTTTCTGTGTGGAGGGAATGAATTCCCAACCAGGAGAATCGAACGTAGCTTTAAGGGTCTTTGATGTCGATGATCTATTTATAGGAACAAATATTTACATTATGACTATTCTTTTAAAAAAATATTTTATAAATAATTCCTCTGCACCAACCTTTTTATGTTTTGGCAGCTAAAGACTAGCTTGTTTGGCAACTTGAGAGAAGGGGATTGGGAGTTTACATGAGAGAATTGACGGCCCGTTTGGTTGGAGGGAGTTTTTAGGAGGGATTGGGAGTATGGAGTGATGAGGCTATTAAGTGTTTTGTTTGGTTGGGAGACATAGGAATTTTGGTGGGATGGGGATGAGGAATTGAGGAAGGAACTCCCACCTTTTCAATACCTGCGTAGGAGCAGGTAATTGGGAGGGAATTCCTCCTTTACTTTGTCTAAGCAAATCTCAACCATCCGTTTTTATTAATGATCTAATCTCCAACTAAACTCCCTATCAATTTCCATCACCTCTACCAAACAAGATGGCTGGGATTAAAAATCAAATTCCCATTTTAATCTCATCATCAATTCCCTCGTGTAAACTCCCAATTCCCTACCCTCGAGTTACCAAACAAGCCGTGATGGTGAGATTAAGATGGGAATTTGATTTTTCATCCCAGTCTCTTGTTTGGTAGAGGTGGTGGAAATTGATAGGGAGTTTAGTTTGAGATTAGATCATTAATGAAAACGGATGGCTGAGATTTGTTTAGGCGAAGTAAATGAGGAATTCCCTTCCAATTACCACCCCCTACCCAGGTATTGAAAAGGAGGGAGTTCATTCCTCAATTCCCCATCTCCATTCCACCAAAATTCTCATGTCTCCCAAATAAACAAAACAGTTAATAGTCTCATCCATCTAAACTCTCAATCCCTCCTGAAAACTCCCCCAACCAAACGGGCCAGGGTGTTTGACAGCGAGAGAAGAGTCTAAAACAAGTTATTTTTCAAGAGTTTATTTATAAAATAAGTTTTTTAAAAAAAATCAAACATAAAAAATCCAGACGCTGTTACCTTTTTTTTTTGATAACACGTGGTTCTGTGCTAGCTGTGATACCGCTGGATAGGGATCACCTCTTCTCGAACGGCCTGTGGAAATTGCAAACATGCATGCATCTCTCATATTCCATGGTAAAATTGTACTAGTGTAAAATTTGGCAAGATCATTTCCAATTTGTACTGCGTATTGGCCTCATCTGAATGCAAGGAGACATGCATACATACGTATGTGCACATTTTATACATTTTCAGTATATATTTTCAGCGCAATAATGGAGTACCATGTATATATACGTATGTGCACATTTTATAGGGCGCTTATTAAAGACCACCCAGTCGTATAATGGAATGGCTTCTGCTCACAGCAACCAACACGGCGTGGCTCCTGTATACATCCATACGACCATACACTACTTTATACTGGTACACCAGTATACGGTACATATGCTGCAACTGCAAGCAGGATAGAGTATCAATTATACTCATGCAGCACTTCCCACTATTCCAGGCTGTAATTAGTTATACTAGTAGTAATTATAATCATCAATGGATGAAACGAGTAATACTAATTATAAGTGTTTTGATTTTCTTTTAAATCAGCCTTCTTTAGTTTGGATCAAATTTATAGAAAAAAAGACTAAATTTATAGATAAATACAGTAATACTTTCAACTAAAAAATTATAATGTTAGATTTAATAAAATTAATTTATTACTTTAAATATTACTATATTTTTCTATAAATTTAATAAATTTTAAGAATTTGATTTTGAAAAACCTAAAGCAATTTATAGTATGAGACGAAGGGATGACCAATGAGTGCTCTCTCCGTTTCAAAATTCTTGGTGTTTTGGTAAATGACTCGGTCTTCAAAATAAATATTTGACCTTACTTTTCTATTATAATATATACAATAAATAAATGCATATTTACTTTTATTTTTTATTTTTATTATAGAACTTTGAAAGACAGATTCATATGTGTTATTCTAGAATTATAAAAGTTTGACTATAATCTTAGTTCAAAAATTACAGCAGTTAAACTAGCAGGAGGAGTACCAGATTAGTGACACAGTGTTGACAGTGGCGAATTGATTGGCGCGAGCAAATGCGGTTGGGGACTGCATTCAATGCGCTCATCCGAGCTTCAGCTTCAGCTTTCACTCTAGCCCAATAACTGTCTTTGATCAACTGGGTAGTAGAAGACGCCGCCGTGTGGGGCCCATAATCCAGATCGACCGGTGGCCGGCCGGCGACAAATTAGCCGCGGCGACAACTCCTCCGGCCGGCTCCGGCAAGGCCGTGCGGCCAGGCCCCACCCCCAGCTAGCCTGTCAGAGTTTGTCACCGCGTGCATGCGTACACAACACTCCACTGTAGAGTACGTAGGAGGGACTACTTCTTGGACTAGGAGTTTCTGGTATTTACAAGTCTTGTAAGGCAGTAAGGTGGTGTTTGATTCTCCTGAAGATGAAGACTAAGTTATTTACGTAAACGGGATAGTATAATGTGTGATTAATTAAGTTTTAATTATTACAAACTTGAAAAACGGATTGATTTGATATTTTAGAACAACTTCCATATAGAAAGTTTTCGCACGAAACACACCGTTCAGCAGATTGAAAAGCGTGCCACGAGTATTCAAAATTTAATCCAAAAGTTGTTGGAGAAAAGAACAGGGCCTAAATAGTTTTAGATTTTTAAAATTTACAGACATATAATTTAGAAAATAAATTAAAAGTACGAAACTGAAAAGACTATTTCCCTATTGGTTTCATGAACTGTTTCTCACAATTTTCAGCCCTCATTACATGTCCTCCGTTGAATGTTATTACTTGCTTTGTTTCTTTCTGTCCATCATCTTTTTAGGGCCGTGTTTAGATTCAAATTTTTTTCTTTAAATTTTAAACTTTTTCGTCACATCAAATGTTTAGACACATATATGGAGCATTAAATGTGGACAAAAAAAAACCAATTACACAGTTTGCATGTAAATCACGAGACGAATATTTTGAGCCTAATTACGTCATAATTTGACTATGTGGTGCTACAGTAAATATTTGCTAATGATAGATTAATTAGGCTTAATAGATTCGTCTCACAGTTTACAGACGGAATCTGTAATTTATTTTATTATTAGTCTACATTTAATACTTCAAATGTGTGTCCGTATACTTAAATTTTTTTTTGACACACGGACTAAACACAGCCCTGGATCTGATTTCCGAGAGTTCATCATCTGCATTTGCCAACCTGTTTTGGCTTCTTCACGTGAATCGTGCCGGCGTGCCAACCTGTTTCTACTGCTCTCATTGATCCAGCTCTAGAAAAATAATTTCCCAAACATATAATCAACGGCAAGAAAATAATCACTCGTGTTTTGAAGCAGTTGTGGATCAGGAAAAAATAATAGAGAGGGTAAACTGGACAAAGCTAAGACCCTTGCGCGCCATCCCATGGTAGGTTCGCCCCTATTTTGAAGCACGGGACTCTATCCAATTTCACTGTAAATCAAAACATCTTCTACCAAGGCATCCTAAAAACACAAATAATTTATACGCATTCATATGAAATCTAAACTACCAACCATACAGAAATCGTGGAGCCTTGCGTTCAAAAATGGCTAAAAAGAAAATCACCGTGTTATGGCATGGTGAAACGAAGAATAAACTTTTTTTAAAGTAAATTTCACAAAACTACAAATACTTTAATTAAATTATCACAGAACTACAGATTTACCAATAAATTTAATATAAAACTATAGGTTTAAGGCTAAGTATCATAAAACTACAAATTTAATAAAAAAAATTATCATAAAATTATAGATTTTGCGGTTTAAATCCTTAGCACTAATGTTATGTTGGACTTATAAGTGTTCAAGTTTTGTGATTAAATTATCATTAAATATGTAGTTTGTGATACTTTTGTTACTAAATCTATATTTTTATGATATTCCACCTTAATTAATCTGTAGTTTTATGGTAAATTTAGTATTAAATATATAGTTTTATGATACATCACATTAAGAGTAACGATAGTTTTGCGAAATTTACTAAACTTTTTTTCTGTGAGATAGAAGGAAGCACAACGATTGGGCCACGTGGAGGCAGGAGAGGAGGGGCCCATGTCGAGGTAGCAGCAAAGGTGGCCCAGAAGAGCCAAACCGAACGGTCTAAACTCAAAAGGCGTCGTCTCCCTCCATCCTCCACCTACGCTTAATTCTAAATTTCTAATTCCCCACAGAATTAGGGCACAAAAATCAAATCAAATCAAACCAAGAGCAGAGGCGACGCGAGGAGAGAGAAGGCGAGCTCGTCTCGTCTCGTCTCGCGCCATTAATGCGAGGGGGAGTCGGTGGATGGATGGATCCAGCCAGCCTCAATTGCCACTGCGGCCATGGCCAGCTTCACAGTACAACCTCCATAAATCCCCCACCACCTCCGCTCCTCCGCTGCAACCACCACCACCACCACCTGCTGCTGCGGGGAGGAGGAGGAGGCGGAGATGTGGGCGGCGGAGGCGGCGTTCGCGAGGTCGGGGTCGTGGAGGGAGGAGGAGGACGAGCAGGAGGCGCTGCGGTGGGCGGCGCTGCAGCGGCTGCCGACGGTGGCGCGCGCGAGGAGGGGCCTGCTCAGGTCGCCCGCGCCGGGGGAGGACCGGGTCCAGGGCGACGACGCGCTCTGCGAGGTCGACGTCGCGGGCCTCTCCCCCGGCGACCGCACCGCCCTCGTCGATCGCCTCCTCGCCGACTCCGGCGACGTTGAGGACTTCTTCCGCCGCATCCGCTCCCGCTTCGACGCGTCAGTACCACACTGCTCTCTCTCTCTCTCCCCCTGCCTCTCTGCTCGCGTGGAAGCTTCTAGAAGCGCAACACTCGACACTGACATGTGGGGCCCAACTGGTACGCACGCACACCGGGGGAAGCTTCTAGAAGCGCTTTGCTCGCCGCGTTCTTCTGTGGGCGAAGTACTCGGTTTCCAAAAACGCAGGGAAGCTTTGCGGCCGGGAGCGGCTGACACATGGGCCCCACATGCCAGTCTTGCGTTTTGTTCGCTTGCTAGTTCAGATCCTACTCTAAAGCTATCGTTCTGATGAAATGCCTAGATCATGCGGGGAAGGCTACATTTGGAACGCAGTGATTTTACAAAAAAATTTGCTGTAATTTTACGAAACAATTTCAGCTACGGCTTGTAGGATCTGTAAATCGCTCGTCTCCTCTGGTTGGTTTGGATTTTGGTGTAGAATTTTGTTTGTATGCTTGTAGTGTTGGTAAACTTGCTCATGGGCTGATCTGAAGCATCTGTGCTGCTCTCCATTTTTTTTTATTTTTGTTGGTTGCAGAGTGCAGATAGAGTTCCCCAAGATCGAAGTGAGGTACGAGGATCTGACAGTGGACGCATACGTGCATGTCGGGAGCAGGGCGCTGCCAACCATCCCAAACTTCATTTGCAACATGACAGAGGTTGGACCAATCCACCACTGGAATTTCCCCTCCTTTGTCTCAGCTCTGCAGCAATGATCTACTAGCTGTTTTGAACAGTAGCATGATTTTTAACCACATTAGTTTTTTTTTTTACTCTGGGTAAAATTGCTGTGTAAAAAGCTGTAAATAGTGGGTTCACAAATGAGCTCTAGATGTGCTTATTTGCTGTTTTTATTTTTCTGAAAGGCATTTCTGAGGCATTTGAGGATCTATCGAGGGGGAAGAGTGAAGTTGCCGATATTGGATAATGTTAGTGGGATCATTCGTCCATCAAGGTACACCACGTGCAGAACATTTTTTGTTTCCTGCTGGATCAAATTGTACGACCTTGTAAAATTTGACACTTGGTTCTTGCTGCAGAATGACACTGCTATTGGGCCCTCCAAGTTCAGGAAAGACAACCTTGCTTTTAGCCCTTGCCGGACGGCTTGGCCCTGGACTAAAGGTGTGCCTTATCACATCAATCCGTCTTCTTTTCTTCGATTCTCGCCGCTCAAAGATGATGAGCAAATCTCTTCTATATGTATACAATCAACCAACTCTGCATCTATCACCTGCTGACAAGAGTACTAGTGTCTCAAATAGCATGAAAATGGTTTTCTGGTCAAACGCTCATCCTTCTCATTTCAGAAATACTATCGAAAAATAAATACTACTTCAGTGCTATAGGCCTGTGCTTATTCTGATCAGTGCAAGAAGCCTTTTAACCATGCGGCATTATTCAGGACTATACATTTTTACTGACTACCAACACCCAATGGATTGCAGGTGTCTGGAAATATCACTTACAACGGCCATCATCTGAATGAATTTGTGCCCCAGAGAACATCTGCTTATGTCAGTCAGCAAGACTGGCATGCCTCAGAGATGACGGTCAGAGAAACCTTAGAGTTTGCTGGGCGCTGTCAGGGTGTTGGAATAAAGTATGGTAGGTCATTTCACCACAATGTCCTTGGTGTTGTTCCTTACCTCCTTGGTAGTTTGCGCTTTGACGTTAATCAATATGTAGATATGCTCGTTGAACTCTTGAGGAGAGAAAAGAATGAAGGTATAAAACCCGATGAGGACCTTGATGTGTTCATGAAGGTAGATCACATCCAGCTTTATTTGGACACACACTACCTGTTTTGTTGGTGATTGTCTCATGACACTGTTTGTACTTAATTTTTCAGGCATTGGCTCTTGAGGGGAAGCAGACAAGCCTTGTCGCAGAATATATAATGAAGGTATATGGTGTATCCCTTTCAGCTGCTATTATTATCTACTTTGGAGTCTCAAGTGTTTGCTTCTTTGAGTGAACTGCACAAATATTTTCGAGCAAATTTCACGATGCATAACGAAAACCCCCATGTTTTGGGGGCAAAATGTTTCAAGGAACCCCAGATTTTTATAAAATATTCATTTGCATAATAATATATGGTATTTTTAGTTATATTCACATATATAATGGGCACAAAATGTACATTCTTCTTCCTCACTCTCGCTCTCCATGATTGCACAAACTCAACACAAACACAGTGCTCACTGTTAATGACAGATTAACCAGTTACATAAACACAAAATGGTTTATACTTTCGATAATTGACATGTGTTGGAAGTGCGGCTAATATGTATATATCACATACTATTTTTTACAATTATTATGCATGGGGTTCCTTGAGACAAATTGCAATACATGGGGTTTGGGTTACGCATGTCCTATAAAACCTAGGGTTTTGTGAAATTTACTCAATATTTTCATCAAGCTGTTTAACCAAATGGCTCACTTAATTCCCATCCATTCAAGACAATTTTCAATTTTCCCTACAATGTTATTTTGGCTTATCATTTTTACAGCATCAACATGATCTACCTTTGAATCATTTGGTTCTGGCAAGATTTCTGAATTGCTAATTTTTATCTAGCCAAGATTTTAGGGCTGGACATTTGTGCGGACACAATTGTTGGTGATGAAATGATCAAAGGAATCTCTGGGGGACAAAAGAAGCGCCTGACAACAGGTTGTTGCATGATAATTTAATCTCCTTCATATTATTGGTGCTGATGGTTGAAGAAATTGGGCAATTGCAAGTTGTATGGATTGCATGCTTATTCTGGTTTGCAGCTGTGCTCATATATGTTGCTCTTGCAGGTGAGCTGTTAGTTGGTTCTGCTCGTGTGCTGTTCATGGATGAGATATCTACTGGACTTGACAGTGCAACCACATATCAGATTATCAAGTATTTAAGGCATTCTACTCATGCTCTTGACGGCACTACAATCATATCCTTGTTGCAACCAGCTCCAGAAACTTACGAACTATTTGACGATGTCATCCTCATATCTGAAGGGCAAATTGTATATCAGGGACCACGTGAATATGCTGTTGATTTTTTTGCCGGTATGGGATTCAGATGTCCTGAAAGAAAAAACGTCGCTGACTTCTTGCAAGAAGTATGCAGTTGTAATCTGTGTTTGTGATATTATGTTAACTGGACTGTTCTTGCATATAGTTATTTACATTTTCTGTGTTGCAGGTTTTGTCCAAGAAAGACCAGCAACAATATTGGTGCCACTATGATTATCCTTACCAGTATGTCTCTGTATCAAAATTTGCTGAAGCCTTTAAAACATTTGTTATTGGCAAGAGGCTGCACGATGAGTTAGCAGTTCCATACAATAGACATCGCAATCATCCCGCAGCTCTTTCAACATCAAATTATGGTGTAAGGAGGCTTGAGCTTCTAAAGTCCAACTTTCAATGGCAGCATCTGCTGATGAAAAGGAATTCGTTCATCTATGTCTTCAAATTCATTCAGGTATTTTCAATTTCGAGATGCATCCAGCAGAGTAGCAGTTTGATGTCTCAAATAAATACTGTCACAAGGAAATGTAACATTGTCTACCAGTTAAAATATAAAGCACACGTATAATAAAGTCGCTAAACCTTGCTAAGAATAAAAAAAACTAAGACTGTAAATGCCCTGTTAACTCATTTTACAATTTCACTGCTTTAAAAGTTTAGCACACTGCAATGATCAATGTGCAGTTGTCACAAATGCTTGCAATTTTTCCCTACTTGGCACACGAGAGTTATCTTAGCGTGCATAAAATGTTATAGCCTAGTAAGTTTTCCCTACGTGGTGCGTGAAAATCATCCTAGTGTGTTTATGTTATTGTGACATCATGCTCAGAATCTTGGTCACAACTCACAAGTTTGGTCAACATGTACTTTTACATCTTGGTGTTTTTACTGGATTGCTGTAAACTTGACTGGATGGCATATAATCCGTCAAGTCACAAAAGGATCTCGTTGTGGAGTTTCCATAGTCAAAAAGATAGATCTTGGCTATATCATTTTTCACATGTCCAAAACCTTCATTTTAAACTATGATTGGTCAAGATTAACTTGTGTTGACTTCAAATTTCCTAATGGCACTCTTCTGTTTTCAGTTAAACTTCACCTAAGTTTTATTTTCAATCATTTGAGGGTTTTTTTTAACATAATCTTTATGTTGCAGCTTTTACTTGTTGCCCTCATCACAATGACAGTGTTTTTCCGATCAACAATGCACCGTGACTCAGTTGATGATGGGATTATTTATCTTGGAGCCCTCTATTTTGCAATAGTGATGATTCTATTTAATGGCTTTACTGAAGTCTCACTCTTGGTCACGAAGCTTCCAATTCTTTACAAGCACAGGGATTTGCACTTCTACCCTCCATGGGCTTACACACTTCCGTCTTGGCTCTTGAGCATTCCAACCTCGCTTATTGAATCAGGAATGTGGGTACTAGTAACATATTATGTGGTCGGCTATGATCCCCAATTTACAAGGTAATTGTTAAGTTCTGTTCATTTGCTCTCTGGTCCGATGTTCAGAGATTTTTTTCCCTATCTGAAGATTGATCTTAATTTATCATCTGCAGATGTCTTGGACAATTTCTCTTGCTCTTTTTTCTACACCAAACATCTTTGGCTCTTTTCCGGGTCATGGCATCTTTGGGTCGGAACATGATAGTCGCTAACACCTTTGGATCGTTTGCTTTGTTGGTTGTTATGATCCTTGGAGGATTCATTATAACCAAAGGTTAAGCTTCTTGAGTCGACTCAGTATTAGCACTTGAGACTTGAGAGCATCTTTCAAGATCTTACATCTGACATGCTGCTACCTGTTCTTGAATATCTAACAGAGAGCATACCAGCCTGGTGGATTTGGGGTTATTGGATATCTCCTATGATGTATGCACAAAATGCTATTTCCGTAAATGAATTCCTTGGCCATTCTTGGAGCCAGGTAATACCTGATTTAAACCCCTTCTTGAGGTTGGTAGCAAAGGCACATTGTGGCAGCAATCTGTTAGCTTAGTTTGGTGTATGAAAAATACTTGCATAATATGGAACATCGTAATTGCTTAAAATTATATTAAATTTCTTTGTATGAACCTAACGAGATATTTTTTTATTCAGAAAAACTTTTATTAGCCTTATATAGGAATATTTGCTTCTATACTAACTGTAGCTTTGAAAAATGGCAGCAATTTGCAAACCAGAACATCACATTAGGGGAGGCAATACTCACTGGATATGGATTATTCAAGGAGAAATACTGGTTCTGGATTGGGGTTGGAGCATTGTTTGGTTATGCAATTGTTTTGAACTTCTTATTCACATTGTTCTTGACTCTTCTCAACCGTAAGTTTGTGCTAACTTCATGGACCCAGACAACTTAGAACTGCAATCAAAATAGTTTCTCATTCTCACAACTGGTGCTCCTTCACAGCTATTGGGAATATACAAGCTGTTGTGTCCAAAGATGATATTCAGCATAGGGCTCCTAGGAGGAAGAATGGCAAATTAGCCCTAGAGCTAAGATCTTACCTGCACTCAGCTTCATTGAATGGTAATGCTAGATAATGAATCCCTGTACTTACATCACAATTCATTTTTACCCTTTTACTAAGTCTTCATATTAACTGTGTTCCAGGGCATAATCTCAAGGACCAGAAGGGCATGGTGTTACCATTTCAACCCCTTTCTATGTGCTTTAAGAACATCAACTACTACGTTGATGTACCAGCGGTATGTCAGGGGGAGGCCGGTTTATATGGCTGAAATTTCTTTTAAAAATCTATGTATATTGATTCATAATCAAGTTTTGCCTAGCAGGAATTGAAAAGTCAAGGTATAGTAGAAGACCGCCTACAGTTGCTTATTGATGTCACTGGAGCATTTAGGCCAGGGATACTAACAGCACTTGTTGGAGTAAGTGGAGCTGGCAAAACCACCCTCATGGATGTTTTAGCTGGCCGGAAAACTGGAGGACTAATAGAAGGAAGCATCACTATATCTGGGTATCCTAAAAACCAAGAGACTTTCACTAGGATCTCTGGTTATTGTGAACAAAATGATGTGCATTCACCTTGCTTGACTGTAATTGAGTCATTGCTGTACTCTGCATGCCTCCGATTGCCTTCTCATGTTGATGTGAACACTCGAAGGGTAAAGTCTTGGCTGGGCTGCAGTGCTATGTTTATTGTACAAGACATCACTATTTTTGTCATTCTGATCCCTGATGGTTCATTTCATAGGTTTTTGTTGAAGAGGTGATGGAACTTGTTGAGCTAAATGCATTAAGTGGTGCTCTTGTTGGCCTACCAGGAGTGAATGGTCTGTCAACTGAACAACGCAAGAGGTTGACGATAGCTGTGGAGCTTGTGGCAAATCCTTCAATCGTGTTCATGGATGAACCTACATCAGGATTGGATGCTAGGTCAGCAGCTATTGTGATGAGAACCGTACGGAATATTGTTAATACAGGACGGACAATTGTGTGCACCATCCATCAGCCAAGCATCGACATATTCGAGTCATTTGATGAGGTTAATTTCTTTACAAAACCTAGTAGTCAATTTATGCATGCATGACAAGCAATAGTTCAAAAGTCATTATTTTGAGCTATCCTTTTCGTGACATATTAACAAGTTGAGCACAGATTTTGATATTTTTTCGAAGCAACAGTACAGATTTTAATAATCGTTCATAATTTGATGTTAATCAGTTTTCTTATCAATGATGGATGTGAACAGAAACTAGTCCCTTTTACACTTGATCTGTTGAACTTTCATTGTGCTACTTAGGGAAACCGCGAAATTTTCTTATACAAGTATGTACTAACATTTAACCAGCACCCTTTCCTAACTCATTCATATGCTGGTCAGCTTTTGTTCATGAAGCGTGGGGGGCAACTTATATATGCTGGTCCCTTGGGCTCGAAATCACGCAATCTGGTCGAGTTTTTTGAGGTACAATCTGCACAATGTGTTTCCTCAGTGATGATAGCTTATACAAGTTTCTCTGTCCTTACACTTTGCGTTCGCGAAAAAACTGTCCTTACACTTTCAAGTTTGTAAACAGGCAATTCCAGGAGTTCCTAAAATCAGGGATGGCTATAATCCTGCTGCATGGATGTTGGAAGTCACAAGTACTCAAATGGAGCAAATTCTTGGAGTGGATTTTGCTGAATACTACCGGCAGTCAAAATTATTTCAGTAAACACAACGACCCTTTTCACCTCTATAAATCTTGGTCTCTTTTTCCTTAAACATGTTTATGTTATGGCATTCCAGGCAGACCCAAGAAATGGTTGATATCCTGAGCAGACCAAGAAGAGAATCAAAAGAACTTACTTTTGCCACCAAGTATTCCCAACCATTCTTTGCTCAATATGCTGCTTGCTTATGGAAGCAGAACCTGTCGTACTGGAGAAATCCTCAATACACTGCGGTCCGATTCTTCTACACCGTCATCATTTCCTTGATGTTCGGGACAATCTGCTGGAAATTTGGGTCTCGAAGGTATGTCCACTGATGATTCTGTCTCCACTTTTCTTCCTGTACTTGGCTGGCCTTATAGCGAACATGTGGCTTTGTTTGACAGGGAGACCCAACATGACATATTCAATGCCATGGGTGCCATGTACGCAGCAGTACTCTTCATAGGAATCACTAACGCCACCTCTGTTCAACCTGTGATTTCCATCGAAAGATTTGTCTCGTACAGAGAGAGGGCAGCTGGGATGTACTCGGCACTGCCTTTTGCATTCTCCCTGGTAATTTTCCCTGTCAAAAACTCCTGTCATCTCATCATGTTTTGATGCTCGTAGTAGTACCATAATAAGGCTAACAATCGAACTGTTCTTCGGCATGCAGGTTACAGTGGAGTTCCCTTACATTCTTGTGCAGTCACTTATCTACGGCACGATTTTCTACAGCTTGGGCTCGTTCGAGTGGACAGCAGTGAAGTTCTTGTGGTACCTGTTCTTCATGTACTTCACCTTGCTGTACTTCACTTTCTATGGCATGATGACAACGGCGATCACTCCCAACCACACTGTTGCGCCTATTATTGCTGCTCCATTCTACACGCTGTGGAATCTCTTCTGTGGGTTCATGATCCCAAGAAAGGTACGGAAGGAACAGGAACCCCATGCATAATTTGCACCTAACGTCCTCTAATTGTACTGGACCCATGATCTGTTTTCCCCATAATCCATATTCCAGTGCACATTATCCATATCTTTATTTTTTTTGTCACATTAGCATATATAGCTATGGAAATAGTGTTTCCAATCCATAAGGCCACTTCCAGTGCACATTATCCATATCTTTATTTTTTTTTGTCACATTAACATATATAGCTATGGAAATAGTGTTTCCAATGCATATTATTTATTACTGGGGCCAAAAATGAATTATCTCCCTTCGCAAATTTCATCAGAAATTCTTAGAGGAGATATCTATTTTCCTGGTTTGAATATATATGCAATGTCTCATCCGAGACACTCTTTTTTCTTTATAATTCCTTAGCACATCATCTAAAATGCTGCTATGTTGCATAGTAGTTTTTAGTTTCTATTAACATTGTACTATAATGGAGCATGAGTGCCCTGATATACCAGTGCCCCTAATAATTTCACCAAACCCACCAGTAACTTTTTTTGTCCTACAGTGACCACTTGTCATGTACTAGAACCACTTTAGCAATTGGGAAGCAATAATGGTTTGTTTAAATTAGGACGTGATTAAAGTGGCTAATGATTAATGGGCTTAAACATAATGCAGAGGATTCCTGCGTGGTGGAGGTGGTATTACTGGGCCAACCCGGTGTCATGGACCCTGTACGGCCTGCTAACCTCCCAGTTCGGCGACCTGGATCAGCCGCTGCTGCTCGCCGACGGCATCACCACCACCACCGCCGTCGACTTCCTCCGGGACCACTTCGGCTTCCGCCACGACTTCCTCGGCGTCGTCGCCGGCATGGTCGCCGGCTTCTGCGTGCTCTTCGCCGTCGTCTTCGCCCTGGCCATCAAGTACCTCAACTTCCAGAGAAGATGAGACGACGACGAGCGAGAAGCGAGCTATAGGGAGCACGACGTACACCACCATTAATTCTCTGGCCAGCTATAGCGCTCAAATGTGTACTGCAACTACTATGCATGCATCAATCCATTTCGTTTCTTCAGAACTGCACGCGTCTCTTCTCTCTGTCGTCACGATGAATTCCTCCCGGTCACGGGAGATGCTGGAGCTAGCAGAGATCAGAGACCAGCAGAAAAAAGGAGACAAGTGTATAGCTAAGCTACCTGTTGCAAGCCTGTTTGGCAGATCTCCAACAACTAGATCTAACTCGGAGCTAAAGTGAAGCTGTGGAACAGCCGAAACCTCGCCTCATTCTAATTTTTTTCAGATTATTTTAGCCTGTTTGAGCTGAAACTGTTTGGTTGGATAGAGTTGGAGCGGGAGCTCTATCAAACAGGCAAGTGCTCCTTGATTGGCTTGATCGTTATACTGCGTACGTAGTGGCTGGTGCGGCAGCAGTGCAATATTCGGCGAGCATTTTGCAGCAGCCACGGTGAGCCAATGGGAGGTCGACACCTGCAAGCCTTTTGACTGCTGCAACCGGCGTCCCTCCATGGGGGTACTCTTTTGGAAGTAGCAGCAGCAGCAGCAGCTAGCTATAGCAGATTCTGCGTCCCCTGGCCTCTGCTGCTGCTGCCTCCGAGGACTGCAAAACAACAACCTAGCTAGAGCAGCAACTACTACTAACAAGAAAGAAAGAAAAAAAAAAGAAAAGGAAAAGGAAAGGTATGAGGAGTACTGTACTGAGTACTAACCATTTGGTGATCGATCGATGGTGCGTGGCGATGAGAGATGGAGAAGAAACGGGATTGATTGATGGATTGAAGATCTAACACCTTCAAAAGGGGGGCAGTAGGAGCATCTTCTACCTGCATCGCAGGTACGCAACAACACATGCATGGATCGATCCACTCGTCCCAGCTTTTTATTACTACCATCTTTCCTTCCTTTTTTTTTCCCTTTAGAGCAAGATAATAATAGAGCACACTTTCTATTATTAGCTCATCTTAAAGCCAACATATATAATAGATTAGCTATAAGATTGACTATAATTTTCTTCTCATCTCTCTATCTCTCACTTATATATTTAATGCATTTGTCTTAGAGCTAGTGATAAGCTAGCTCTTGCATGAGAGCCAACATTCTTAATTTTTCGCTACCTCTCTCCTCCATCTAAGCTTATAGTAGGCTTATAGCTCACTATTATACTTGCTCTTAGTGAGTGTTTGGCAAATGGGAAAGGGAAATGATTTCCCACCCATCTTTAAATACTAACCATTCATTCTCCCTCTTCCATTTAATCCTAACCCTTTATTCATTTTCCAATCCCAATCCCACCCCCTATTTTCCATTATCCAAACACATCCTTATATCTTCTACTTCTCGAGAGGAATATATATGCAGCTACTAGCTATAGCTAGACATTCGTGTCCGGACGTATAGGAAGGTATTCCCAGCATCATTCATCCGTGCCGTGTGCAGCATACTGTTTTCTTAAGCCCAAACCACCAATAGCGTTTCACGATGATCGATCAATTTTTTTATATATTGATGACAGTTTGTAATAAAGAAAGAAGCAACGAATCGATCAAATTTTACATATGTTAATGGCAGTTCGTAAATGGTAATGGTCGAGCTGTCTCCACCAGTGTGTATACATATACATACGTACAGTGGTGGAGGCAGCTTGATCTGCTGCTAATGTATATACAAATATATTTGGTTTGTTCTCTCTATATACATACGTATATCTTGCGTACTCCTTTCGTTTCAAAAAAACACCTAATTCTAAGTGTGTATCCAGATTCACATCTATAATAGAGTTATATGTGTCCAGATTTACACTGGATTAAATTTTTTAGATTAATTTTTTTAGATGGAGGGAGTACAGAAGTGAGATTGAGAGAGCGATCAGCCAGTGGAGTGAGTAGCTATAGCTGAGCTTGAGTGTAGCTTAGCTAGGGGTGACGCGACTGTTGCTGGGACACGTGGCGTGCCTTGGTTGGATCCATGGGCTGTGCATGCGTGCGTGTCGGAAGGCGACATGATCAATCGCCTGCATGCGCCCTGACTCTTCTGACGTACGGCTATGGTTTAAGCCAAGCTATAACCAGAAACCGGCCGGTCAATGTACGTAACGGTCATGGGTCAATATGTGCAGCTAAGCTAGCTATCTCAATCGATCGTCGAGTTATTCATATCGTTTGTAGTACTTTTCTTCGTTGCTATCTAGAATAAAATTTAATCCATATTAAAATAACAAATCTAGATAAAAATAAATATATCTTTATTCGTTGTTGTAGGATAAATCAAATCCTCAGTAATATTTTAGAACAAAAATAATAATAGTAGGATGGTATATCATGGTTTGGCCCCGTTGGTTAGATTCCTAAATTAATTTATTTTGAAGCGGAAGAAATAGTAGCTCAATAATTGCAATGGTCGATTCATACCATTCCTAGCTACCTATGTATACACGTTGATTCTGATCGATTGGGCGACGATGGATTACACATGCAGCTAGTGTGTGTCGTATATACTTATAGTATACTATATGTACTATCTTCGTTTTCAATAGATGATGTTATTGACTTTAATATATTGTTTGATCACTCATTTTATTGAAAAAAAATATAAAGATATTATTTTTTATGACTTGTTTTCGTTATTAAAGAAGTACTTTTGCATGTATGCATCAATTTTAAAATCTGACAAGTGGTACACCAAATTTAAGGATATCATCTATTTAAAAAAGGAGAGGGTATATACGTATATGCAACTTGGGGTGGGCTGAGGAAGATCAACATCGAGACCGAAAAGACCGTAGTTTTTTCTGTTTATGTTTATGTTTAGCGTTTGACCGTCCGCTTTATTTGAAATTCTTTTATGATTAGTATTTTTATTATTATTAGATAATAAAACATAAATAATACTTTATGTGTGACTAATTGTTTTCTAAATTTTTTCATAAATTTTTTAAATAAGACGTACGGTCAAATGTTAGACACAAAAACCTACTACACATGAGACGGAGGTAGTGCTACGTACTTTTTCTTTTTAAACAACATATACTTATATATGAACGTACTTGCTCAGTTATTGGACGTATCTGGCAGGCAGGATGCAGGTATACATATACTATACTACTAGTAGTAACAAATAATTAACACATCGAAGTTGTCTCATCACGTCAAATATATGAAGAGGGGGGTCGTCACGCCAGGCGATGCTAGAGTCCACGGGAGTTGAATTTGTCTGTCCGATTCCTGGAGCTTTCCAGATTGAATCGGGTGTTGTTTAACCTGCAGTCTAGGCCGGGTCAATCTAGGTCTCTGGTGCAATCCTTTATACAAGAACTTAGGGTTTGGTCTTGACCTCGGTGTAGATCGATTCGCTTTGGTGTCTGCTGCGTCGTCTGCAGTCGGGGAAGTCCAGCATATAGATCAAATTGGTTCTTGGCAATATGGCATCCCATGAAGATCCGCGCGATCGTCATCGTGATGAAGGTGGTGCAACAACCGATGAGGAACCGATTGAAGATCTGGGCGGGGCTTCGGAGGAGGAAGACGATGAAGATGCAATTGTGGTAGACTTTGATGAGGCTAAAAAGCATATTGATACACAGTATGTGGCCATTGGGAAGTTCTTCTCAAGGAGGACTTTCAGCGCAAAGGGACTGTTTGAAGCCATGCAAAAGGCATGGGGCTTGAGACAAGGCATGGAGTACAAACGCCTGCATGATAACCGATTTCTACTGGAATTCCAATCTGCAGGGGATTTCAGGTTTGCGACTGGAGGCGGTCCTTGGATCTATCAAGGGGATGCTTTCCTGATCACGGAGTATGATGGCAAGTCTAGACCTTCGGATGTGAAACTGAACTCGCTACCAGTTTGGGTGAGAATTTACGATCTACCCCTGTCTATGATGACTGAAACAATGGGTAAATTGATTGGTGCAAGGCTGGGTGAGGTTCGTAAGGTGGCGGTGGATGATCAGGGAAGAGCATGGGATGATTTTATGAGAGTTCGGGCGGAGCACCCTGTGGATAAACCACTGACGTGTTGGCTGAAACTGAAAGACAAGGAGTCATCTTCGGTGGTTCAGAGGTATGATGTCAAGTATGAGAGGATCCCTCGGTTTTGCTTTTACTGTGGCCACATTGGTCACATGGAGAGGGAATGTGATTTACCCTCGGATAAGCAAACGGTGAGGTTTGGCCTTAATCTCAGGGCGTCACCTTATAAGCAGTTTGAACATCGTAGCTGGGCTCTGCCTGGTAAAGTTGACAACAACGCGAAGAGAAATCTATGGTTCCCAGGTGAGAACCAGTCCAAGCCAGCTCCTGCGGGAAGCCAAAATAAAGATGGCCCATCAGGCAAGGAAGATAGGAAGAAGAACTCGCCAGAGGAAAATGCTCCAGTAAAGGAAAATTTTGCTAACCGGGATGAGATAGAGGCAGAGATCCCTACGGTGCAGGAAGAGTTGAAGGGTTTAAATGCTAGGAACCCAGGAAAATCCAGGGAGGATGGTGAGGTCAGGAAGCTAGCTGAACAGTGGGAGCATATGGGGAAAACTCAAGAAGATCAGCCTACCTTCCACGCAGCTTCACAGCAAGCTAAGGAGGGACAAATAAGGAGTGAGACTGCAGGGGAGACTTGGGTGTCTAGCAAAGATTCAATCAATCAGTACGAACAGCTTGATGAAGGTGCTGGGAATGGCCGTGAGGAGGTGGACGAACATGTTCCACCCCTATCAACGATCCATGAAGATATCTCTCTTATAAACCAGCTTAGAGATGAGGAACTTGGTGAGGGACATAAGGAAAATATCGATGATGGGGTAAAACCTGTGCTAGGAAAGAGGAGTATGGATAAATCTCTCCTTGGCCCAGGATATGATGGACCTTCGTTTGATGTTCTAGTTGGAGGTGATAGTAAGAGGAGTAAGAGTTTGTCTCTATAGACAGCAAAGTCGATCCACCTGACGGGCATTCCAAAGGAAGCCCGTCAGGAGCAATGAATATTTTAAGCTAGAACTGCCGAGGATCAGGGAGGCCTCGGACAGTTCAAGATCTTGTTTGCCTAGTGCAAACACACAAGCCCAAGCTGGTTTTTTTGTCTGAAACACATCAAAATATAGAAAGAGTGTGTGGCTTAAAATAGAGATTGGGGCTGCGGAATTGTGTAGCAGTGCCTGGAGAAGGAACGGGGAGGGGGGGGATGGACTAGCCCTCTTTTGGGATGACACAGTACAAGTGGATCTTCTATCCTACAACTTCAGATATATTGATGTGCTCATTAAGGACGAAAGCTGCCCTGTGCAATGGCGATGCACCTTTGTGTATGGTGAGCCCAAAGCTAGCGAAAGGCATAACATGTGGACTCTTCTTCGTCGCATCAAATCAAATTCTACTGCTCCATGGTGCTTAGTGGGCGACTTTAATGAAGCTATGTGGCAGTTTGAGCATTTTTCTGACCACAAGAGAAGGGAGAAGCAGATTATGGATTTCCGGGAAGTCTTGTCGCACTGCGATGTGTTTGATTTAGGTTTCACGGGTGCCCCCTGGACTTTTGATAACAAGCAAAAAGGAAGGAATAATGTGCGAGTTCGACTGGATCGTGCAGTAGCAAGCCAGAGTTGGTCTTCTCTCTTTCCTGCTGCAGAAGTGATTCACCTTACTGTGTCCAGTTCTGATCACAGTCCTATTCTTCTCCAAGCCTCCCGAGTGGATCGCATCAAGAAAGGGGATCGGTGTCTGCGGTATGAAATTATGTGGGAGAGGGATGAGCATCTGACAGATGAGATTAAATCTGCTTGGCAACTACAGGGACATATATCAGACTTAGGCTCAGTGGCAAGCCGCTTAAAGTCTGTGATGGGAGCACTGCAGACTTGGAGCCGTGATAAATTTGGTTAAGTTAGCAAAGATATTAAAGAAACAAGGAATCGATTGGCAGAGCTTCAGATGGCAGGCAGGTGTGCTAGTGATCAAGACTATCTCGATATATCCAGGAAGCTGGATACTCTTGTATAGGGAGGAAATGCAATGGCTGCAGAGATCAAGAATCTCTTGGTTGAAGGAAGGTGACCGAAACACATCCTTTTTTCATAGGAAAGCGGCTTGGCGCCACAAGAAAAACAAGATTAATAGGCTGCAGAGAAGTGATGGAACCTGGTGTGATAAGAGGGAGGAGATGGAAGATATGACATCAAATTTCTTCAAAGAGCTTTACACTAATGACCCTTCTGTCGAGCCAGAACCATTACTTGATTTGGTACAGCCCAGAGTCACGTCGGAGATGAATAAGCTGCTTTGTAAAGAATTCTCTGATGACGAAATTTCAAATGCTTTGTTCCAGATGGGTCCGTTAAAAGCGCCGGGGCCAGATGGTTTTCCGGCAAGGTTCTTTCAGAAGAATTGGGATGTATTGAAACGGGACATTATTGCGGCTGTTAAGCTGTTCTTTGAACAGAGAAGAATGCCACAAGGTGTAAATGACACTGCCATTGTGTTAATTCCGAAAAAGAAAGAGCCAAAGGATTTGAAAGATTACAGACCAATAAGCCTTTGTAATGTGATTTACAAGGTGATTGCTAAGTGTTTGGTGAATAGGATGCGGCCGTTACTTCAGGATGTTATCGTGCCAGCGCAAAGCGCCTTCATTCCCGGCCAGATGTTCACTGACAATGCTCTCATAGCTTTTGAGTGCTTCCATGCCATCAATCGGTGTAAATCGGTTGAGTCTCAATTCTGTGCTTACAAGTTGGACCTTACAAAGGCGTATGATAGGGTGGATTGGAGATACCTAGAGGGAGCTCTTCTTAAGGTTGGTTTTTGTTCTCAATGGGTTCAGCTATTGATGACATGTGTTACCTCTGTTAGCTATGCTGTTCGCTTCAACGGATCTATGCTTGAATCCTTCAAACCGACCAGAGGCCTCCGACAGGGTGATCCCCTGTCGCCCTATTTGTTCCTCTTTGTGGCAGACGGTTTATCAACGGCGCTGAGTGAAGCTGAAAGATCAGGACGGTTACAACCTCTAAAAGTCTGCAGGAGAGCCCCTGGAATTTCCCATCTCTTGTTTGCAGATGATAGCCTGTTGTTCTTTAAATCAAATATGGAACAGACTAATGTGGTTAAGAGTGCTCTTACTTTGTATGAGCAAAGCACAGGCCAACTCCTGAGCCCGGCCAAATGTTCTTTGATGTTTGGAAAGCATTGTGGGGATGCTCTGCAGTCTGACATCAGATCCCTTTTGCAAGTTCAACACACTTCCTTTGAAGATAAATATCTTGGTCTGCCTACACCGATGGGTAGACTGAAGGCAGGAAGACACCAATCTTTGAAGGAGAGATTTGAGAAAAGATTAACGGATTGGAATGAGAAATACCTCTCTATGGGAGGGAAGGAAGTTTTAATTAAATCAGTCCTACAGGCCATTCCGACCTATGTGATGAGTGTGTTTAAGCTTCCAGCAGGGCTCTGTGAGGAATATATGCAGCTGATCCGGAAATTTTGGTGGGGAGAAGACCGTTAGAAAAGGAAAGTCCATTGGATCTCGTGGCAGCAACTGATTAAACCCAAAGGACAAGGGGGAATTGGTTTCAGGGACTTAAAGCTTTTTAACCAGGCTCTGCTAGCTTGGCAAGCATGGCGGCTGATCCAGTTTCCCAACAGTTTGTGTGCTCAAATTTTAAAGGCAAAATATTACCCCAATGGGGACTTGTGTGATACTACTTTCCTTGTGGACTCTTCAGAAACTTGGAAGGGGGTGGTCCACGGGTTAGAGCTGCTGAAACAAGGTCTAATTTGGTGGATTGGATCAGGAAGCAAAGTTAGAATCTGGAGGGATAACTGGATACCGAGAGAGCATACCCTAAGGGTTTTGGGAAAGACTGTTAGATTGAGAATCAAATGGGTCTCGGATCTTATGGTTCCACATCAGCAAATTTGGAATGAAGAGCTAGTTCGTCGAATCTTCTATCCCCCGGATGCTGAGGAAATTTTGAGGATCCAATTGCCACATAGCCCTGAAGAGGACTTCATTGCTTGGCACTATGATAAGGTGGGTATGTTCACTGTTTTTTCTGCTTACAAATTAGCCCTACAGGCCCAGATCAGAGCTGACGAAGAGGTTGCACAATGCTCAAATGGCGATGGTGATAGGAAGTTGTGGAAGAACATTTGGAATGTGCAAGTGCCGCAGAAAATAAGGATTTTTGCCTGGAGAGTATCAAGAGATTGTCTAGCCACACAACATAATAAACATCGACGACAGATTGTACAAAAGCCAAACTGTGAGATATGTGGGGCAGAAGTGGAAGATGCGTTTCATGCTACGGTTGCATGCACGAAAGCAGCTGCGCTGAGGGCAGAGATGCGGCAGAATCGGTGGCTACCGGGGGAACAGGAGTTCTCTCAGTTAGGACCTGACTGGCTGCTACATCTTATAAACCGTGCCGACGATCAGACGAGGGCGTTAATATTCCTGCTGTTATGGTGAGCCTGGTTTTTACGAAACAATATAGTGCATAATGACGGCCATGCTTCAGTCACTAGTTCTGTGGTGTTTCTTCGGAGTTATGCTGAATCATTGTTTCTCAACCGGCAACCAAGAGCTGACAGAAAAGGGAAGGCTTTGTGTCGCCCTGAACAGGGGAAGGAGTCAGGTCCAACTCGGGCCTTTCCATAGCAACGTGTTTGTTGGCTTATGTCTGTGAATGGCTGGGCTAAAATCAATGTCGATGGAGCTTTCAATCCTGAAAATGGTAATGGGGCACTTGGACTTGTAATCAGGAATTCGAGGGGCGAAGTTCTGTTGTCTTCTTGGAAGTTTCTCAGGCGATGTGTGTCAGCGGAGGAAGCAGAGCTGCTTGCGTGCTATGAAGGGCTGAAGCTAGCTGCTGAATGGATTCCCATGCCAGTTATGCTTGAATATGACTGTGCCACAGCGATTGCGAGGTTGTTGTCCACTACTGAAGAGAGATCAAGATGGTCTTTTCTGCTGCGAGCAGCAAGATCAGTTATAGGGTTAATTAAGGAAGTGCGTTTGATGCACTGTAATAGAGAGTGTAATAGGGTCGCACATGAACTTGCTCAGATTGCTATCCGTTCGGGGCAAAGCGCGGTTTGGCGTAATAATGCACCGAATTGTGTTATGCAATGTCTGCAGCATGACTGTAATCCTGTTACGTAATCAATAAAGCTCTCTATTCCCGCAAAAAAAAAAGTAGTAACAAATAATTGGGGTTAATGATGAGCAGAGCGATCCATGGTTGGATCGATCGAGCTACCTAAGCTATCATCTGCATTACGGCAGCTAGCCCGATCGATCGATCTATCTAGTTGGGGGCAGATGATGACAAGAGATGCTAGCCAGCTGCAGACTGCTGCTGCTAATCTCGTCTCTTCTGATATCGATCACCCACAGAAAAGGGGAGAAAAAACTCAGATCGGGACAGACAGCCCAAGGAAAACAAAAGACGAACACGCAGAGTACTCTGGTGATAATCAGCCACTTGATCATTAATTTCTTCGTGACCGTTGGCGTAGCCCTGCCTCAAATCAAATCGATATATATATATTCTTCGATCTATCTACTCTCTCTAGGCTTCTCGAATCTCGAAGGACGATGATTTGTACTCCCTCCATCCCAATATAAATGTAAAGCAGATATAACCAGCTTATACAAACCAAAACTACCTGTTCGGATTCGCACTATTAGAGTGCGTTAAGTTGTTGAATGTCAGTGTTACAATGAGCAAAGCAATAGTCCAGTATTACACTTTGTTGTAATATGACGAATTGAGAGCCAATTTGGATTGCTACCCTACCAAAATTTACTCTACCAAAACACTGGTAGGGTAGCAAACTAAACACCTATATTAAAACATTACCTTTGTCATAAATTTGGCTTTGCCCATAAACTTATACCTTATGGGTATATTTTGGCTTCAATCAAAATCAACATTTTCAACTCTACCCTACCAAAGTTTTGGCGGCATGTCTAAGATTTAGCACTATCAAAATTTTGATAGGGTATCAATCCAAACATGCCCTTGTACTATATAATTAGCTTTGGCCGGTCGGCCGACAGAATAATTAACCTTGGCGGTTTTTAGATTATACTTGGTGGTTTTCGACCGCCAAGGACATGCCGTTTTCTTGTAGCGTATTGACTCTCAGAATATATCTAACAAAACTGCCGTTCGTGCACATGTATTTAATTACGTTGTAAATTGACAATCCATTCTCTCTTCTCTCTAATCGTAAACTAAAAACATGTGTGTTAATTAGACTATGATTTTAAAAAACAACTCAATACTTAGAAAATTATTTTCACAGCTCCCTTTATTTTTACAAATGGGCTAAAAGAAGATTCACTTGTGAAAATATATAGGACTCTCACAGTCAACACCGGGCCGGCGCTGTATTTTAGACGACCAAGACGCACCAACACATACGTTATATTAAAATAAAGGAGCACGAACACCAACAACACCTTGCTTCTCACATTTTCCTTAAACTCTCCACACTTCCCTCTCCTCTTCGTTTTTTCTTTCCACAGCACAGAGGACACTGCCTTGGCTCCTCCTTCCCCTCTTGTAGATGGCGGCCGGCCTCAAGAGCAACGACGAAAATGACAACAACCTTAGGAGCGGCGGCGGCCTTGGGAGCGCGCGATGGATCCATCGCCACTGGCCTCGGTTGGGGCAGATCCCCAGCGTGCATGGGAGCGACGTTGATGATGACCGCGCTAGCCTTGGGAGAGGCATATCCAACGACGGGAGTCCAGGGATGGCATCAACAAAGTCGGTGGCGGCCATTATGGGGATGGTTGCGGCGATGATGACGAATTGCAATGGCGGCGATTTCGATTGGGGATTGGGGCTATGGTTTCTGTAACTTTTTGGATTTTTTATATTTTTCGCCAAAAAACTTTTTGTAGTCAGGGTTGAAAATCCGTTCCGTCATACGGTTATGATGCCCGCAATAGAAAATCTTGACTTTTGCATAAATTGTCTTAGGTGGGTGCTCCATCTATCTAGGAAAGGTGGTTTTGGTCGGCTGAAAAAGGCCGGTCTGTAGTGGGGATTTACTGTTAGTTTCTATCAGTATATTTCAGATACCCCTCAATATTACAATTAATACTGGGAAAGCAGAGGCACTTTTCGCAGCAAATATCAACATATACATGTGTCGACGTTTGATGTCGCGATTCCGGTATTTGCATAGTATGAGAATCGTTGGTACTAGAATATATGCGAGATTGTAATAAAAGAGATGTGGACGAGGATTTTTATACAGGTTTGGGCCCCCTGAATTGTCAGGTAATAACCCTACTCCTGTTGGCCGAAGCCGGTCGTTACTCTTATTCACCATAATCACACCAGCATAATATTTAGGGTAACCTATCTAACTGTTGTCGACTTGACGGTCTGAAGTGTTGACTCGTAGTCGACAACAGGGTAGCCTTCCTCCTCAAATCCGTATCCGGCGAGATTAAAGACAGCGTTATGTCTCTCCTGAGAGTATCCGTAGACATCGTAGGGGACTAACCATGCTTATCTCTGAAGTTGATATCCGACGTCTTGTCTTGGCACATGTTGGCTTGTATGTTGATCTTGTGTCTTGATCTATTGTTCCGTGTCCCCTCTCCTCCTAGGGGCCTTGTATTTATACCCATAGGTGTCCCCTTGTCCAAGTAGAACTAGGAAAACCATTATGGATAAATCCGAGTAGTTCTTGTCGTTTCCATGTAGAACTCTATTCATCCTTCATTATGCATAACTCCTCGTATATCCGAAGGTTGTTTCCGTATAAGACATGGTATGTGGTGGGTCCTACCGAGATTTAGTCAACTACTATTAGGTATGTGATATTCATAACCCTAACAACATGTGTGCACTGTGCAAGTGCACCAGACATTGACACAAAACAATTCGTCGATAGACAAGAAAATTCACACGCAGAGACATGCACACACCACATGCTCTTTCTTCGAAGGAAAGAAATACACATGACTCGATCTGCAGGTGCTGCCAAGGCATCACACGCAAGCAGAGACGCACCACATACGTACATCTAAGGTGCTTACTTCCAAGATGCGTGAAAAGGCATCTCTCTCTCAATGTGGTCTTCAAGAAAAAAACAAACCAAGGTAATATTTCTCTCGGATTTTTACAGGTATATTATGCGTGTATATTACCGAATTGTCGTTAGTTCACTACACGAGAAAGTGACTGAATTGTCCTAAGTAATATAAAATATGTAGGAAACGAGGAAAGATGAGAGTGTGTGGCTAGAAATTAATAAACTGAAACATGATATATACTGTTTATCATGTTACATATTATTAAAGTTTTAATTTGAGTCACCCTTAAACCAATCTTTCTATTTTGTATCAGATTGTTATTTTTTTATTTTTGAGTTTCTTAAAATTTTAAATTTAAAAATAAACATTTCCAAAATTATTTTCAAGATCCGAATCTTCTGGTCAAGCTAACCAAGCTGGCATGGCGAAACAATATTGTCACACGGTCTAAATGACGTAGCAACGTTATTTGGTCACGCCGATATAGCTAGTGTGGCAACATTATTTGGCCATGTCATTATGGCTGGTGTGGTAGGATAAAAGTCACACCTAGGTAGCATGACGAAAATTGTTATTTTACTGGGTCAGGCGAGCTGTCATGACCAAAAGGTTCCGATTTTAGAAAATTAAAATATGAAGGGTTATTTATTTTTAAAATAAAATTTTAAAAGGTTCAAAAATAATAATAAAAAAAATATTATTTTACCCTTTCTTCAGTTTGGATAATCCAACTCTCTTTTCTACTCATATCTAGCCTCCAGTCTAGCAAAGATATGGCTTGCATATGGATAGGAGAGTTTGGCGACCGGTTTGCCAGAACCAATTTGATTGAGGTCGTTGATGTGTAATGAAGAAGTTGTTTGGGGGTGGTTAAACTATAAAAGCGATAAAATTCAATGGTCCAAAGTAAAAAGATTGGTTTACTGGTGATTCAAAGAAAAACTATAATAATAAAATATAGCCTAAATTTCAATACACTATTTTTTTATGAAGGAAGTAGCAGTATGGTAGCATGGAAATGAAACGATGGACTAATAAACCGAGCCATCATCATGTCTAGCTACTACTGGCTACTGATCTCAAACGGATTCGTCCACATCTTGTCTATGACTTTCAATGCAAATGATGCTCAGACAGATTATGATATTATCCTAACAACTTTTATCCTTCCTAAGCGATCGATCGACGATTAATTTCACATATCGTATTTAGGCTAAGATTTGTCAATTGAATCATGTTCCATTTTCCGGTGCTTTGTGGTAGCACAAAAGGAAACAAAAGGACATTGCTCATGGGACCCCATGCTGAATGAAGGAGCCACACAAGGGATAAGAGTGATAGATCCAGCTTATACCAACATGAAACACTGTGTTTGGCTTATGTGGATGAATCAGTGGACACTATCTAGTGTATGGAGAGGATCCACAAATGGGGTACTTGGCAAATTGAGCATGGTGTTTGCCCCCCTGGTTCAATGGACTTGATTGCGATTGATGATGATTTTAATTAATTGCTAATATATACTAATTAGACATGTTTCTTAATTTCCCCTTGAAAAAGATGAACATGCATGACATCTATAATACAGGTTATTATCATGGACAGTCCACTTTTAAACTTTTCATTGGGACTCTAGATATATATTACTTACTCTATCTCTAAAATACCTTATATTTAGAGGATGTTTAGATCTAGGGTGTAAAATTTTGACGTGTCACATTGGATATTATATAGGGTGTCGCATGGAGTGTTTGGGCATTAATAAAAAAACTAATTATAGAATCCATCAGTAAACTGTGAGACGAATTTATTAAGCCTAATTAATCCGTCATTAGCAAATGGTTACTGTAGCACCACATTATCAAATCATGGAGCAATTAGGCTTAAAAGATTCGCTTCGCAAATTAGTCGCAATCTGTGTAATTAGTTATTTTTTAGCCTATATTTAATACTTTATGCAGGTGTTCAAACGTTCGATGTGACAGGGTGTAAATTTTTTGGCAGGGATCTAAACAGGCCCTTAGTCAATCTCAGATATATTAATAAGGATGTGAAAAAATGAATACGCCTTTCATTAACTGTATGCTTCTCCTAAGCTTTGATGCTCGACTAAGGCTGTGTTCGTTACCGGGGTTGGGAACCCATCTCCTCCGCACGAAAAACGGAGCGGTCCAATAGCACGTGATTAATTAAGTATTAGCTATTTTTTTAAAAAAATAGATTAATTTGATTATTAAGCAACTTTTTATATAGAAACTTTTTACAAAAACCGTACCGTTTAACAATTTGAAAAGCATACCTACGGAAAACGAGATGAAAGGGTTCGGAACAGGCTGAAACGAACGCAACCTTTAACTCTTCACATGGCCAAGCTCTAATTAATGATATTTGCAACTTACTATTGGAGGTGGGGACGACGGTAATCAAGGGAGATAAAAACGAGGATAATAAAGTGGGCCAATCGACACACGCCTAAAAATAAGGTCTTTTAGGGTGAAGCGAATAGATAGTAGGTTGTCATAAGAAATTTAATATGAATTACTAGTGCATGTTTTAAGACCATAAAAGTTGTACGAAAATACTAGCAAATGACTTACAGTACATTTGCAATCAAAGTAAATATTCATTCTGTTTCAATTTACTTGTCGTATTAGATAATTTCACACTAAACTAGGTGGTGTGGAAGGGGCTACCCTCATTAATTACATGCTAACCATCGTACGTCTTCTCAAAGCCAGCAATAAAATTAGAAAATGCTACACGTACGTCCGAAATGTCCGACTCCTGTACGACTGCAACGTCCGTCCATGGCTTGATCCCCGCGCTGTTTAATCCTCCAACTCATTGAGCCTCACGCCGTTGTGCATTTGCTGTTTTGACGTTTAGTCGTACGTCGGTGGGACAAGAAAGTCGGATGTATAGCAGTCTCTCCAAGTTAAAATTTAGAAATTTTAGCAAAAAAATCTCATTCCAACAGCCTCTCTACTTGAATGGCTAAACTAGATGGATGGCCAAACTTCACCTCCCACTAGCCAAACTTGGCCAGCCAAACTGACTGGCCAATTGTGGGCCCCACGCCTTTCCCCCCACTCTATCGATCTATCCCCGTCCCTCTCCGCATTGCTCGTCTCTGCCCGTCATGCCAGGTTGCGAGGAGGGAAGAGGGCGCGTCGGTAGGGCAACACGACTATGAGCGTCGCCTCGGCCTCTGGCTCGCCGTTGTCACGACGACGAGCGTCGCCTCCGGCCTCTAGCGGAATTTTCTCCGCCACGAGATCCGCACGTGGCTGTGCAGAGGAAAAACCCAGGGAAAAGGGCGACGACAGGGCGGCACAACGGCAAGCCTCGCCGTCGGCCTCCAGCGCCGATTTCTGCCGCCTTGCCACTGTCCTCTGGAGCTTCGGAGAGAGAAGAAGGGATGAAGGGCAGCGACACCACTCGTTTGCGGGTGAGAGGGCACGATGGCGAGGGATGGAGGGCGCGGTGGTGAGGGAGGAGCGAGGTAGGCCAGCGAGGAGCTGATCCGCGCACTGCAGCCCACCGGCTCGGCGCCTTCTCCGCTCGCCGCTCGCTGCTTTCCCCTGGCCCACCTCCCATGCCCGCCGTTGCCTTGCGTGCCCACGAGTCACCACCGCTGTCCGTCGTCGCCTCGCGTGGCCCGCCTCCCGCGAGTTGTCGCACCGCATCCGAGGTAGAGGGGAGGAAGAACCGAAAAAGGGAGATGTATGGGGGGAATGGGGTGGAAGAAGTGTAGTAGAGGTTGACATATGGGTCCCATTTGTCATAGACTTATAATGGAGATAGTAGATGGAGAGGCTGTTGGAGTAAACAACGAGTTTGACTTGCTAAATTAGATGGAGAGTTTGCCAAATAGACATTTAGAGAGTCAGATTTGGAGAGACTGTTGGAGATGCTCTAAGGAGTACTAGTACTAGTATTACTGCATTGGTGAAGGGAAGGACATCTCTAAAAATATTTTTGTATGTCTCAGAACGACAAGTATTTTACTAAAAAAAAGCTAGAATGACAAGTTAATTGAAACGGAGGGAGTAACGAATATGAATTGGCAAAATTAAATCTTGTGTGCACCTACAGTATATTTTGAACTATACAGTAACATTTTGTATTACCAAATGTCCATGTCCAAGTACCTTTGACTAATCTCTCCTACAGATGCAAAAGGAGGTCAAGGAAATGAAGAAACTTCTGCATCGACGATCATGATAACCGGCATATTTTCATAAAGATATTCTAACTGCTTTCTTTCACAACGATCACTTCACAATTTCAACCAACAGTCCTGTCTTTGATCGATGGTGCTTGAGAAACTACAAAGCCGGTCTCCTCTTTTTTGTTTACCTAAGGGATCTATCTATCCTAGCTATCCAAAAAGCTAATTAGCTAGTGTATGTTGTACATGTGCCATGTCCTACACATGAACGGTTTTAATTTAGTACCCAAACAATTAGGTTTCCCCAGTGCTGAATTAAATTCTTGTATAGCAATAGCATTGTTCATACATGCTGCACATATATATGCATCTCCACTGAGCTATCAGTGCTGGTCGTCTTGTCAACTAAGATACACTACACTCCATCCATTCCCCTATTCTCCTTTGTGGCTACCAACCAGCACCCTCACAGCCTCACCAAAGGACATCACATTACACCCCTCAACACCCACCACCCTCACACAACATGTTGTCCTAATGTTTCCTAGTGTTGACACCCTAAGTGTGTGCAGGTGCATCAGTATGTACACAAAAAATGCTTCCATTGGTGGGAGTTTGTCCCATGGACCATGATTTTTGTACCATTCCGTATAGATGCGGCCAATCCCATATATATACACATGCATGCATCATGTGTGTGATAAGCATTTTCATTTTATCATCGAGTTGCATGCACCGACCGGTTGGATTACTTGATCGCGTTGCTAGATGGCAATATATGCATGCCATATGTGTAATGGTGGAGCCAGCGGTATTATCGAGCATGGATAGTTAATAGTATTTTTTGACAACCAGCTAGTTTTTACGGGCATCGATGGTAATTGTAGTGGTAACAGTAGAGCTTGGGTGGACATCCGACATGCCAAGAACTGCCTTCTGCGCCATTGCATATGTTTATGTTGACGTGTACGCGCCTCCTCGGTTGTTCATACTTTCGATTGACTATGCTTTTGCACTGTAATTTTAGGTAGGTGTTACCCCACATCATGTGACATTCACATGGTAGACAAGAGTCTCCTAACTTCAATTCATCTTGTCATATTTGGCCAGCCCTGGCCTGACAATGTCCCTAGACAATATGTGTTGGGGGTTTGGAATAAATGCCGACATGGTGAGCCTCCATTTAGAACTCATTTGGTTAATTTGTGTACTATTTATATAGCAATGTGTTTTAGTTTTCTTTTATTTGATAGTAAAACTACACATACTTCCTCTATTCCAAAAAAAATAAAGAATATGATACATTACAGTACAACAAATTTATAAAAAAAACTTGTACAAATTCATTGCATTAAAATAGGTCGCATCATATCATATTCTAGTCTTAGTTTTTTTTCCTTATACAAGGAGTATATAGCTGGGTCGATCTGACTAAGGGGGTGTTTGGAAGAGAGGGGCCCCTAACTGTGCCCTGCCATATGGTTCTCCATAAATGCCTGCTGTAGCATCCATGATTGAACCATGTGTAACAAAAGATGGAGCAGGCTAGCCAATCAAACAAAGGAATCCAGGAGGATATATGCTACTGACATGCTAGCTCATCACACACTGCTCTGCTATGGGTACCCCCCCACCCCCCAACACACACACAAAATCGACGAGGGTTATCTATAGTACTGCACAGTTGTATCATTAATATGTGGGACTATAGATCTACCTGCTCGCCGCTTCCACAACAGGGGCGGTACTGTAGAGGATCCGTGTCAGAGAAAAAAAAACTTTCATATTTTCCTCTCTAAATTAATTTGAGAATAAAAATGTTATACAGGGCCTGTCGTTTATAGGTTTTCTTTTTATGCATCCAGAAAAACCCCATGTCGGTCATAGTATATCTGTATATGTTACTAAGTAATTGACTGGTATTTTTAGCGGAATGTGACATGAATTGGATTAGCTTGACAAGGAGATCGTGCCGGAGGAAAAGGACAAATGATATTTCATGATAGAAGATGCTCTACATATCTATCGAAATTATGCATTTGGTGGCTAGCTAGCTAGGTCCCCTTACGTTCTAAAAGGTCATTTTTACTCGTTTTCCTTTTCCTTTAAGTTGCGTTTCTTTCTTGACCTGAAAATTATCAGCAGAGATAGCCCAATGCAGGAATTTTGCCTGATTATTGTGAGGAATGAATTATTTCCTATGAAATTTCTTCAAAAATTCTGAATACGTGATATATATATTATAAATTTATATACCAAATGAGTCAAAATAAAAGAAATGAAACTGTTTTCGTTATATGTAGTACCGGATCAAACAGGACTATACTACGTACCCTGCATCACTTATATAAAGTTGCTACTCCGTACTAGGCTTCGAACCAATCATGTGTGGCCGAAAACCGTCAAAATTAATACTACCTCCATTCAAAAAAAATATTTTTTACCTATCTCACACATACCAATATAAAAAAAATAGAATACCCCTACTTTATCAAATCCTAATGCAATTATTCCTCATTTTATCTACTCCCGATACAATTATTCATTACTTTTATAAACTATGATATGTAATGGTTATTTTAAAAATACTTATTTTCTGACAAATGAAATAAGCCAAAAATAAACTTATTGCGGACGGAGGGAGTAGCTCCGAAATCTGGTAGTGAGTAGAGCTTACTAGGACATGTATGTGCGATTCAAATTGGGCCAAGCTATCTTAGGCTAGGCTTGTCATGCTGCATATATATGCATGACGATTCAAGCATGTTTTTGCATTGCACAATATATGTTGGTGTGCTATAGCTAATAGTGTCATATACTACCTCCATATTTTAATGTATAACGCCGTTGACTTTTTGATCAACGTTTGACCATTCGTCTTATTTAAAAAAATTATGTAATTATTATTTATTTTATTATGACTTGATTCGTCATCAAATGTTCTTTGAGCATGATATAAATATTTTCATATTTGCACAAAAATTTTAAATGAAACGAATGGTCAAACGTTGATCGAAAAGTCAACGGCGTCATACATTATGGTGGGAGTATATACGTGCATGCAGCTACCGGTGACCTTTCAGTGATTCATCTAGTCACCCTATATACAGTACACAGGCCGGCAGCTAGCATGCATGGATGAAGGAGCATGCAGCTATAGCCTAGCCAAGCCAAAGTTGATTGATCGATATGACCCAATCCCAAAGTGTGTATGTATATCTTGTTTGCATTTGCATTGCAATTTTGCATGGATGGATATATCGATGTCATATATATTGTATGATCGATCTAGAGCTATATCTATATATCTATCTTACCCTAGAATCATATCCTGTTGTGCCCTGCATTTGCTACTTGCATATCCTGTTTGTGCTCGAGAAGGAACAAGCTATGTCGATCGGTATATGTGTGTATATGTGCCCATCTATCAGTTATATCCATTGTACCTCCATGCTGTTGTGGTCGACAATGATTGACATATATCTTGTGCACAATCGCTCGGTTTGCGCGAGATATACATGCACTACTTTTACAGGCCATCCCTTTTCTCTCTCGATGTGTGGATCGAATTGATATATGATAGTATAACATATAGTACCTCCTCCGATCACAAATAAGTGACGTTATAGATGAGAGGCGGTCAGCGATACAGTTGTTTGATTATTACTCCTTCCGTTTCGCAGCTACTCTCTTCGTCTCAATAAATTAAACATTTGTCATAATACTAGGATACAACTTTTTTTTACAGAGAGAGTAATTCATTTCTGACAATTCTCAGGACAAATAATAGTGGGAGAAATGGCTATGGTGTCCCGTGTCCATCATTAGTACAGTATTTTCTAGAGGCTCCATTCAAATGCACGTGGAGAGAGTAATTAATACTACGGTATACTCCCTCCATCTACTTTTGATAGTCATATTTCATCTTGGTACAATGACCAAGGATAAGTGATTCTACTTATCATCCATTTAAGCTATTCCTCGTAAACAAACGATTTATTAATATTTACATTTCTCGATGTCTATATAGCCAATCTTGTGTGGAAGAATAGAGAGTCACGCATTAAATTCGAGAAAGTCATTAAGAGGATATGTGGTTGGATTGAAATATGCCTATCAGATTTGGAAATATACTTATCAAAAGTAGACGGAGGGAGTAACACTTATGAAAAATGTGGAAAAGTTATAATTATTTGAAACTATTTTTAAAGTCAACTCTAGCAACAACATTTTTAAATTAAGTTAAACTCGAAGTGTTCAAAGAGATATTAATGGTCAAAACTTAAACGAGTTGACTGCACGCATTAATATAAAATATCACTTATTTAATAAGTGAATGGAAGGAGTACATGTTATTGAAGTTTTTCAAATTTTCTCTTAACTATTTAGATAACATACAAGAAAGTGGACGCATGTCCTTATATAAGCCTTAAACCTCACTTTTGTACCATAACAAATAAATATATATATAACCATGAATTGGTGGCAGACTGATACTGTGACAGTGACTTATTATGTTGCATGTCAACTCACCAGGTAGGTTTGAAGTGTTTGCAGTAGGCCTCTAAATGTTCTTTGACTAAAAGAACAAATAAAGCTGAAGTCCTACGATTTTTCTCAGAAAACATCTCACATTCCAGCCGACAAGGTCATGTTATTCCTAGATCCTCCACTGCTTGTGAAGTGGCCTAGGATAAGCTTTGTCATACAATCTGAAGGGATCCTAATGGCAGCATTAAGCACCGATGAAATTGATGAAAAAGGGAGCTATATATTGCTATAATAATATAATATTAGTCAATGAGAATTGTTTATATATATGTAGATATCAGACAGGCCACGTACACCTTGCATTGGCCACATTGTGTTGTTTGCGCATTCAGCATCATAATCCATCCATCCATCAGTGTGTGTCGATCCGTTTTAGATAGCGGTTTTAATTATAATTGCAGTACGGCCACTAGTACAGTGCATTGGATCCCCAGATGCTGATGATCGATCAATTTACCAACCAATTATGTACACCAGCCCTCCATTTATTAATGATAGACCTATCTGATCTCCACCAATCGGAGGGGTCTTCTCTCAAGCTCTATATCGGATCACGTTAAGATTCGTGTTACCGGCGAAACAGCCCTTAAGAGCATGTACAATAACAGGCTATAGATCAGCTATAAACACATATGGATAGTGTGCATGCCTAAGAATAGATATCAAGTGACAAGTAATTAATGGGGATCAGATCGATGAAGATTGACAAAGAACCATTGGCTTGATTGTGTAATGCAAAGGTTGGCGCAACGAATTCATGGGTAGGCAGGCTTATGTGTGGACTACAGGCAAATCTGTATTTTTCTTAAAGGCAACCTCACTATAAATAAAAGAATAAAATATCTCGATGGAGCCAAATTTTCGAGGGGATGTAATAAGTGGAGTAGATGAAGCAAGGGATGAAGCAAGTGGGGAAAGGAAGGGGTAGAGCATGGAGGATGCGAGGGATATTAGTTAGGTTCAATAATGTATATCGACACAAGTTTTGTACTATTAATTAGATGGAGAATGAGTTGCCAAAAATCAAATAGTATTGTAATGAAAATTTAAATTAATGTTTATATCCAATATATTGATTATTTTTTATGACAAAACACACACATATATAACTCATAATATCTATCTTATTAATTACTTCCTCCATTTCACAATATTTTCCGCAGCTTATTTATACTTTGTTAGCACAAACCAAGAAAAAGAACTACTTCTCCCTGTCAAATAAATCTACCCCATTTCACAATATTTGTCCACAGTATATTATGAGTACAAACCAAGCATATATATATATATATATATATATAGATGTTTGATCCAATTCGAGCATAATATTCTTACCTTTTTACCCCTCTTTTCTATAGAAAGGATTTCTCTGACATGGTCACTAACATATATTCCCTCCGTACTCGTAAAGGTAGTCGTTTAGGACAATATTTGAGTCAAACCTTGGGAATATAAATCATGAATAACTCTCAAGTTGTTGAGTTTGAAAATGTAAAAATTATATGAATAGATTTATCTTGAAAAATACTTTCATAAAAGTATACATATATCACTTTTCAATAAATATTTTTATAGAAATAAGAAGTCAAAGTTGTGTTTTGGGGACCGTGTCGCTGTCCAAAACGACTTCCTTTACGAGTACGAAGGAAGTATACTCATCGTCATTAGGCCAAATGTCAGTGACCACTTAAATCAAAGGATCTTAATCCCTTTTCTACCTTACATTTAATGATGTGGATATTGCTTCTTTTCCTAAAGATAATGGAGGGATTAATTTTATTGGACCAGATAGATATGTGCACCCCTGAATATAGTTAGTTGGGATTTGCTCCATCAAGAAAGCTATTCGATCCGTTAATTAGCAGCAGCAGGTATGCTGACATGATGCTCTCTTAATTAATTAATTAATTAAGGTAGTGGTTAGCAACACATATACTAGTACAATACGTGCTTAAACGACAAGCACAAAACAAAAGCCATTAGGGAAAGCTAATGTGGCTATCGATGGAAAGGGCCAATTCATCAAGCAGCTAATGTGAGGACGTGCAACGAGACAAATCGCAAATCTTTTCTTGTCGCCGTGTGTACGCTCTGCGACAAGCATTAATGCGTCTCTCAACGTCACTTTTACAGCCTTTGGTTCCATGCTAAAATAATTCGACCGTTTTTTGTCCCCGATGGGGGCATTAATACTCCAAAAATATCGACGTCGCGACGAGCAAAAAGGTCGCCGATCGATCGATTAATTTATATAATTAATTTAATGGTTATTCTTTTCTTAAAACATATGACATACGTATGCACTCGTATAAACGTGTACACGCACACCCGGTATGTATGGACAGAACCGAAGAGACGTAAATACGAACACTCTGTATCTAGAATTTAATTCTGAATAGACAAATTCCACCATAATAAAAAAAATTAATCAGTTGACTACACTCACTTTTCAAATTAATTGGTTATTATTGTACTTAAAAACCAAAGGTATTTCTCAATTAATTATCTTTCTTTCGTATTCAAGTCGTGGGTAGAAGCAAGATCAGATACTATGATATTATTATCGTCCACTCGCACTTATACAGACCCTTTTACTTATATGTGGATGAGAGAAATGAAAGAGAGACGTCAGTAACAACCATCTCTTTCTAACCATAATTTGTATAGCACATGGGAGAATTAAATGCCAAAAAGGACACCGCAATAGAAACGTATTGTTACAATTATCGATACGAGTTCTTTATTAGCGGATATGACATATCGCTCAAATATGAGCGCAGTCAAACTTCGAAAATTAAATTATTAATAAAAAATATCAGGATTTAAGATGTAAAAAATATATTGGTAGATTCTTGACAAAAGACCCTCTTTTTCATATAGTTATACTTTAAGTATTATTGACAAATATATAGTTCAAGAAAAAAATGATAAAACATTGAAGACTCTGTCGATGTTTTAGAACGTCATCCTAGCTATTTAGAACGGAAATAGTATAGTATAAGACAGTTATTACAGACAACTGCTATATATGTCCAATAACTAACCAGCCAAGATGAATGAACAATAAACATATCACTAATTGATAGAGTTAAGAGTAGTGCTGCTGTTCATATGATTATTATTTATTTATTTTTTTCAGATTCCATTGTGCTAAGATTCCTTCTCTTTTCAGCTGGATGGCTCCAACCATTGAGGTCGTCCTAAGGCTAGAGAGTCCATAGGATGCACTGACTAGAGTACTCTGTGCATGGTGATCTACTAGCTACTACACTCAATATTGGACAAAAGATACCCCAAAAGTGCCATGCAACCCTGTCCATTTTTCTATTATTAGCGGGCTGTACTGTGGTTTGGTGACAGGGCTTGCTGTCGCAATGCAGTTGGTTAGAATTTGTAGTTGCAAAAAAAAATGTATATATGCCCCTCTGCTGTGAAGAACATAATTGACTTGTTAATGAAATCTTTTGCATTTACTATATCCCAAAAAGATTCCAAGAAAAATAACTTGAGAAGAAGAAAGTAGTAGTACTACTGTAAATTGAGGTGTGATGCAAATCAAATTGAGTTGAGACAAGTGTATTTTCATTTACCAATTAAGTTGTTTTTCTCATGTTTATTTGGACTAATATAATATTTCTATTATTATTCAAAAATATGTTCCTATCGATTCATATAGCTCGATCTGGTTTTTGTTCTGTTTCTATTACTGGTATTTAATTCAGCATTTTTTGTCGACATTTTAGTGGCTTTCAGAGCTACTCTTCTTGTAAAACCAAAAAACAAAAAAGCAAAATAATTAAAGTGGGAAAAGCACACTAGGTGTCCAAAAGTTTTAACTTGACAAAGTAAAAGAAAAGGACAGAAGGAACCTTAGCTTAGCTATCAGGTGTGGTTAATAAAAATTAATTCTACTGTGCCCAATCATTCGCCTTTGGTTTGTTAATTTGGAGGTGAGATCTCAATGTGGGTCCCAGCTACATGCTATACACTCATCTCGTATCAGGTCAGGACAAACCAACGGACAACCGTCCATGGCGAATTTGATTTTCTCCTTGGACATTTTCACACGCGGTGACTTAAATTTATCCTCGCGAAATTCAAATTAAACTGTTTGCCATTAAAAAAGTTTTCCCTGAATTTTGTACGGTTGTAGTTTATTCCAGGGGATAAGAACAACATGACCAACAAGTGTGTAGCACATCGTTTGTCTGACAGCTTGTCTTTCTTCTCCTCGTTGTTTCAGAAGAGTTTTGTGAGTTGGATAGCAGCAACTAGCAGCTTGTCACCTCTCACTCACAATTAATAGATAATTTCAGGGTGTTATGCTCCCTCCGTCCCCTAATATAAGGATTTAAACATTTTACTTGTACTGTTTTACCATTCGTCTTATAAAAAACTTTTAGAATTATTATTTACTTTTTTACTTACTTTATTATCTAAAGTATTTTAAGCACAACTTTTTACTTTTTATATTTACATAAATTTTTTAAATAATATGAGTGGTCAAACAGTGCAAGCAAAATTTCAAAATCCCTTATATTATGGGATGGAGAGAGTACATGTTTAGGTAAAGAAAAATAAGATCATCCATGGTATCTATGGAAATTGTTGTAATTAGCCGCTGAGCTATCACACGATTTGTTGGGCTCCTTTCAGCGAATATGAACCAATAATGGATAAATTGTTAGTGGGAATACTCAATTAAAAGGAGGGAAAAGGCATGTGTGTATAAATACAATTAGGCTGAGTTCAGTACCCATAGCTCCCAACTCGTACCTCTCTTTTTCATACGTATGCTTTTCAAATTGCTAAACGGTGTATTTTTTAAAGATTTTTATATGAAAGTTGCTTTAAAAACTCATATTGATCTATTTTTGAAAAAAAAACTACTAATACTTAATTAATCACACGTTAATAGACCACTCCGTTTTCCGTGCAGAAGTGATTAGTTATGGAGCTTAGGAGGGTTAAACATTTAGTATAGGTTTTATGATAAATAAATTGTTGAAATGAGCAAAATTGTAGGGGAAAAAATAGAGTGGCCCCGAAAGCTATTCGTCAAGCCGATTGGGTTAATCATTTTGCACATTAATTTTGGAAGATGTTCCCATAGAATTCCCAACATGCATAAGGAGATGTACATCTATTTTAACCCTAACAATAAAATAGGGATATTGGACTGCCCTTGACGTAATTGTTTGATCATTTGGCGCGTTTAGCATATAAGAGCACAATACGTGTTAGTTATGCAATGTATTTACCAAAACAAGAAAAAGGTGCAAGACTCCCATTCTTTTGGCCTTTTCCTCACCAATTCCACACTCCTGCCTTGAGCTGTATATGACTTGTAAAAGATATTTGGTTTACAACTTTCCATTCCCCATAGGAGAAAGGCCCAACGGGACTTTTCGCCGGAGCTCCATTGATTGTGAAATATGGGAAATGTACCGGCAAATGGCCCCCTTTACGTTCGAAACAAAATACATCTCTCGTGGCATTCTAAGATACGGGGTATCTGTGTGCGTATGACTAGCATGTCTGAATTTTCCCCATGTAATAACATATGGTTGTAGTCAGCGGGGCCATGGGCGGCGGTGGGCCACGCGTTGCAGCGGAGAAGGTCAGGAGGGCGGCGCTGCGGCAGGTAGCAGCAAGACGTTGGCGACGATGTCTCTTTGGGTGGCAGGTGCTGCGGAGCACGACAGCGAAGGGTGCGGCGGAGGATGGCGGCGTCCTAAGCGTCGACGAATAGTCCTCGGCAAGAAGAAGGCGAATCCGGTAAAGGTGGTTTCGTAGGCAGTAGCGACCCTAGGGGCGATAGCGGCCTGCGAGTCCGGGTAGAAGACCTCCTCAGCTTCGGTAACTGCGGCCCTAGGGGCGGCGGTGGCCTAAGTGCCGGTACAAGGATCTTAGTGAGGAGGAGGCCGATCCCGGCGGTGGCAGTGGCCCTAGCTAGGGGCGGCAAAGGCCTCGGAGTCAGGACGAAAGAGGATATCCTCGGTGACAGCTGTTGAGGACTCCAATAGCGGCGGCAACGGGCTAGGGGTCTGAGAGGCGGAGGAGGATTCTGATGTCGATGGAGGTCTAGGAATCCAATGAAGCAGAAGCTGATCCTTTTGGCTCACATCTGGTCGGCTAGTTCTGACTGTATGACGATGGATGAGTGGGGTTTAACCGGCGTCACGTGGCGTCAGCTCACTTGAAGCGGATGAAGATAGCACCAGCGGAATTTCGTAGCGACAACGCACTAGGGGTGATGGCAATTAGATGACTTCCACTCGTTGAATTTGGCCACTTCAAGAGAGGATGTGGGGAAGCAGGGATGTATAGAGGTCGTAGTGTTTTTTTTTCCCTTTTTTTTTGGTTTTGTGTTCTCTTTGTTGAGATGTGAGTCTAATTGTTCTTGTATCATTTTGATTTTGTATATCCCTCGTAGATATAGAGGCCGGACTAATGAAAATCAATTATCTAAAAAAAATATGGTTGTAATCATTTCTTAATATTTAGCATAATAATCAACATTATTTTGCAAAGAAAAGGTAAAACCTAGACCATTGCATTATTATTGTTACTAAAATAAAAGAAATATAGTGCAGAAAAAATCATGATGAGGATTAGACATATATTCAGGAACTAGAGTGGACTCGAATCCTTATATACAAATTTTTATATACTACCGCATTATTATTTGTTTATATTTAAATAAGAAATAAGAATGGTTCCAGGGCGGCGCCGTACGTAGCCTAAAGAGAGAAAAGGGAGAAATTGGTGGAGAGCGCGTGGGAAGCGGCGGGCGGCGGCGGGGCTGCACGGATCCCACCCAATGGCGACGCGCCCTCTGCTCCATCGATCCCGACAACGCATCCAGAAGGCGCCGGCGACACCTCGCCGCCGATCGTCCGCCGCCCCTAGTCGCCGCCATCTCTCGATCATCCCCCTGTCCCTTCCCTTCCACGCACGGCCGGCCATTCCATCGCCGCCTACCTCCAGACCCAATGCATCCTCTCTCTCTCTCTCTCTCTCTCTCTCTCTCTCTGTCTCTGTGTTAATTTTGTAATGTATTAGCAACCATTCATGGATGGATGGATGATGATGATCATGGCCTCTGTCCTCTGTTTTTACTCGTGGCTGCAGACTAGTGCTGTCTTTTCTCTTGTTTGCTGTTCTAGAATCTGTGTGCTGTTTTCTAAACAATTTACTGTTTATATTTGTTTTGTTTTGTTTATTTTTGTAGTTGTAATATAAGGTTAGTCTTCTTAGTAAATATATTGAAAAAAGAAGAAGTAGATAACACGGTTTGAATCTTGGTAATTGTACTGTGCTCGACAAATTAGGACGTAATCCTATCGTTTCAGATTATAAAATGATTTGACTTTAGTCAAAGTCATGTTGTTTCAAGTTTGACTAATTTTATAGACAAATATAATAATATTTATAATACTAAATTAGTTAATTAAATATATTTTCATAATAAATTTGTCTTGAGTTAAAAATATTACTACTTTTTCTATAAAATTAGTCAAACTTAAAGCAGTTTGATTTTGACTAAAGTCAAGACGTCTTATAACCTGAAACGGATGTAGTACTGTATATGGGAACTAGCATGAAGATCTTGCTACTGAAAGTAAAATATCGAATGAAATTCGACGTGTATGAGAATTATACGGTAATCATAATTAATTAGAAGTGGCTGCATGTGAGAATGTTTGGTTCTAAAGCAGACAGACGAATTAAAAAAAAACACCACGGCAACGGAGGACGCTACTGTTCCTGTGAAATTCCTATGTTTAATTACCTAATCTGTTTTATGTAATGTGATAATTAAAAATTACTCTGGTGCTTATTTCACATTGTGATTTTACTTTACTATAACATAACTTAATTTGTATGAATATGTGTGTTATTAATTGGGTGGCAGTGCCACTAGCCAGCCAGGGGGTGGTGATGAGCATACTAGCTAGATTTGTGTTGTGTAGCTAAGCTGGTGGCCTTGTGTGCTCCACATCACTCCAAACCCTCTGTCCCAATCACCACATTTTTTCCTCTCCAAATCTATTAATTAATGATCCATTTCAATTCTTCATCACTGATTTATTCACCAATTAATTCTCTCTTTTTTTTTCTTCCACTACGCTCCAAAACTTCTCTCCCTATATATACCTCTCCCTTGTACTTGTCCAGTTCTTACACTCGTCTCACTTTACTACTCATTCCACTATTGTAAAGTCATAGAAAAAATTTATATAGAGAGAAAAAATTAGTGTTGTTATTGTTACTGGCTTTCTGCCAGACGAGACGAGCGAGCGCGCGAGTGTGTTGCTCTCTGGTCATCGTCGTCGTCGTCGCGATGCCGACGCCGTCGCACTTGAAGAACCCGCTCTGCTTCGACTTCCGGGCGGCGAGGCGGGTGCCGGAGACGCACGCGTGGCCGGGGCTGGACGACCACCCGGTGGTGGACGGCGGCGGCGGCGGCGGCGAGGACGCGGTGCCGGTGGTGGACGTCGGGGCGGGCGACGCGGCGGCGCGGGTGGCGCGGGCGGCGGAGCAGTGGGGCGCGTTCCTTCTGGTCGGGCACGGCGTGCCGGCGGCGCTGCTGTCGCGCGTCGAGGAGCGCGTCGCCCGCGTGTTCTCCCTGCCGGCGTCGGAGAAGATGCGCGCCGTCCGCGGCCCCGGCGAGCCCTGCGGCTACGGCTCGCCGCCCATCTCCTCCTTCTTCTCCAAGCTCATGTGGTCCGAGGGCTACACCTTCTCCCCTTCCTCCCTCCGCTCCGAGCTCCGCCGCCTCTGGCCCAAGTCCGGCGACGACTACCTCCTCTTCTGGTATATATACATATATACTCTCCCATGCATTCCATGCACATACACTCTACGTATATATCTACCTCTACGTATATATCTACGTATTGATCTACGTATAATATACGCAGTGACGTGATGGAGGAGTTTCACAAGGAGATGCGGCGGCTAGCCGACGAGTTGCTGAGGTTGTTCTTGAGGGCGCTGGGGCTCACCGGCGAGGAGGTCGCCGGAGTCGAGGCGGAGAGGAGGATCGGCGAGAGGATGACGGCGACGGTGCACCTCAACTGGTACCCGAGGTGCCCGGAGCCGCGGCGAGCGCTGGGGCTCATCGCGCACACGGACTCGGGCTTCTTCACCTTCGTGCTCCAGAGCCTCGTCCCGGGGCTGCAGCTGTTCCGTCGAGGGCCCGACCGGTGGGTGGCGGTGCCGGCGGTGGCGGGGGCCTTCGTCGTCAACGTCGGCGACCTCTTCCACATCCTCACCAACGGCCGCTTCCACAGCGTCTACCACCGCGCCGTCGTGAACCGCGACCGCGACCGGGTCTCGCTCGGCTACTTCCTCGGCCCGCCGCCGGACGCCGAGGTGGCGCCGCTGCCGGAGGCCGTGCCGGCCGGCCGGAGCCCCGCCTACCGCGCTGTCACGTGGCCGGAGTACATGGCCGTCCGCAAGAAGGCCTTCGCCACCGGCGGCTCCGCCCTCAAGATGGTCTCCACCGACGCCGCCGCCGCCGCCGACGAACACGACGACGTCGCCGCCGCCGCCGACGTCCACGCATAAGCTATAGCTACTAGCTACCTCGATCTCACGCAAAAAAAAAAAGAAACAATTAATAGAGCAAAAAAAAAAAGAAGAGAAAATGGTGGTACTTGTGTTTAAGGTTTCCTCCATGCAAAATGGTTTGCATGCATGCATGCAAAGCTAGCATCTGCAGCTGCAAGAATTACAAGAGCAGAGAAGCAGACAGCTAGATGGAGATAATTAATTAATTAATTAATCTAATTAAGCATGCAATAATTAAGATTATTATTCTGATTTCAGAACTGAAAAAAAAAGTGTGGTTAATTAATTATTGGTTAGGCTTAATTTTATCTAGATGTAGAAAAAGAATCAAGATCTTCAAGCAAGAGAGAAGAGGATCGAAGAAGAAGGAAAAGAAAACGAAAAGGACATGCTGTGTTGTCTCTTCTAGTTGTACCCTGGCTGCTGATTAAGTGCTTTGTTTTGTTGCTGCAAGCTTGTCGTTACTGATTATTAGTTAGTTATGCATCTAATTGATTAAACTAATCTGTTTGGCATTTTGGCTCGAGCTAAGCTATAGCCAGGCTGGTCAATGATAGGAACTTGTACAATTTAAGCAATTGAACCTGATCCTGTACTGGCATGTATGTATATATGCAAGTGATGAGAACCACTAGCTAGTATAGCTAGACATGTATTTGTATAGATGTGTGTGTGTATGTATATTTATATTCCTACAGTGGAATAGGCCATGGATGTGTAAGCTAGTGCAGCTACAAGTCTGCAACTTTGTAGGACACATCTGGCTTTGTACTGTTGTGCAAGCAAGCATGCTCTCAACAAGTTAACAAACCAGATGGGCCAGACAATGCATGCATGATCCACACGGATACAATGCAAGATGTAGAAGAAGAGAAGAACAAGCAAGAAATAGTACATGGTTATATGTTCAGGGAAGCTCGAAATTCTGAGAAGCAGCTAAGATGAGTAGCTAGCTGGATTTTGTATGAATGAATGAATCTGAAAAAGTAAAACTAAACTGGATTTTGTATTTCCTGATTTCTAGTTTATTTTTTTAGATTTTACAACTATAAATTCTTGGAATTTTGTTAAAGAATTAATTAGGATTCTGTTTGAGGGAGTCGAAGATTTCGAGAGAAGCCATGGCTCCGAGAAGCTCCTCGAAACAGGGCTACACTATGTGCTAGCTTCTTTTTTTTTCTTTTTTTCTTTTTTTTTCTTTTTTTTATGCCGGGAACACTATGTGCTAGCTGTGTGTTTACGAATCATGTACATAATACATGTGGGGCAAGAGCCTGAAAGATGCAGGGTTTGGGCTTTTCCTGCAAGCACAAGGCCACAAGGGAGCCCCTTTTGTTCTGAAAGAGTGAAAGAAATTGGAGATCTCTGCAGGGATCCCTTTTTACTTTTTGCATTTCAGCCTGGACACATCTATGATCTACTGACTACTACCCCCTCATTTGCATGCATGCATGCATGAATGAATGATGCAAAACCAGAGAAGATGCCATGCATATGTGCATTAGGAGTTAGGACACAGGGCCAGGCCTCCTCAACTAACATTCAGATTTTCAGAGGCTGCAACTTGCAAGCAAATCTAGTACAAAGTACTACTAGTGCCAATGCCAAATCAGATGCCATCTCTATCTCCATCACACACACAAAAGCTGAGTAGTTAGAGAGGCAGTCAGTACAGACATGGAGGCAGAGGAAATTTATGTGATGGTTGCAGAGGAAGCCAATCCAGGGGACTGGAAATCTGAAGTTTGGTGAAGGAAGCAAAGAGAATGATGAGTGAGCTAGTAGTAGCAAAGCTAGGTCACTGAGCCCAGTGAGTGAGTGAGCGACTGACTGGATGAGTGAATGAGCATGTGCAGAAGCAAATTGAATGCATGAACACAAGAGAGATTTTAATTTCTCGGCATCATTCTCTTCCTCCCATTGAGATCATTTCATTTCATCTCTCTCCCTCCATAGCTGGCATGCAGCACGGCAGCCAAGTCACTGAACACAGGGCAATATTAAGCCATTGCAGGGGATGATCAGTTGTTGCATGCAATATTCACTGTCCGTCCAGTGAATCAATTCCAAGAATTAATGCCACCGATTTTTTATTTTTGATCCGCACGCATCCCTGCACAGCAAAGAAATTAAAAAACCGTCGGTTTTCGATCAAATTTGGATCAATCAAACTTCTCCCCTCAAGAAAACATAAATAAAATTATATAATAAAGAGCTCACCGTCTTCGTCGCCATCGTCTATCTATGGATGGTGACATGGATGGGTAGGTGTAGCAGAGCAGATACGGCGGGCTCCATTGGGGCCTTTCTGTCTACCCGGAGCCCGGACAGGCACCGCGACCTCCACAGTACGCCGGCCGGGCGAGCCGGAGCCCCGGACACCGACGGCGCCCGCGGCATTTTGCCATTGCCACCTCATTTTTCATCTCCTCATCTCCATTTTTTTTATCATCTTTTTTCAGACAACGATTTGTTGTTATCTTCTTGCAGAGTAGGCATGCCAACTAGGCTCGCCAGCGAGTCGCGCCACTGTGATATATGGCCTGTATTTTTCCGGGCTTCATTATCTAACACTATCCGTAAACCGGAATCCGCGTGTAGTATTTGTCTAGGCTCTAGAAAATTCCTGGATCCGCCACGCGGAGAGTCGCGTGGCTGGATTTATATGCATGTAGTTGTAGTTCAGGTGCCATGGTGAAAGCTAGAGGTATGGAAGGGAGCTAGGTTGGAACACTTGTAAGGAGGAGGTGCAACCATGTGTAAGGCAAGATGGATATGGGTGAAAAACCGGATATATGATGATTTCTTTGCAGGTTAATCTTCGCTTTCTGATCTTTACTGAACCTCATCTGGAACCAACCAATCCGGGCCTGAATATATATATAAACCTTTTAAAAAAATCCACAATATGGCACTCGTACAAACGTGCAATTAATTACTCCCTGGAAAAGATCATAGTCTCCTACCATTAGTAGCAAGTAGTAGTAGCTATCCCGTTTTTCGCATGAAGGTGTTTGTGCCGGATTGGGAATTTGGATTGCTGCTTGGTTTCATGGTGTGACACCACATGGAGGATAACGATGGCCGGCCGGCCGCCTCGAGCACACGCAACTCAACCCTGCCTCAAAGCTCAAAACCAGTAGAAGGGTAGGATAGGATGCTGGAGATGGAGTGAGCTCTACTCCGCCAACGACAGCCAGGCGCGACGACATGGCACTGGCTGTCGTGGCGGAACCTAGAAAGATTTTAGAGCCCGGACAAATCTAACTACAAGATGATATAACGTTAGTTATGGTGGCAAAACCGAGTAAACTTTTAGAGTCCGGACAAATCTAACTACAAACGACATAACGCTAGTTGTTGTGGCAAAACCGAGTGAACTTTTAGAGCCCGGATAAATCTAACTACAAACGATCGAAACGATATGACGCTGGTTGTCGTGACAGAACCGAGTAAACTTTTAGAGCCCAGATAAATCTAACTGCATTAAGTATTTGATATCTATTGGTTGGCTTTAGTATAACGGAGCCAAAAATAACTTTTAGAGCCCGAACGAATCTAACTACTGGCTGGTTATGTGCATCTCGCGATGCAGAGGCTGGGATTTGACCTCTCCCAAGCATCGTCCAGCGGTATTTGACATCTCACTAAAAACCACGATGCAAATACAACGGCAGACAGACTGCTAGCTGGAATGAAACAGGGAGAGATGGTTTCACGTTGAATTATTCTCCTTTTCAAGCTGTAAAAGGATGGTGGTTCAGAAACAGTAAAAGAAGTTGCTGCCACTTTGATGCCATCGTCGTTGTCTACTGTTCTTTGTGTGTGTGTGTGTGTGACTGACCATGACAGTCAGCAATACATACACATTGCCGGTGTGTAAATACGGCCGTAAATTTCACAATTAAGACGGGAGGACAAACGAGGCACATTGATTTCTTCTTAATCACCACGCGCAGTTAATGGCGACGCAGTAATAATAACTCTAGATCTCTCCTCTTTCTTCTACCTTTGGCCATGAACAAGATGAGCTGCGACCCCAAAGAGGACCACCCAGGATCAGGGTTTTCTGGCACGATCATATGGCAGATGACACACACAACCATGATTTCGATCGATCACCCAGCACGGCAAAAGCGTAATGGTCTCTGAAATTATCTGAATTGGCATATGCTGAGTGCATACATGATGATCCACTCCATAATGCTCCTCTGTTCTGAACTTCTGATTAATGTTGATCCACCAACCTGGTCCAGCGTTTAATTCCCAGGATAACATCGATCCTCTCCAAAGAAACAAAAGGATGTGATAGACTAAAGCCTCTCCTTCAGGAATCTTACAGGATTTTCACATGAACCAGTTCGATTCCGACAAAAATCCTCGAAAACTAATAGTATTATTCAATCCACTCCATAATGCAGACAGCATGCATGAATGGCTTGATCTTGGTAGCTAGCGAGGTACTCTAGCTAGAATCCATGGCATGGCCTTTTCACTGCAGAAGGGTTGGCCGGGAGGGACAGGGATAATATCATCGATGTTTAATCAGTCAGGTTGGGGGGCACCGGCAGCTGCAGCTAGCTAGGCTAAGCAACAGTGCTACTGCAGGGGGACAGTGGTGTTGATGTGTAATGCTACAGCTACTGTATGTTGGTTTTGGCTCCAGATCAATCTATCAGATTCAGATATACAAACTGTACATTCCAAACAAGATGGGGATCGGATATGATCATCCATAGATGAACAGTCAGGTGGTTAGCGATGGAAGGAACAGTGCCGGATGCTGCTAGCTGCAGCTGCTGCTGATAGCTGGCTGGTCGAGAGGCATCATCAACTCCATTGCACTGGGGAAAGCTGCATCATGCATGTAATGCAGATGCAGATGCCGTTCTGAACATCTGAATGTTGCAGGGCTGGGGCTGGGCTTGCTATGCTAGCTAGTAGCAAAGCAATGCAATCCAATGACAATGCCCGATACAGTATTGGGTTATCTACCCTCCTTGGAATGGATGCAGAGACATGCAGTGAATCATTATTGTGTTCGCCTCTCATGCAGGAGTACTCCCTGCATACTCATAAGGGTACCCACAATGGTTATCTATAGGCTCTATATAAGAGATCCATGTCAGCATATTTTCCTACTTGGAAGAGATTAAATGAAGAGAGAGAGCAAAGCTATCTACTAACCTGGAGATAGTCTATAGAGAAAAACGAGGCAATGTATTAGAGAGCTATAGATACCCATGTAGACATACTATTGAGATGATTTACTATTAATCTAGTCTATTGCTGAGATGTACATGTTTTATAGATAACACCTTACTTTACCATTGCGGGTGCTCTAAAGCATACTCATAAATAAAGCCGTTTAGGACAATGTTTAAGTCAAACCTTGGAATATAAATCATGAATAAAGTTGTTGAGTTTGAAAATATAAAAATTATATGAATAGATTTGTCTTGAAAAATACTTTCATAAAAGTATACATATATCACTTTTCAATAAATATTTTTATAGAAAAAAGAAGTCAAAGTTATGTTTTGGAGACTCGTGTCGCTGTCCTAAACGACTTCTTTTACGAGTATGTAGGGAGTACTGCACAATACTACTACTCCATCCATCCCAAATTATAAGACACTCTTTTTAAGGAAAATCAAACTTGATAATTTTTGACAACTTTTAACTAGTAAGCATACTAATCATATATAGGCTAAGTATTATGAATGTTATATCACTATATTCATATTTTAAAATATTTTCATGTGATACTAATTTCATATTCGTGGAGAGCATAAAATAAAATAAATTAATAATCAAAATATATAATTGAAGACGTATAAAAAAGATTCTTATAATTTGGGATGTACTTTTCAACGAGCAGTGCTTATCAGTGGCAGAAAGAAAACAGTGTATGCATACAAATGGAACTGACACAAATTCCAAAAAGATGAACTTGCATCATACTGTAGGTCACTGCATGCATGCAATGCAATGGACACATACTAGAGTGGTTCCTACCTGCTGCTCTACTTGTTTCTAGCAGGGTGACTGCACAATAATGAGTTTGCAAATTATAGAGTTGCATGTACCGATCTAGTTCATCTTGAATATTAAGATGACAAGAAAAGACGAGCAATTCACTTATATTTCAATACAATACTACAGCTGACGTGAAAACTGCAATTATTTTGTGTCAGCCAGATGCATATCAAGCCTAGAGGTCTTAAATTCGAATCACGACTGACTACAAGTTTTTTTAAAAAAAAAAAGAAAAAAAAACAATGGCTGACTACAGTTGGCAGCCTTCAGATGGACCTCATAAAGGAAGCTGTCTCAAAAAGGACCAAAACACACCTTAGAATTAATCGTCCTAGTGTTGGTTTGTCCTAGTGTTGGTACACACACGCAGGCAGATCGAGCCAACGACATGGACACGTAGCCTACTGGCTGACTACACGATTAATTAAGCACATGCTAATAGCGTTGGACAAACCAAAAACATCGAACAAAAGCTTCAGTTACCCAGCATTGTCAGCATTAATATGTCTAAAGTTGCAGCAGCAGCAGCAGCAGCAGCTACTACGTGCTCGGATCAGACACCACACGTATGTGGCTTGCGTGTTTTGAACTGATTGGGTGGTTGATTAGCTTAAGCCTGGGTCAACTAGTGTTAATTAGTCTTCGTCAAACAGATATATGTACGTCTCCATCTACATTATGTTTGTCGATCGAACAGCGTGAGGCCCATGGCGGTTGGAAAGCTGAAGCTGGACAGGCACGGAATGCTGGGAAAAAAGGGTTGCTTCAGATGACAACTAGCAGCTGGGTCGCAACGATGACAGCCCAAGCAACCCGAAGATTTTAATTACCAGTACTACTCCCTCGGTCCCTCCTTCCCAAAATATCCGCATTTCTAATGTACAATTGTTTTGTACTTGCATATTTGTTTTGTACTTGTATTAACAAAATATGCGAAATTAAATAAGAGACATTGAAATTGGTCAAAACCGGGAAATTAAATAAGAGACTACTGTGATTAGTTGAAATAAGAGCATGAAATTGTTATATTTTAAAATAAATTCTTAACGCTCGAAGTTGATATATTTTGAGACAGATGACACAAGCCAAGGTTTACCAAATTGTTTAGGGTGGGGTTACCGCCACGCCACGCCACGGTTTGGCGGTTATCACGGTAACCACACGGTATACCATGATTTTAAAAACTGAAAAGGTTACCGTACGGTTTTGTAAAGCATGACGCAAGGTGTGCATGTGATTGCAGTCACTAGCACGCATCCAGGCGAGTGACCGTGACATGAACCCACTGCTGCGACGACAACGTTGATGGAGACAGATGACATGTAGACGCCGGCCCGAACAAGTGAACAACTAGCCGGTGCAATTAAAGCCGTGGCTCTTGCCTATCTCAATTTTAACGGGTGAGGGGTGACCAAGGTGATGTGTATCGCAAATGCGTCGGTGGCTTGCATTGAGCACGTGTAATGTGAGGCGTGCGACCATATCCCCAAACTCGGCTAACCCTTGGCAGAGAAGACATCGTCACCAACGAATTACGTATAGGCGAGTGACTCTCATTGGAATTACCATGATGAAGAGGCTGTGAGAATTACAATGTGGTGAGGTTGTGGACAATGTGAAGCGGAAGGTTTTAATTGGGCAAGAGTTCCAACGTCGCACGAAGTCTAATTTTACGAAAAGGGAGTATACGCTTTTGGTTTGGAGAAGGCATGGATGCATGGGTAGGCAAGAAGGCAGGCGACAAGAAGCAGCACGAGACAGGAGGCCCAAGACAGAGATGAGCTGGGCCCAAGATGAGATGAGATGAGATAGAGGGGGTGCGATTCTGACAGCGGCGTGTGCACGGCATGAGGTGGCTGCTGCCCCGCCGCCAGCCGATGTGGGAGGGCCCGGGCCCCGGCCGGCGACAGAGACATGGTGTGGGCGTCGCCGGCGCAGGGGACAGCCAACCGTGCCAAATGGCCCCCCGGCATGTGCGCGATCGTGTCGCCCAGCACTGCCTCTCGATCGGCCACGCCGTCAAATCAAAATGGGCGGGGACAGACAAGTAGAACAGCCAGCCAACCAGACACCAGCAGTGCTCATCTCTTAGGAGTATCTTCTACAAGTATGTTGTATACGCATATGATATAGCAGAGGACACAAGGGTATAATGAAAAACTCACCAGGTAAGAAGGGCAAGGGGCAAGGAGAGATGGCGAAGGGGATGCTTGGTGTTGGTGTCCAGGACCAATCTTTTAACACCCAGCGCTCTGCTACAATGTGCAAAATATATATGCGGCATCAGGGACCGTCCCTTGCCTTTTGTTTTCCATTTCATATGTAAAAAGTTGAGCCAGTCCAAAGTTTTCATGGCAGAATGTTAACGCTAAGATGATAGATCGACAAAGAAGAATTGAATGTGCCAATGCATAATGCCATGGAACAAAGTGATATCCCAGCTGATCGATCAGTCTAAAGTCAGCACGACAGGATGTGACCAACACTCGCTCTAAGTCCATCTGCATGCAAGTTCACCGACTATCCGCCGTGCTTTTGATCATAGGTGCCCATAACTAAGACTCAAGTCAGCGAGCGAATGTATTTCTTGCCTGTGAAGTCTTTCAGCTGCTAATGCTTTATATCCTTTGAAAGAAATACAGGTATCCCATATCCTTGGGCAAGTCGACAGAGGCAGCAACCTTACTATCATTGAATATTACCCACCTCCCGTCTTTGAGGACATGGGCAACGTAGTGCCCACAATGGGTAGAGGTGCCCATATGGCTCACAAACGCCATCAATTTGTATCCTGCAGAGCATAGAGCAATGTTAATAAACCAAGAACTGCAAAACACACACACATACTGAAGATAGATAATCAACCATCTAGAAGTATTGAACCCAATGGTTTGGAAACACCTACAGTCTGAGACAAGTTTGGAGCTTACTTTTATATGGTTTGGCTAATCATTCACTACCATGGATTTCTTTACATATATCTTAAAAGAAAAAAAAATTAAAAAAGTAAGTTTTCTTGGAAACTTAGATGGGACATGGGTCATATAATTGTAAATCCACATCCATTTCTTGACGATAATGTGCCATCGTTATTCAGAAATGCTCAGGGCATGTACAAAGTCATCTTTCAAATGTTGCAAACTACAAATTCAACATTAACAGTTCAGAATGTTAATGAAATTAGCTCATGAGATTGGAAGCTTGGCACTAGAAACAGTAAAACAGAAGGGGTAGAAAAACTTACTGCCACTTCCATCTGGTATGTGTGCATCATCATCTTCCATATTGCTTGTTGAAGAATCAGTAGGTACTGAGCTAAAAGCCTCAGGGTGGCTAAAAATCCAGTCTGTTGCTCTCTCGATATTTCCACCCTATCACATTAGAAGTACAAAACATAAGCCTCCGATCAAAAAGGTTGGTTGCAGACAACGGGAAAGGAACACCCTAAGACAGTTTTGAAAGGTCATTATATGAAAATAAGCAAATATCAACTTTCTGAGAGGTATTCAACATTGCGAACTGTACAAGAAAATGTAAAAGATCAACTATCATGGATGAAATTAAAAACAGAAGATTATTACAGAAGCTGCCAAGGCCTTTCGAGCAACATCTTCTTGAAATCCGAAGGAAACAAGAGTTTGAACGCTAGTTTCATCAACAGTTTGTTCAGCAGCCTGTGAATCTTTAGATATTGGATCGTTGATATCTGTATAGCAGAAAGGTGATTAAAGTTTGTAGCGGTCAAGTTACAAATTACAAGACGGCCAATCATCCTTTCATGATGACAAAGAAGTAATATGTAACATTTCTGTTTGTATACTGACCTGGATCATCCATGTGTGAGAGAAGCCAATTCATCGCCTCCTCAACTCCTGTGTTTGATGTACTAATAGCAGCTTTCTGGCAATGAAGATAATTGAACCCCATGCTTGCCAGCTGAGATACAATGTCCTCACTGGCAACAGGATGAACAGGTTCAGCTTTGTTATCACCAGAAGCTGCAAGAATATGTTGCAGTCAGCAAAGTCAATCGGGAAAATCTGATCAAGTTGAAAATCTAATAAACAACAGTCTAACCTCCTTCAGGTAGTAGCTCTTCACCAGGCTGTATGCCTTTGCTGCGCATGTGCGAGATATCAATTATATCTGGCACATCTACGTATACATCTGAGGGGAAATTCAATGTCAAGACTCAAGACAACAAATGACCAAATATGGTGAAAAGAAACTGAATTACTGTCTACATGGAAACTTAGTTACTACCTACGTCCCAAAATATAAGGAGTACGTTGGACTCGGTTATTATGAAAGTGGAACTAAATGGGAGAAGGCTGTGATTGGTTGAGAAGAGGAGGTAGGTAGAGAATTTGAATGGTGGAAGATTGTGGCTGGTTGAGAAGAGAATGTAGGTGGAGAAGTTGTTATATTTGGGACAAATATTGAAGGCTAGAAGTTGTTATATTTTGGGATGGAGGGAGTGTATGCACCACGAAACCAGCTCAGGTTCCAAAATTTCTCAAACAGGAGAAGTGAAATACTAAGAACTTAGAAGTAAAGCCTAGTTGTTATTCCTGCCAAATTATAGGATTACTTCAAAATTATTGTTTGTTGGAGACAGAGTACATCAAACAATGCGATGTGTTACATCACACTACCTCCCTTTTTAAATAGATGAAGCCGTTGACTTTTTGTTACACGTTTGACCATTATAATTTATTTCGTTGTGAGTTGTTTTATCACTCAAAGTACATTAAGCATGGTTTATATATTATATATTTGCATAAAATTTTTGAATAAGACGAATGATCAAACATGTGTTCAAAAGTCAACGGCATCATCTATTAAAAAATGGAGGGAATATCATTCGCTGGTAATAAAGCCTCATTCCAATCAACTTCTATCAACATGAATTATGGGATAAAAAGTTTACTGGGCCAGAAAATACGAAGAATATAGGTCATCATATGGATAGGTACTGCTAGAGTGCTAGTTCTTTCAGGAAATCAGTCCGCCATACAGTTTGGGGCAACTATTCGAATCTAGAGTCAGCACACATGAGAGACAACTGACACTTGATAGGGACATTACCTAGTTTCTTTGGCACCCATCCTGCTTCCATTACAAACTTGCGCATCTGCAACACCAGGTAATCAGGAAATGTTTTAAAGCCAGCAGTCCTGAAAACCAACAAGTTATATAATGTGTTAGTAAGAAGCCATCTCCTGTTTCCACATCATTAAACAGACCTATACTAAAACTATAATGAACATACCATTTTACTATTTGCACACAAGGACAATGTTGAAACAAAACATTGTGAATGATCCAGGAGACTAAATAAGCAGAGGAATCATGTTCAAAAATAAAAACCAAGGTCATGACACCTCACACTGAGAAATTAAAAAAACAAGGACTGGAAGTTCCCTATTAAGTGTCTCGGTAATGGTCTTAAGATAGTACGACTAAATTATAGCAGTACACCCAGTCACAGTAATGTGTTAATGTTGAATTGCTCAGGCATTACATTTCATCTGCTATATTGAGTTGAATTACAGCTAGCCAAGTTACATATAAGGCAAGTTTGAGAGATTCAGTCTTTTACAAACTGAACATGCCACAGATATGAGTTTGCTTGCATTTTGAAATATTTCTTATTCAATCAATAAGGCTGTACCACATTTCCATGTATATAATAGAACCAAATGGCAATGAAGATATGCATACTTAATTGCTGTTGTCTTTGAATTCAATGCAGTGCTGTAAAATTCAGGCACTTCCTCCGCGCCTGAAAAACTTGCTAAGCATGCCTCCAGTGGGACTCTAGGCCTCACAATTTCCTCATTAGACCTGTTTTATGGAAGCAAAGTGAAACATAAGTCGTGCTCATTAGACAGTGCATGAGCTATGAACAACTTACACTTCCTTTCCATCCAAATCCATTGCAGCTTTCTTCTCATGAAATGCTTCTAGCTGCTCTGCATATCTCACAGGTGTCAAGGATATATGCACTAACTTTATAATACAACAGGGAAAAAGGTTTTAAAGTCACCTTTGTTAGTAGCTTCATGTAACGGTATGTTCAAAGAAAGAATGTAGTCAGAACGTTTGTTATAGGAGACTTTTCCAGAAGGGCATTGAAGACGCTCCTCAATGAAGAATTTGAACCCTGTAAAAGGATTCAGCTCATGGTTTCCGGTGTTTGCCTGATCAACTTGGTCAATAAGATGAAGGAAGAAATCAAGCGCATCCTGGACAAAGAGATGAGTTAAAATGACTATTTGGAAAAAATTGTACCCAAAATTGCAGTTAATGATGCAAAGGAAAATTCAAATAAGTAGCTCCTCAACCAAAAATGTGTGATTCCAGGTCCAAAGTACCTGTTGCCTCATACTGGAAAATTCGGGATGCTTTGCAGCAATAACTGTCTTAAACATACGAGGGTGTATTCCTTCTTGTCCCTATCAATATGGAACATAAAAATTAGGAGTATTCAAAAGTGTGTCCAAAAGTACTATTCAGGCTGTAAGTATCAAAAAATGAGAATAGGATCAAAATGAGATCTGCTGATCACATTATGTATCAGAAAACTTAGCAGGTATAGTAAGTATATGGTACTCCCGACCTTGGGCCCTGTTAGGAACGCCAAACATTTTCAGATTCCATAGGATTGAACTATATCGTGAGTAATTCCATTATTCCAGACAGGGTCTCGATTCATATTGAAAGTGACCAGTGGTTAAAATTGCATAGAATTGAAGGAATAGAAGTTAAAGAATTTGTGCATCCAATCAGTGAATATTGGCTGAGTTGAAATCCACAATAGTATTAAACTTCCAAACATGTGGGTAGGATTCCATGTTTACACCATGTTTGATAGCAGGAAGCTGTGTGTAGCACATTTAGGAATTAAAGCTTCCTTAGAATTTGACTTGAGTCACAATTTATGCTACAGAAAAGGAATATTCCAACTTCCAAGTTCTCGCACACAGTTAAATGCAGGCAGGTTTTGTATATCAGTTGAGACTTGAGAGGACTTGCCCACCCAAATAGGGACCATATTTGTCAGAGAATTAAGAAGCTGTAATTTGTGCACATATCCAAAATAAAACAAGAAAGCAGTCTACTCGAAGATTGAACCATTACTGAAACAAACAAAATTGCTAAGGTAAGTAGGTAACTACCAACAACACAAAGCGTAACAACAGGCAAATATACAAACAAATTCTTACCTCCTGATTTGGCACAGAGTATTTGCCAGAGAGCATTCCATGAGCCAACTTTGTCCTGAAAATGTCAAGTGATGAGTATAAGAGCGGAAATATTTTTTACTAAAACTTCTTCCATAAAAATAGATTCTTTCTAGATTTCTTTTATCATACCACAGTAGCACTGAATTGAGGAAAACGTTCACTTAGAAACAAAATGCAAAGCCTTCAATGGACACTTGGACAGCATGATATATGTTTGATTACAGCATTTGCTATGAGTCTAACACACTGGACCACTACAGCACCCAGGATGAATTCCCTCCAGCAGCTACCAAGCGCGAGCAAAGAAACAAGAAAGTGCTGATTCACCAAAAAAAAAAAGATCCTAGAAAGAATCACTTTGTTTGTGATTGCAAGTGTTTAAAAAAGTAATTGTACCCGAATTACGGTTTCTTCACATACAACCATACAGGATAAATGGCCAAAAAACTGCTTTATGTATTATCCTTACATTTAGCATTAGAAGAAGGTAACACTGCATCTCACACCAACTACCTCAGAATAGTGACTAATCCAATACCAATACACGCAAAAACACAGATCAGCTGGTGTACACTTACATTTGCATGTTCAAGTCCAATGTTGGATCAGCTGGGGCAATTGCAAATGCAGCTTTCAAGCTCTGCTTCTCAAAGTAGCTGAAATGATGCAAGAAATAAATGCAAGAGCATGTGCTACTAAAAAGGAAAAAATGCAACTCTAGACAAGAAGTGCTGAAGTATCAATTGAGAAAGTAGAACCAACCGTGATATAAAAGGATGAGTTGAAAACATAACTTGCATTACTGAGGCCATATAGCAACTGCAAAGAAGGAAACGCATGCATTACATAAGAGAAATTATTACAAAAGAAAATTCATGACGTCAACCAATGAACCAAAGCTACCTATTTCCAAGATTTACAAGGCCAGTATAACCAGGGCCGTATAAAAGTTCGGCATCTTTGCCACTTTCTTGTATTCTATTCCAGTCATAATTTGTGTTGTGATCAAGCTCTCTTTCAGCAGTAGTCATCTCGGTCTGCACAACAAAAGGGTCACATCAAATAGCCTCTAAACTAGACAGATAGACAAGCATATAAAGGGGAAAACACAGTATGAACATGAGATGCTACAGAATATATTATTCCCATGAAAAAGTACTAATCTGTTACTATCACAATAAAAAAAGCAAGTCATATTGAGCAGAGCTAAATTATCGCTCATAAATGTCATCGAAAATGATACTACTCACCTTTTGGAGTGAAGAAAAATCAATACCAAAATGTGACAAATGCTGCGCTAATAGTGGATCTTCAACGCTATCATCTTCTGGGTATGAGAAAACGTCTGAGCTGTCACAGAAAAGCTTGTATGAATAGGTATATTTAAATATAAAACAACAGTAACTTCAGCAGCACATGCCCTTGATAGGAAGGTTGCTTTAGGACTTTAAGAATATTCTTTGTTAAAACTAAAATAAGACGAAAGCAAAATATTTCAATGGAAGGTTAAAATATCAGTGTAAATTACTTTTATAGTAGCTAATTGGGCTGTGTGTTATAAATTATGAAGTACGAGCAGTATGTATCCAGGGAACAACTCTGGAATTTAAGAACGAGTCTTACTGATTAAAGTGAATATTCAATAATAATTGCAATATACTCCCTCCAATCACAAAATCATTAACATTTTCCAACTTTTTGTGCCTCTGAATAAAGACAAGTATTTATAACAAACATATCTCTAAAAGCTATTTAAGTATTACCTCTGGTTTTAAATATATGACACCATCCACTTCTTTTCTCAAACGTTGACCAACAATGTTTATTCAATTACTTAGTTAAGTAAAGTGGTCATCAAATGTACTTTAAGAGTGCCTTATATGTTTGTTTATTTGCACAAATATTTCTAGAGAAGACAAATAGTCAAACGAATTTAAAAGGTCCACCGTTTTGTATATTTAAAACTAGAGGGAGTATAGTATTCTAAAAGTGCATTCCAAGTTGAGCATCATATATATGACACTTTTAATTTAGATATTACAAAGGATACAGTTTGTGAGAGGTTAAAAGGGGTTTAGTTCAATTTTTCACAGGCGACAACCCAATGTCACCGTAAGTTGTATTCGATAATAGAAGAGGAAGCCTAAATATGTAAAAGGTCCACGAGTAGCATTACCTGCTGCTTCTAAATCAGCAGTAATTGTTCCAAGCTTTACCGCAAGAGGATATTTAGTCTGTTCGTAGTGTTCAATAGCATGATTATTCCCCCCACTTCCATCCCAAAGCCGCCTCCCACATAGGATCATGCCATCAGTTAAATTTAACCAGAGATTCTCAGTTTTATCACACTTGCTGCACTTCCATCCTGTAGGTGGCACAATGACACCATTGTCTAGCTGCTTCAGATCCATAGCATGTGCACTGACTTTTTTCTTGTCAGCAACCCAAGAAGCCAATTGTTGTTTTCGATCAGCACTTTCGGCAAGTATAACTTTGTCAACTGCAATCCTAACCTGTGGAGTTGTAGAGTAGTAAGTAACTACTATGTAGTAAGTAAGTACAATCTCTTATGTCAAGCACAGTTACCTTCTCTGGCAAGTCAATTGATGGAAAAGGGAGAGAAGTAAATTCAGGCAAGATAACAATTTCAAAAGCCTCATCGTATTCGGGTTCTTGATCAGTGAAACCTCCCTCCACTCCTATAAATTGTAGAAAACCCGGATTAGTAAAGATGGTCAACGCATTCATCTATTTGCCATCATGGGAATACAGAACAGAGAAAATACAACTATATAGATCTAAATCCAGGACATAGGCAACTATTCTAATTACAAATAACTAGCATACAGATATCACATAACAAACAATTCACCAACATGGCCACCATATGTTGGTCTCTGTTTCCAGATTAGCAAACAAAGCAATGCACTACCATATTTTTTCTCTACAGCACAGTAGCTCAACAGATCAAACAGAACACAAGATATATGATAACTACCATAGTTTGGTAAGTCTCTACCACAAAGGGGAACAGATAATGGGGATACAGATTTTCAACAGTATGAAATACGATGTTGATCATAGGGTAAAAACAAGTCGCAATAGGAAAACGATCACATCATCCAAACACAATCACATACCCTAACGCGATTCATGCGTTCACAATTTTAACAGTATGAAATACACGATGGTGATCAGTGGGAAAGCGCTGTCACTCATACCGATGGCGAGTAGCGTGGGCTTCTTCAGCGGGCGATCCGCCTCGTCGTCGGGCTCCGGCTTCCGGCGCTGCACGATGTGGAGGTACACGGGGTTCCCACTCTTCTCGTAGTTCCACGCCACGTGCTCCCTCCCGAACCCCAGGAACGAGGTCATGTCGACGTACAGCCCACCCTCCGACCTCTGCACGGCGAAATCGGCGTCAAAACCCTAACCCTAGGAAACCAGAGCGAAGGGGGGGACAAGGCGTGGGTGGGTGGGTGGGTGGTTGGTTGGTTTACCGGGGTGTCGAAGGAGACGCAGCACTCGTCCTTGTGGATGCGGCTGCCGGGCTCCGGGATGCGGACCTTGTGGAGGTGCGAGCGGAGGAGATCCATGGCCGCGGGCGGCGCCGGGCGGCGGCGGAGGAGGAGGAGCGCGGCGGCGGCTAGGGTTTTGGGGGTGGAGACGGCGAGGCGACGAGGTGGGGGGAGGGTGGAAGAGGGGAGGAGTGATTAGATTAGAGATGGAAGAAGAGGGGTTAAGTTGGTATTGGTAGGGGCAGGAGACTTGTACGGGAGGCGATTTAAACACGGGGGTTAGTTTGGCTTTTGCCGGCGCATTTATTGTCTTGTTTTTAGATTTTCTTTCAGAAAAGGCACAAATACTACCCCTCTGTCCCATAATATAAAGGATTTTAAGATTTTACTTGCACTGTTTAACCACTCATCTTATTCAAAAAATTTTAGAACTATTATTTATTTTTTTGATTTACATTATTATCCAAAGTACTTTAAGCACAACTTTTCGTTTTTTATATTTACATAAATTTTTTTAATAAAACGAGTGGTCAAACACTACGAGCAAAAACTCAAAATTCCTTATATTATAGGACGGAGGGAGTACTTCTTTGTTTGATATTATATTTTGTTTTTTTCTAATCAAGTTTCATTAAGTTTGATTAAGTTTATAAAGAAAACCAAATTAGTTTCACTAAAACTAATATTTAATATATTATGATAATATATTTGTTTTGTTTTGAAAATGTTGCTATATTTTTTTATAAACTTGATCAAACTCAAAAAGGATTGGCTATAAAATATCAACACGGCTTATAATAGTAACCAGGGATAAATATGTGAAACAAAATGATACATCCATCTATCCCTAATGATTTTTTTTCCCAATTACACCGGGGACTTTTTTTTTTGCAAAGTCTGTGTTCTTCCCCAGTATACCCAACTCACCTCTCCCGTTCTCCACGCGCACGCTTTTCAAACTGCTAAACAGTGTATTTTAAAAAAAATTATATAAGAAAGCTGTTTTAAAAAATCATATTAATCATTTTTAAAAAAAAGTTAATACTTAATTAATCATACAATAATACGTATTTTTCGTTTTGCCTGTTGAGGATGAAGGGTTCACAACCCCTCCTCCCGAATGCCGCCTAAGAACAGTTTGGCACTACTACTCCAAGATTTTATTAGCTAGAGCGATGTACCAAACACCTTCAAGATCTTAAATAATGTAGAGTGGAATTTGCCGCTTTCCTCCTGATAATTATACGGATAGGCATTTCCGCTACTCAAAACCGATAAAAAGTTCTTGTAAAGTTGGATTAGATGACATTCCACCCAGCCTGTTTTAGAAACGGTTAGAACCTCTAGATTATTTTGGATTACTAAACCAGTATTTTCCATCTACTCGGACGGCATTTTATCCTCCTCACTTTATGAACGAGAAATACATTTTTCTCCAGGTTATAAACCTATAAAGTCAAGTGGTAAACTAAACAAAACAGAATCTGAGAACCTGTTAAACCTGTGATGATGGTTGCAACAACTAAGCATTGTATTTACCTCTGATCATTCTGATGAAGATGCATATGACTCTTCTCAAAAATTCCCATGTAGGTGTAGCTATCATTGTGAAAGCCCTACAGGATGCAGTGTTCTTCCAAACTGAAGATCAGAGAGAAAGATGCACATTCCCTATCTGATAAGAAGAAAAATCAATGTTCAGAGAAGTAACTGAACATCTCTGATCAGGAACCAATGATCTGTTCACAGATTTGTGTTGCAATCGATCGATCAAACCGTGTCATGGGTATTTTTGGACAGGCTGGGGAATCTAAGAGCCGTGCAAAGACTGAACATGCAAACAGGGCAAATACATTCGTTTATTGCAGGCCAGAGATGCCGATTCATTGCTTTCCCCAGACACCAAGCATCCGTGACGAAACCACGTTTGTAAAATTCAGTAAGAAAATTTCCAATTTCTTGCTGGAATTGAGCATACTTCTTACAAAAAAAGTCCCTTGAAATTCCTACGAGAATGCCACATTCATCACATTCTTCATATTCATAGCAGAGATGCAGCAGAATAACTTCTTAGAATTCAGACCATAAACACTTCAGTAGTTCAGATAGACTATGATTAATACTAAAGCATAGTTCATGTTCTGTACAAAATGCTACTTTCCCAGGGTCAGCAAAAGGTATACTAGGATAGCAATATTTTCATCAGTCATTCAGTAGCCAGCTACTTTGTGGGGGATATTATACCATATAGAGTGTTTATACCATCATCACACAATAGCTCTTCAGAGCTGATGGTGTGACCAAAAAATGAGGAAGAAAAAGGCCCATCCTTAGAAGAGGGTTAGAGGGCGCGGCTAGCTTGAAAGCACATCATTTCCACAGCTTGACGAACTTGTCGTGGCTCGTGGAAGCGACCAAACCGGAGCTTGACGACGCCAGGGCTGTGATGAGGCTGTCATGAGCTGCGAGCGTCATCGTTCTGTTCTCCGACATGTCCCACAGCTCAAGAGACTGCGGCATTCAAACACAAAACCAGAGGTAAGCGTACTACAGGCATTGTAAACATGAACCGCGGTGAAAACATAAGTGGTCTCTATGGCCGAATGCTTGTTCTTAAATAGGAAAAGTATTTCATTGCAGTAAATCTTCAAAATAATTGCATGTGTATCATGAAGGAATATTTGAGGAACTTGATATATGTGTAATGATGTACTGAAATTCAAGTTGTGGAATGATCCTCAGTGTGAGTGAGTAGTCATGAGTTGATCTAGAAAAAGTCATTTTTAACCAGCTACTTAGGAATTAGGATGATCAGTGCAGATTAGTTTTGAATGAATCGTGACGCATGAGCATAAAAGAGATCCACGAATATAAAGTACTTGCCTGGTAACAACCAATGATAAGCATAGATGAATATGAAGGGTGGAAAGCACACGAGTGAAACTTGCTCCCGGTACAGCTAAGCTCTTGCACGCAGCGATCATCGCTCCCAGCATTCACAGACCACACCTTCACCGTGTCTTCACTGACAGATACAACATATTCGCCACTGGGATCCCAGCATACTGAATCGACATGCTTTGTGTGGCCCTGCAGTTCCCAATAAAGAGGACAGATTAAAGTGATTGGTTACCATCACTCGGAAACTCTAAAGATTAACATGGAAGTGAACACTGGCTACAGCTAGCACGATGCGACTTTGAAAATATGTAAACAACCAAGCAAGGACAACTAACCATCAAGGGAAATGAACACCACAAAGCTAATTACAAAATAAATAGATAGATTTGCAGTATCCAAAACTCACTCTAAAAACGAGATTTGAAAAGTAAATACATCCTTGCACATAGATTTGTTGGTCGGTATATATGTTACTGGAACCTCAGTGAATTTAGAAGATCAGAATGCACGTGCCAACTGCAAGGTAGAAAGTCTCTACAAACCTCAAATCTCCTAAGGCAAGCTTGAGTCTCCACATCAAGTATAGAGACAGCATTCTCCGAAGCTACTGCAAGATATCCCCCATGACGTGGTTGAAATCTCAGCTGGCTTGATCCTCCCTACAAAGGGATTGGAAACAAATAAATCAAGAAACAGTGTATCCTACAAGGCATCTCCTTTTGAGACCAGTTGTTGATTATGGATGGAGACACCTAATAACAGCCCATTAACTACAAAGGGGTTATGACAGTGATTGAAACCAATTAACAAGTAGGTATGGAAAACATCTAGGATGTTTTCTTTTACGTAATTTTAGGATGTTTTCAACAGATTGACATTCATCATGCACATTTTCTATAAAGAGAAAAGTCTACAAGTATACGTTGGAGTGCTTTGTCAAGGAAATGTTAGGATTGTTCACAATAAAGCAGCACTTCCAGATTGACAGAATGCTGAATAAGAAAAACTGAGTAACCTTAAATATCCGGACGATGTTTCCATTGTTGATACTCCAGAATCGAATTTCATTATCCCCATCACAAGAACAAATGAGGTCATCCTTGTTTGGGTGGAAATCCAGTGACATAACAGATGCTGAGTGCCCAGTGAACGTTCGAATTGAATAGCCTTGCTGCAAAAGTACAATGACAGCATTAGAATATGATGAGCAGTAAAACACAACAGTACTTTGCTGCCCTTGCAGCTTTAACATTACAAGTACTGACATTACCCAGGAATCTGAAAGTTCAGAAGTATCATGCTTATATCCCCTAGAGAACAAACAAGTTCCACTTCTACAAAATGAATCCATGCCATGCCTATGAATCTCAAAATTGATGTTGTAGATCATTCACGACATATGACCTTGAGATGGACATTGCTTACTGTATTCTTTGAGAATTTATAGCCTACTTAACTTTATGATGTTGTTTCTACATAAAGGGCAGTTCAAAAGGTAAAAAAATCTGGCTAAATATACAAATGGCAATTTGATATGGTTTCAGTGCTAGTTGGCAGGTTTTTGCAACATAACACAGAGGCAATCACCGAGGCAAATAGATGGTAGGAAAAAAGAACTAAACAGTTATGTACTTACATTGTCAGCATCCCAGACCCTGACAGTTTTATCAAATGAGGAGGTAGCAAGGCGTGGAATGCTTGGACTGAATCGTACATCAGTTATCAAAAGAGAATGTTCCTCCAATACTGACTTCTGTTTTAAAGTTTCAGCATGCCACAATACCACCTGCATTGAAACATTGCAAGTATCTATTTCAATATCACCATGAAGTCAAAGATATGCCTGCCCACTTCCAAGAGTATCAACTAGGCTGAGCATCTTAACAAGCCCAGGCATGTGCACTTACCTTCTTATCATGACCCCCAGTAGCAAGTAGCTTTCCATCTGATGAGAAGTGGCAGCATACAACCTTGTTCGTGCTTGCTTGTACAGAAGAGACCTCTCGGAAGATGAATCCTGCTTAAGACATATAAACAGAATCAAAGCTCTACAGAACACAAATTCATGTTAGACTTCCCTACAAAATACATCATAAATCTAACCCACTGAACCAATATATGTTACCACATGACATATTAGATAATTTCCCCTCTCACAGGACCATAGCCTGAACCGCACCAACTGCTCAATTTCCAAGCTAAATTCACCTAAGTGAGTTCAGCTTGTTGGTACTATTTACACCAGCCATAATTACATTCAAGACTAAACTGGCCAGGGTAACCACTGCCAATGATGTTAATATGTCAAAGCCAACCATTCAACTTCAACTAGCCATAAGTTACAAAACAGTTAGCCTTATCACACCTTTAGTAGATTCCATACGACTGCCATCTCTTCGATCTGCATCATCATGCGACAGGAACGAATCCACATGATCTTCCAAGCAGCCATCCTCCACAAAACGATCCATGTCAGCCTGCAGTGTGAGTTATCAGATGTTCAGAAGTCAGGCATCAAACAGACCATCAGTGCAATGAAACATTTCCAAACTATGTTGCATGCATAATATATCCACGTAATAGGGCCATAGCTGTTTGGATTTAGAACCAGTTGTAACTTACAAGTTGATTTGATGGTGATCCCATTGTCCCTGCTGTACTGGTACCGTAAACAACTAAAGCCTTTGATAAGCTAGCATTGTGGTGCAGCGAGGGCATTGAAATTGTGTCTCCTGGGCTTTGCGATGAAGGAGTTGAGGGTTCTGAGGAGGGGACCGCGGTGTTTCCAGTGCCAGAACTATTGGCTGGACCAGACGATGAGATTGGCTGTTTGCGTTTTCGCCCATTTTGATTCTTGGAAACCTGCAAAACAATATATTTATGATGGATACAAGTCTTAACAAAAGGATAGGCACAGTAACAAATCAAGGTGGTAATGTTGAATATATGTAGAAGGAAGTGAAACCTGTTCACTTCCACGGAATGAATTAGACAGGCTTCCATCAATAGTAACACTTCCAGCTCCCATTTTTTCCTGCTGGCCTGGAAGGTGATTAGAGATTGGTGGTTGCTGGCTAAGTAAAGAATGCTGAAGGAGCTGTTGCTGATTGCTGCTTTGCTGGTGCTGCTGTATAGCTGCTATCTTCTACTACATATAATGACGAGGTGTTAAGGTCGAAAACCAAAGATGTAGAAGTTATCTTGAAAAAGGTAGCTTCAGAAAACATGTGAGCATGTATTAATAGCAGCTAGATCATTATGAAATCCAAATAGTATGAGTTCCTCTGTTCAAAAGATTATATTACACAAGGACCAAGACCGATATTTTCATGATTTAATCACTATGCTATAGTAGAAAGTAAATGGTACTGTGTTATGCAAACTTGGCAACATAACATAACAAGAACAAGCATGATAAATTTAAATGAAATTCTATTACTGATCACTGACAAGAATTAAACAATATAATCTATGTACATATAAGATATCAATTGAGAACAAAATTATGCATAACCCGGTGGTTTACAAGGTACTATTACTTACATCCAATGTATCCTCGCAAATAAATAAATGCATGAATATAGTAAAACATACAAGTGAAACTTACCTTCATCAGCATATCTGTCTCCATGCGCTGCACAGGTGAGCACATATTTTGCAATGAAGGGCCAACACTAGGAATAACTTCCGTGTAGGCATTTGATTGACCATCCCTCCCAGGAACAATGTTTCGGCTACTCAAAAGCATCCGAAGCCTTCTGCTGTCCATCTCTCCAGGTGAAGATGTCATATTTTGTTGTGCTTGAAGCAGAAGCTGCTGTTGTTGTGGAGTGAGAAATTGTAGATGGTGCAATGGTTGGGGAGACTGCATAAAAGATTTCTGTTGGAGAAACCCAGATCTAAGCTGGTCTAAGCCCTGAAAAGTTATAATCAAATGGTAAAACATCATAAAAACAAAAAAAAAAAGAAGGTGCTGTATTCAAACTTGCTCCTAATTTATAGCTTAGAATGCCAGTTAAGGAATGATGTGAAGAACTCACAGTAAGAGGCCACCCTTTCAACGTCAAATTGTTCCCTGCTGGGTTAGCGCCTGCCAGACAACAGGGTATCAAACAATGGCACTAAGTACATGAATAAACAGTACAGCAGGTCTAAGAATTTCCAGTTAGCAGCCAGAAACAACAAAAATTAGTAGAGTTCAAAGCAAAAAAACCTGGTACTCCAATTAATGATCCATCTGCCCCTGCAGCTCTCATGTGTACAGCAGCATTTGTGTCTACCTTTATTTCCTGAAACAAATTTGACTCGTCTAGTTATAGACAATAATGCATGAGATTATACATCTGAAATAAGACTACCTGTGTTGATGCCTGGAGTTGTTGGTTCCGGGCCTGAACCTGTTGCAAAGTACCTGACACGCCACCAGTTGATCCATGGAAAATTTGCCTAAAAACAATTGATCAAAGCAAATCAATACACACACGCTAACAGGAAAACAGAAGCTAGAGATAATTGCCGTTAAACAGCCATTACAGTATGAACCATCAAGATAGCATTGATTACGGAAATTTAGTCAAACAGCTACTACATGCTGGATAGATTTATTGTGAATAATATGAAAGTAATATAATAGTTTTTATTAGCACATTTTAGTGTACAATAAGAATTAATGGTCAAAGTTGCAATTTGAAGACCGCAAAATAGTTAGGTAAAAACAAAGGCGGTAAACACAATTCAAGCATGGTAGGAAATCCTATTAGATCACACATTATAGGCTGTATTTAAGACTGATATGGTATTTATTTTGCGCTCCAAACCTCCCATCCCCACCCCACACTCCCCCCCCCCCCCAAAAAAAAAAAAAAGAGAAGTAAATGATTAGCAAGCATTATTGAGCAGTTGGTACCCTGAAGCCTGAGCTGTTATTGCAACGGACTTCAGCATAGATGATGAGTTTGATTCCAGCAGTTGTCCAATATTTTCTGTAAACCTTTGCTGCAGTATAAAGATATGCATTTCATATTATGAGAGTTTAGATCATGAAAGCAACAATACACATTGCCATGAAGAAACTACCTTTGCAGGTGCTTCATCTAAGGTGTCCCTTTGAACAGAATTCTTCACCCTCTCCTCGTACATCTTTGCAGACAAAGAACTTGCAGCTGAAGTGCTTTGTCGTGTTGGAGGATCAGCAGAAACCAAACCATTATGTGCACTTGTCGGCAAATGACTGCTTTCACTACGCTGTTGTTGCTTCTGCTGGCGGCGTTGTTGCTGTGGTTGTTGCTGACTCTGCTGCTGCTGCTGCTGCTGTGCATGCCTCTGTAGTAGGAGTTGTTGCATTTGGATCTGCTGTGATGACTGCTGGGAATGAGCCTCTTGCTGCTGCAGCTGTGATGGCTGCTGCTCTCGAGCTTTAATTGACTGTGTCTGGGTTACAAAATTTATGTGTAACAACATCAGGAACATGAAAATAGCATTTTGCAATAAGATTGACGCATCATATACCAAGAAATGGCTAGTTTCAAATGAGTAATCACCAGAAAATGAACAGGTATTAGCTACGGCCTACTACAAAGGGAAGGGACCATTGCCTTCAAAGTAATTAATCATATTGATAATAAAATGTTGACTTTGAAATTTTACTTGAATTTTAAAGATGATAATAGCTGGAGACAACATAGTATGTATTCTACGAGAAAGTGTTTTGCATTCTGTACCTTCTAAAATGATTAAGACACATGTTCTTCTATAATTGTGTGATATGATGCAGCATGTTTTGTTTGGAAATATGGGGAAACATTTGATTTTTTTTTTAAAAAAAAATATCCACCATAACAAGTTTTTCCTACATAGATGAATTAGGCATTTTCTTCTTTTTTTTCAAGAGTGACATGGAAAGTTCTTGAATTTGGTTTTCAATGTTTGTGTGGAATTTAAATCCATTTGCTTTAGGCAAAAAACTAAATCCTTTTACAGTGAACATGATCTCTATGACTGACACAATTCAAGCATTTACACATGTTTATTGTAAGATAAGCAGTAAACCACTGTACCAAGTGAGTGCAAGCAAACAACAAGGACAAGTAATAACCAAGATGCATGTGCTACAAGAACCTCAATGTACGAAGCAGCAACATCAGAGTGCTTCTCGTTCGTCCTTGCAATGAAGATGTCCCAGAAGACAGACCACCACTCCAAGAGGAAACCCCCTGGGGCATCAATTGCTTTTTTTGCAAAACAAAAGCTGACATCTTTCAGTACAAGAAGATTAAAATCGCATTCATTACAATGCAGAAACATCAGAGACTGGCATGCATAAATCAGACAAAACAATGTGGCTGTAGTATTGTTCCTTTGTATCTGCCCGGTACGAGTAGCTAATAATACTCGTGTCTCGCACATGCACAAATGTAAGTGTAGTACTAATCAAGCTAATCAAATGATCAATTTGTAACCATCCTATTGGCCCAAGAACAATGGCAGTCTGAGGAACAAACTATCTGGTCCTAATGCAGAAAGAGCAAAGATTGCAAACTACAGTAGTATGACAAAATTCAGAAATTGATGCACTGACCAACAGGATCGGAAGACACGCTGCCTTCTGCTTGGAATGCCTTGGCAGTGCTCTGCAGGTTCCTCTTCAAAAGATAATCATGGATGTACACGTCCAACCTGCTTCCAAGAACAGACATGGATAAGTTCAGTGCGGGGATATATAATAAGTAAAAAAGGAAACATGGGGGTTTGCATGCAAGCACAGCAGCAACAGGAAGGAGGGGATCGAAAGTTTTCATGAGAAAATAAAAAGGTAAAATGCAGATTAAAGTGTGAAAGAGCAAATAAATTTCGAGAAATGAAAAGGCAGTTGCAATGCAAGGTAAAAGGAAAAGGCAGTTGAAAAGCTAGCAAGCAATAAACCAAACTAGTACTGTATCCGAGAAAAATAAAAGGAACAAGAGGAACAAGAAAAAAAAAAGAGGCATGGCTTTTGCAAAAGGAGAAACCAAAATGCAGAACGGAAAATGCAGAAATTTCAGGGAACTCAAACAGAATCTCAAGCGTCTGCAGCCCTCTGAAATACAACAACAAGGGAAGATGAAGGACAAGATTCTTGCAAAAATCACCAGAAAAAAAGACGATCTAAACCGCCAAGAAACGAATCCGAAACCCCTCCCAGAGGAAAACAAGAAACTAATCTTGGGGAAAGATAACCATGCGGACACCAAGAGAACCAAATGGAATGACAAAAAAATCTCAAGACAAAACGGAGAACATTTCACCAACATAAAAAAAAGGGAAAAAAGAATGTGCGAAGAACATCAAACCAATCTGATCGCAATAACAAACTAAGGAATGATGAAGCAACGAAGAACAGAAGAGAGATAGGAGAAAGCTCACATCTTCTCCGCTTCCCACGCACTCTGCTGCTGCTGCTGCTGCGCCATGGCCGCCGCCGCCGCCGCCTCACTCCCTCTCACTCCTCGACCTCGCTCGCGGTCACGCACGCTAAACACAAAGGCACAGGAGAGAGCGCCTCAGGAACTGACAAAAGGAGAGCACAAAACACAACGCGCACAAGCTAAAAAAGAAGGATTTGACCGCTCACATTCGCCTCTAAAATCTACTACTAATCGAGGTGCGCCAAAAAAAAAAAAGAGGCAAATTGCTTCCTTTTTAAAATCTTCGGTCGCGGAGAGATACTATACTTCTACTACCAGCGGCAATGCGTGTGGAATGGAATAGAGGAATCGAATAAAAAAGAAAGAGATGAACAGGGCAGTGTGAGTGAGGAGAGGAAGGGCTTAAACAAAAAAAAAAAACTGAAGATGACTGTCAAAAAAGGTCAGTTTAACAATATTTTCTTTCTTGAAAACGCCAAACAGCTGCCCATTTCACACTGTTTTAGTGGTTCACCGAGTAAAAAAGAAAATGAGATTGTGGGATTGTGAATTTGTGATACAGCTGCATATAATCCAATCCAATTATCCATATCAATTATCGTTATATGCGATTAAGGCCGAGAGAGAGAGAAAGAAAATAAATGTGAAATGATGCTACAGTTCTAGGGCTAATAATGAGTGTGCATGGATTGATGAGCCTGCAGAAAAAAGCGTACTTGCGGCTCACTGTAGCTCCTCGGTCGAAACTGCCCCTCCTTTTGCACGATATTTCGCTACTGCCATCGTGGCTATATTTTTTTTCTCGAGGCATTTGTCATGCAGGTAAGATAAGGGAGGTGATTCTGTAGAACAGTAGAGATGATGAGACTGTGCACCAGGTTTTCAAGAGCCCAATTGCCAAGATTTATCTGGTACTTAATTCATTGTTATGCTTTGTTTTGGTAATGTAATGAACATATCTCATCATCTCTGAGCTTTTTTTTAACACATGACAGATGCATGCACTTATATGTACACTTGTGCATAGAGCACCTTCAGAGATTGCACCAACATATCTTTAATAAAGAAAATCATGTAGATGTCTCACTATCAATAGGTATAACAGACATATTTCATCATTGTGTAAAACTTTGATGTTTTTATTAATTGGCCATTTAAGGTTTTAAAATTTGACGGTACGTATTTTGTGACAACGTTTATCCAAGAGTGAAGGTGTTGGTTATTCTTACTTTCCTATATGTGATTTTGAATCTCCCTATTTCTACTCGGATTTCACTTCTTATCCCCTTCTGGTACTAAGTTTGTAAGTCAGTCAAAGTTATATTCTGTGATTAATTGAATAGCACGTTGCATTCAGAACGCTGAGGGAGTGTTTGGTTAGGAGGGAGGGGGAATGTTTGAAGATGATGGAAGTTTGAGGGGTGAGGAGTTTTAAGAGCGAACTCTCGTCTTTTCAATATTTGGGTAGAGGCAGGTAACTGAGAGAAAAAAATAAGTTAGTATATCATCACTTAAAATTCATTTCTCACTCAAATTCATCATAATTCTCATATCTCCTATCAAACGACAGAGATTAAAAATGAAACTTACAGGATCAATCCCTTCATTAGCTTATTACTCTAAATTTCCAATCTCCTTACCATGAGTTACCAAATATGTATTGATGAAAGTTATAAGTCCACTTTAAGGGTTCCTTTGGAACATGACTCAAAATACAGGAAGAGGAAAACTTAGGATTGAAATGTCACGACATGAAAAATCCTCCAAGCAATCAAACTACAGGAATCATTCAAACACAAGTGTTTGGATATATCGAACGGGTGAGAGAAAATTGAGATTACATGTTTAATTTGCTAGAGAGAGGAGGAGAGAACATGCCTTAAAAATCACAAAAGAATTCGAAACAACGAGGTTAGACCCCATGCTAGAATTCCTCGAAGATGTGGAGAGACTTTTCCTATCCCTTGAAATCCCTTTGAAACAATCGTATGATCCAAACTAAACTGCTCATATAGTAGGAGAATTTCTTTTGAATTGGATTCCTCCATTTTTTTCCTCATCATAAAAATCCTTTAATTCAAATAAGCCCTAATTTCCCCATTCATCCAGGACCAAATGTGTAGTAGTAGTATTAAAGCTTTATTATTCTTTTCCTTCTTTGAAACTTTAGTAAATGTTTGCTGATCATCTCCGATGACCAACATCAGCAGTATAATATGCTTATCTTAGTAGAATAAGGTTATATTGAAAGAGGATTCTCTGCAGTACTGTTCACTGACACGTGGATCTATAAGGCATAAACCCTTGTGCCCAGTGAGTAGCACTACCCTGCAGAGGATCTCCGTTAGGTTATACTCCCTTCATCCCAAAATAATTGTTTTTTTTTGTTAGTTTAGCATAAATTAAGGTTTAAGTTAAAATACTATACTACTCTTCACTAAGGTTGCGTTCCTTGCTGGGAGATCGAGAGAGAAAACAACTTGTTTTTCGCGCGCACGCTACCCAAACTATTAAACGACGTGTATTTTTATAAAAAAATTTATATAAGAAAGTTGTTTTAAAAAGTCATATTTATCCATTTTTGAAGTTTAAAATAGTTAATACTCAACTAATCATGCACTAATGGCTCACATCGTTTTGCGTATCTTCTCAATATTCTCTTTTCTGTAAATGATATGGTTAGAATCGGAGTGGCAATTGGAGGGTATAACAAGGAGAAATTTAATATAAGAAGATGGATAGGATAAATAGTTCCTCCGTTCTTATAACCTGAAACAGAGGTAATATTTTAGAGTACAAATATTTTGGAAAAAAATTGAATCCTAAAAGGATATTCCCTCCGTACTCGCAAAGGAAGTCGTTTAGGACAATGTTTAAGTCAAACCTTAGAAATATAAATCATGAATAACTCTTAAGTTGTTGAGTTTAAAAATGTAAAAAATATATGAATAGATTTGTCTTGAAAAATACTTTCATAAAAGTATACATATATCATTTTTCAATAAATATTTTTATAGAAACAATAAGTCAAAGTTGTGTTTTGGAGACTGTGTTACTATCTTGATGAGTACGGAGGGAGTACCTATTTGGAACGAAGATAATATCTATCAGTATTATTTTCATATACAAGACTTGGTTTATTTTAAGATTAAAAGCGTAAATACTACTCCATCCATTTCATAATGTTTGACACCGTTGACTTTTTAGTACGTGTTTGACCATTCGTCTTATTTAAAAAATTTAAGTAATTATTTATTCTTTTCACATCGTTTGATTCATTATTAAATATATTTTCATGTACACACATAGTTTTACATATTTCACAGATTCTTTTGAATAAGATGAACGGTTAAACATGTGCTAAAAAGTCAACAATGTCAAACATTTGATACGGAGGGAGTATTCATTTGTCTCAAAATATCATGGAATTTTTTTAAGGGACAGACGGAGCACGTACCGGTAGGGCAGGGCAGGAGAGGACAGTAGGGCGGGGCATGTGACATCGTGACAGGCGACGGGCCACGTGGCGGGTGGCAGGGGAGGAACGGTCAATGCGCTCGCCGACGACGTGTCAGCGACCAGTCTGCCCCCCTCCCTCATCAGCTCACCGCCCAGTCGCCTCCCCCTCCACTGCAGATTTACCGTCCTGCCCCCCACGCCACCCCTCGCCACCAGGGGCACAACCGTCATTCCGCGGCCACCAGGGGTGCCACCTGTGTCTCCTTCCCTCGCCTAGTGGGAGACTCGAGACTCTTGCTTCTTTCTGTTCGACATGGAGCTAGCAACCTCCCCACCCTTACTTAGGACCGCTTTAAATCAAAGAATTTATATAGGAATTTTATAGGATTTAAATTATATAGAAAATTTTCCTATTTGGTTATTTGATTCAAAGGATTGAAGCTTTCCAAATCCTATGAAATTCCTATGGAATGGCACATTGCATGTGGATTTTGGAGGAAATTTAGCAAGAGCTCCAACCTCTTGGAAAAATTCTTTTGAGTCTATCTCTCTCATCCGATTCCTGCGTTTTTACTGCGCTCCAATCAAACGACCATTCCTGTTTTTTTATGTGTTTTGCAATCCTTTGTTTTACATTTTAATTCCTGTCAGAATCCTGTGTTTTTCCTATTCCTCTGTTTTTTCTACCCTGTGATTCAAAGGGTGTTAACAGTGAAATTTGGTAATCGGCAAAGACGTCATCGGCTTAGAATCATTATCGGCTGCAGCATCTCGGAATCAGCCGATGGGAGTTATCAAGTCGCCAATAGTCGGATTCCTGCTATATTCGGTTAAGGAAATCAATCTACTAAAGGAAGCTTATCCCTAATTGAACGAGTTTAAAAAGGATGCGGCATGGCAGTTTATCTATTAATTAAGAATAGTTTGTTAGTTTCCTTTTATCTTTAGGAAAGTGTGTTTAGTGTCCGATAAGGACTTTATATTTTCCTTTTATCTTTAGGTTAGTTTCTTTCTTATCCGACAAGGACTTGTATCAACCCATGGGTATAAATATGTACACCCGGGGTCTATGTAATCTATCTCTACGATCAATACAATTTGGTGCATCGCTACCCTTTTTACTTCTACTTTTGTTTTTTATGTTCCGGCGGAACTTGGCACCCGACGCGGGGCTGCATCGTCTTCGATCTCCGACGAAGGGATAAGTCCAATGTTCCGTCGGCCCAGGCAATTGTCTCATCTACATCGGCGTCATTCAAGGCTGCATCAGCACATTCGACCTCTTGGATTGCTCTAGTTTGGATGATATATTTGCCTACCTATTTATCATATGTCTCTATTAATCTAGTCCTAGCATATCAATTTAGCTCTATCGGCTGCTTCTCGTTTTAGGGTTTCTGCCGATATCAGCTAAATCGCGTTGCTAGATTAGATTAGCTCAGACATTTACCATCCTAAAAATCTAGATATTATGTTTCTTTTCATACTTAGTGCTGCATCGGTTAAGTTTGATCTACTAAGTCGTGCTTAGAACCATAATCTCTAGCCTGCTTCTTGATTGCCAATAAGGGTTTCATCGGGGTTTCAGCCGGTGAGTTATCTGGACGTTGCATCGGCTCATAAGGATTACACATACATATAAGTTGGATTTCGCCGATGACAACAAAGGTTTCACTGTTTAATCTAATCTTGTAGATTTCATGACATCGGACCTCCAGCCGATGTGTGCTTTAACCTTCGGATCGATGCTTATTTATCATATCATTGCTAGCCGATTGGTTTATACTGGATTATATTATTATTTTATTGCATCATCATCAGCCGATTGCCTTTATATCGTTATCTACATTGGACATATAGCCGATTGCTTAAACCCTATCGCTATCGGCTGGTATCGGCATCGGCTATTATTGGCTACCGGCTGGAACTACTCCATCGGCTTGTCAGCCGATCGGCTGTTTTGATCTGCTGTTTACATATCTTGTCAGTTGCAGGATCAAACTGACTGGCACGCCCGCATCTCATCAATCTTTGGACCTACACAGAAGCTAAGCAGATCTCCCAGACCGGTGTGTTCGATTTTTTTTTCGTCAACAAAGGGGCCCTTAGCGTTCCACTTGTGATCCTGGAGGATTTGGAGAAATGCGCCTCACTGGGACTACTAGCCACCTCGAGCTCTCATCCTCAATGGAGGCAAGTGTAGCACTCGTACTTACTTCCTTAGTGTGTGTGTGTGTGTATATATATATATATATATATATATATATATATAAAGACAAACCCTACATTTTTGTGTCGTTGACCATCCGTCTTATTTTAAAAAAACTATGAAAAAAATTAAAAAGACAAGTCACGCATAAAGTATTAATCATGTTTTATCATCTAACAATAATAAAATTACTAATTATAAAAAAAATTCATATAAGACGGATAGCCAAACGTTGGACATGGAAACTTAGGGTTTGTCTTTTTCTGGAACGGAGGGAGTAGTGCACTGCATCCGTGGCTCCGTGTCACAAAATTTGGTAAAGTAACAAATTAAATAATTTATTATCATTGACACCTTAGTAAATTTTGGTATTTTCAAAAACTTTTTCCTATAAAAAATACTACCAAATTTTGATCAGGCTATCAACTAAACTTATCCAACATTATCGAAATTTGGTACCGTTAAAATGTGCCAAACATTTAAGAATAAAAAATTTAATAATGTTGATTTTGACATCCTCCTGAACAAATGTTGTGTTTAGTTACTTTTAAACTTCTAACTTTTCCGTCACTTTAAATGTTTGGACACATGCATGGAGCATTAATTGTGGATGAAAAAAACCAATCGCACAGTTTACATGTAAATTGCGAGACGAATTTTTTAGCCTAATTACGCCATGATTTGACAATGTGGTGCTACAGTAAACATTTGCTAATGACGAATTAATTAGGCTTAATAGATTCGTCTCGCAGTTTACAGGCGGAATCTATAATTTGTTTTGTTATTAGTTACATTTAATTCTTCAAATGTGTGTCCTTGTACTTTAAAAAAATTAAAATGGAACTAAACACGGCCAAAGTCATAAACATAGGGTTGCCCTGAGTTGGGAACCTTTCCCTCCAACATAAAAAAACGAAACAGCTCATTAGCATATAATTAATTAAGGATTAACTAAAGCTAACTTAAAAAAAATAAAGTAATATGATTTTAAAAGTAGCTTTTCTATAGATTTTTTCAAAAAAAAATACACACCTTTTAACCGATTAAAAAACTCGCACGGGGAAAACATGGGTAAAAGTTGGGAAAGCTCACTGCCAAAGGCAGCCTAATTTCCAGCCTTCGAGTGTTTTGTGAGTGCTGAAATTTCCCAAAATTCATCATCATTACGGGTGTGTTCGGACCTCCAGGTTCCCAACCCAAATCACTAGTTTTTCACATGCATGTTTTTCAAACTGCTAAACGGTGTATTTTTTACAAAAAGTTTCTATACAAAAGTTGCTTAAAAATCAAATTAATTTATTTTTAAAAAAGAAATTAGCTAATACTTAATTAATTACGTGCTAATAGATCGCTCCGTTTTCCGTGCGGAGACACTATGTTCCCATCATCCACATGCGAACACAGCCGTAGAAGTACTAGCAAGTACCACACTCCTACTAGCAGTAGATTTTTGCAGTCAAATGGTGTACTGTACTTCTTGGGCGTGTGAACTGAACTCTCTAGAGGAAGAGTACGAATACTGACGAACCTTTGGGCTGTTTTGGTTTTGGTTCAGCTGCTGCTGCTGCAGTTGAGCACCCCACTGACCGGCCTGACCTCACTGTGCTTAGAGGTTTGATGTGACAATGCTAGTTAATCAGCTCATCAAGGCATCAGCTAATAACGCCCACCAAATCAGACATAGGGGCTGTGTTTAGTTACACGCTAAAATTAGACGTTTAAAGAAATTGGAACGATATAACGGAAAAGTTGAAAGTTTATGTGTAGAAAATTTCGATGTGACAGAAAAGTTATAAGTTTGAAGAAAAAAGTTGGAATCTAAACAATAGGGCCTAGACTAGTCAGCTTATCAAAAAAGAAAAAAAATCTTCAAACTTAATTTTAGTGCTGACAATTTTAGAGTTGATTTTAGGGTTTGTTTGGTTCTTTACTCTACCAATTTATTGGTAAACTTTGGCACTACCAAAATATTAATAGGGTAAAATTATTTAGCTAGCATTTAGATCGCTACCAATATAAAGCTAAATTCTAATATTGGTAGGGTAAAATTATTTAGCTAGCATTTAGATCGCTACCAATATAAAGCTAAATTCTAATATTGGTAGGGTAAAATTATTTAGCTAGCATTTAGATCGCTACCAATATAAAGCTAAATTCTCACGGTATAGTTGAGAAACTTTTAGAATATGACTAAATATGATAGGGGCACTAACAAACATTTAGTCTCAATCCAAACTAATACATATATACTATTTAATTTGCCAACAAATTGGTAGGGTATGTTTTTAGTATCAAACCAAAATGGCCTTTAGGATTTTTTTTTAGCTTGTGATACTCCCTCCGTCCTATAATATAAGAGATTTTAGATAAATGTGACACTTTACAATACTACGAATTTAGACAAAGAGCATGTCCAAATTCATAGTATTAGAAAAAGTCTCATCCCTAAATCTCTTATATTTTAGTACGGAGGGAGTAGTTAGTTATCTAATCAGCATAGCCAAATTTGAAGTTTACAGTAGAACCTAGTTTTAAAGTTGATTTTGAGTCCTTTTAATGTTGGATTTTAAACCGTTTAAAAATATATATATATATATAAAAGTTTTACATATGGATTACTCATTTTCTAGGGTTTATTAGTCTCAAATCAAACAATCGGAGGCATGTTTTCCGGCACGAGCTTTCAAACAATCAGAGCCAAGTTTGTAATTTGCTTTTTCTACTGCTTATCGGCTGAAGCTGGGTCTTGTCTCAGTTTTCATCATTTTACTACTGGCTCAAACTTGCAAATACTCGTATTTCTTTGACTCTGAAAGTATATATCCAGGAGTATTCCCGTGTGAGTGCGTGACAGGAAAAGTTCAGACCTGTTTTCTGCCTGCAGAAAACAATACAAAAACCAAAACCATCGCCTCGCCCGTGTAGTACTAGTAAATGTTCAGGCTTCAGAGTTCACAAGCGATGAAAATGTCTTCTTGGCAATGTGAATGTGTGATGGAACGACCAGAAAAGGACGGTGATCCTGTTCTTCTTCGTTTGATACACGCACCTGAACTTCTCTGAACTGATGATAGGATACGAGAAGAAAAGAAGCACATCAAAAGCTCAGAGTTTCAGTCCCCGCAAAAAAAAAAAAAAGGAAGGAAAAAGTTCAGAGTTTCAGAGAAGCCCATTAATTCGCAAATGGTCTCGGACTAACATGGCCGCTCTGTTCAGGCCCACCGTTTCTTGCAGGAAACATCTTGGGCTGGGCTAACATGTTAAGCCTATTTAGCGTATTTAAGCCTATAGAGTACCTAGGCCTTAGTACCTTTTCTCATCTCCAAACTTTAACTTTCTCGCTTTTCGAACTACTAAATAGTGTGCTTTTACTAAAAGTTTCTATGTAGAAATTGTTTAAAAGAATCACATAAATCTATGTTTCAATTTTATAATAGTTAATACTTAATTAATTATGTGCTACTGAGTTTTCTTGTTTCGAGTGCGCTGAAAATATACCTGCATAGTGCATACCATTGAATCAAGAGGAGCCTAAGGCCCTGTTTGGGGGAGCTTATCCCAGCTGCAGCTTTTCCCAAAAGCTGCTTCTGCTAGAAGCTGCCCCAAACAGTTCACAGCTTCTGAGAATCTGTAGTTACATATTCTGAAAAATGAATTAAGAAGCCAGAAGCTGGAGAAACGGGGTTTCAGAGCTTTTCCAGATTCTCAGAAGCTGGCTACCAAACAACTGCTTCTCAGAATCTAAAGCTCCCCAAACAAGCCCTAAGCTGTGTTTGAGGAAAATGGAAAAGAGATACGTAAAACGAGGTAAGTTATTGGTATATGATTAATTAAGTATTAATTATTTTAAAGTTAAAAATGGATTGATATGATTTTTTAAAACAACTTTTCTATAGAAAAGTTTTCCAAAAAAATATACCATTTAGTAGTTCGGAAAGCGTCTGCGCGAAAAAGATGTGTTTTCTCTCTCAATCTCCCAGCAACGAAAGCAGCCTAAGTGTTTCATATAAGTCGTTTTTTTTTTTTTTCATATTTTTTAAGTTTGAATAAGTTTATAGAAAAATATAAAAAATTCCACACAAAATATTAAATATTAGGTTTAGTAAAATTAATTTGGTGTTGTATGCGTTGTCATTTTTTTAATTTAAAGAAGTTTGATTAGAAAAAAAATAAAAGTAGAAGGCTTAAGAATCCATTATTTTTCCAAAAAAAAAACCTAACTTTTCCTCAGGCCGGCGGCGGGGAGCCGGCCGGCGAAGCGAGGGTTCCTGCCGCAGTCCGCGTGGCGGCGTCGATCCATGGAGCTAGCCGACGACTCTCTCTCTCTCTCTCTCCATTGCGATTCTGACGAAGCAGACGTCATGGCGCCGACGCCTTTCGCGGCGTTCCAAGCAGGAGGAGGAAGGCTGCGGCGCCGAGAATTTCCTCCCGCCCAATCATCACCACCAAGAACAGCCACGAGAATGAGATTGATTGGATCGATTTGGACTGAGACGCCGGATGAACTGCAGCTCACAGACAGTCATCAGATCAGATGCTGCAAGCCTGGAGACTGGAGTAGCTGTAAAATTCTCTTCTCTTCCCCCGGGAGCAGAGTAAATTCCTGCGTAATCCCAGGAAACCTAGGTGCAGGTGGAGCAGGAGGAGGAAAGGAGAATCAAATCAACCGGGAGTTCAGGGACAAGCAGTTGGGAATGTGCTTTGTTTTTTTCCTGACATGATTTGGTGTGTGTGTGTGTGTGTGTGTGTGAGAGAGAGAGAGAGAGAGAGAGAGAGACTTCCTCTGAACTTCTGAAGAGAAAAGTAGAAAAGAGAACAATTTCTGATTACATTTCAGGCTTTTACCATCTTTCATTTTTTGAGTCGTGATGTTTTGTTCCTGCATATATGTTCGTTTGCTCCTGCTTACAAGTTAAAAATTGCCAAATGGTTCTCTCATTCGCAGGAATTCAGAGCAATTTCGAAATCCCGAAGTGAAACGTGGCGATTTTGGCGGTATACCGGATTACTGGTTCGATCTTGTAGTAACTGGAGTGCATATAGTTGTTGTTACTCCTAGTACTGCAGTATTAAGGCTATAAGCAAAGAGACCGTGTAATTTATCATTACAGTGCTGTGCAGTTCAGTAGCAAATCAACTCAGATTTTTTTTTCCTGGCGAGCTGATCAGCTGAAGAGATATTTTCTGTCAAATGGCAGCACGGTAAGTGATGAATTTCTCTATCATGTTCAGCAGGGGTGGGCAAAGAGAGCAATGTGCATGCCATGAACATGATGAAGATCGATTGGCATGAGCATCTGACACTCTGACTAACCAAAGTTACAGTACTTAGTACTACTATTACTGCAGGGTAGAAACCTCCTATGTGCAGTGAATACATGAAGGTTCTTCGTGCAGTAAACTGTAATTCTGTATAACACTGAAAGCTAGGTGAGCTAAACTGAAGTTTGGATTGGCCCAGGAAAAATGCAGCAGCCAGAGCGTGTCTGAACTTCTGAAGCAGCATGGTGTGGTAATCTCCTTTTTTACTTTATATCCTTGTCCTGCTATGTTTGTCTTTACCTCTTCACAGCAGCATATGTGGTTAAATCCCATCGAAGAACCCTCTCATCTACCAACACACACTAGCAGATCATAAGTACATTGTGCAATGTACTATATAGCCTTATTCACAAACCAAAAAAACAATCTAAAAATTCAGAGATGGCCATTTGCCTCTCACATATACGTGGGGTGAAAAACTGCTAAATAATTCAGTAAATACAGCTAGGGATCATGCTGAACTTTGCTCAAATTAAATACTTGTCTGCCTAGTCATAGGCTTCCTTGATAATTTTGCTTACCCGTGTTTATATCCTTTCATCTACCTGGTGTTGGCTGGTGCTCTCAGTTGGCATGCATGCATGCACAATTGCACATCATAGTTCAACCAAACCAGTGTGAGTGTGGCACACCTGAACCGTGACCCCCAAAATGTAAGCAAGCATGCGTGAGAATTTTATAGATTCTAATGCACATGTCTCATGAGCAATCAAAATCTGGTGGTTCTTGCTCCCCTTTTGACCACCCAACTAATCAATGACACTAGGGGAAACTGTTTTAAACACTCGGGTGGATGTCCACCCGTTTCTTGCATGTCATCTAAATGGTTATGAAAAAATTTCAAAAAAATTGATATGATAGGTTAATATGTAATATATCACTTCACAAACATGCAAGTCCAAATTCGACTTCTACAAGTTGTAACAAAAACAATAAATTTAACTGTGAATATACGTATACTAGTTAGAGTTTGATTTGTTATTTTCGTTACAACTTGTAGAAATCGAATTTGAACTTGCATGTTTGTGAAGTGATATATTACATATTAAACTATCTTGTGTTTTTTTTTGAAATTTTTTCATAATCATTTAGGTGACATGCAAGAAACGAGTGGATGTCCACCCGAGAGATTAGAATCCATCCTCATGACACTAGCCATCCTGAAATTTCTAAGACTAACAATACTTCAAATATCACGCATTGCTATAGGAAACTGAAAGATCAACACCTGAGATACAATTTGGTTATGATTTTTGCATGCATATGCAATGAGAGCCACATATGCATGCACACTAGCACAGTGGCATACTGGCATTGGACTGTTGCATGCACAGCATCAATTCCCTTCATGCATGCATGCAATTGTAAGCTGGTTTTCTCTAGGCTCCACTCACTCACTCACTCACTCTGTGTCTCTGTCACTACTGAACCTGCAGCATCTGGATGCATGGAGACAAGAGGGCTAGCTTAACCAGAAAGGCTGTAGATATAGAGAGGAGATCCAAATGGGGGCATGAAACCATTGGAAGTACTTGGGATGAAAACGATTCCTCCTTTTCTGGCAAAAATAGCCCCTCTCTCTGTTGCCCTTCTTCTCTCCTCCACTTATTTGTACTATACTCAACACATATGTTACATGCCTCCAACCACCTTATTCCTCTCATGAAAAGAGAGATAGAGAGATGCATCTTACATGCACATAGAAACAAGTCTCATGAGCTAGCTAGCTTAGGAGCACTTGGCTTTATTTTCACAATGGGGATCAAGAAGAAGGCCATGGCAATGGCAATGGCAATTCATGTATAAATACTCGTGTTGTGTTGGTGTGTTGCCGTGTTGGTTGGAGAGGTGAGTGAGTGTGTGTGTGTGTGTGTGTGTGTGAGCAAGTGATCAGTGAGAGTGAGTGCTCGAGCTCAAGCTAGCCAAGCTCATGGATCAGGTGGTAGCATCTGGGAGAGAGGAAGCGGGTGGCGAAGCGGCGGCGGCAATGGCGCCGGGGACGAAGGCGGTGGCGGCGGCGGCGGGGAGGAGGGGGTGCATCAGGTCGACGCGGGGGCCGTGGACGGTGCGGCGGAGGGGGCGTGGCGGCGGGGTGACGACGTCGCTGCGGCACCCGACGGCGCGGGAGCGGGAGAACAACCGGCAGCGGGAGCGGCGGCGGCGGCAGGTGGCGACGAGGATCTACGCCGGCCTGCGCGCCGGCGCCGGGTACGCGCTGCCCAAGCACGCCGACCAGAACGACGTCCTCCGGGCGCTCTGCGCCGAGGCCGGCTACCTCGTCGACGACGACGGCAACGTCTCGCGCCGCCACGACGAGGTCAGAGCGTGTGTGTTAATTTGAGTTCATCGATCTCTTGTCTTCTCTTTTGCATTCATTTTGGACACAAGAACATATATTTTGTGTTTAGTTCTTGAATTTGGCACACCAATTTGGTTTATTTCCTCATCATTTTCTTTTATCTCTTGACCTAAGGCCCCCATCGTTTGACGTTATATTTGCAAATAAAAAATAATTTGTGAATAAAACTTTTATATACGTGTTCTTAGTGAAAAGTAAATAATAAAAAATAAATTTCGATGAAAAAAAAACTCCAAAATCATAAAGTTGAAAATTTAAATTTTGGTTGATAAGTGTAAGTATAAGCAAAAAGATGGGCTTTTAGTAACTCTGTTGTTAATTGCCAAGAAAAGAAAAACTCTGTTTTCTGCTATGGTCCTTTTCAGTGCTATGCATGACAGTGTGCTGGTCTGTACTGCATGCTATCTGTATCGAACTGAACAACAGCAACAGCAAAAGGAATAATAATAAAATGTCAAGATCACATTGTTCTAGTACTAGTTATGATAGTAAAAAGTGTTTTTGTCTTTTAAAAAAGCAACATAACTGGTCACTGTAATTTTCTTCATTTGTTTCTCTTCTTGAAATTGTTTTCAGCGTTTAGCCGGCGCCGGCGCCGGCGGAGGCGGCAGCTCCGATCAGCTGCAGGTGTCCTCCTACAGTGGAGCAACAGAGGCAGCAGTGGCTATCCAGCATCAGGAGCAGGAGCAAGAGATATCACTCGAGCTGACACTCTCATTCACCTACATGTAGGTAGAATGCTTAATTTGTTTAAACACCAACCAACAACTAGGTGCATTATATTCAGTTATTCACTTGGCAGAAGTTAAGCACAAATCAGTGTAGTAATTAACTAACTAGCAAGCAAGCTTGCTTGACAGAATTGTCAAACAAGAAGACTGCTAATTAATCATCTTAGCATCGTTGACAATCTATAATAATCAAATAATATCATTGTCTAGTTACCTATTGGAAACTTGGAATGTGTTCACCAAGAGCACGCAATATCGGAAAGTAATTTGTCAGCACGAACACTTTGTGTCACATAAGCTGAACACACACACAAGAAGTGCAGAAATGTGAACAAAGAGCTATAAGAAACTAAAACTTTATTGAACTTGTAGTAGAGTACATTTGGATATCATAAGAAGAATCTGAAGATCTAATTAAGAAGAAATAAAGAAGAAGAAGAAGAAGAAGAAGAAGAAGAAGAAGAAGAAGAAGAACATCATAAAAACCTAAGAAAGCAACAAGAGAAGACTACTGAGTAATTAAGAGAGGCGATTGATCGATGAGGTGTAGCAGTGTAGCTAGCTAGCTCAAGCTGGCGTCGCGGCGGAGGCCATGGCCGACGCCCTCGTTGACGCCGGCGACGAGCTCGGCCTCGAAGTTGGCCGACGACATGGACGGCAGTCGCTCGTACACCCGCGACCCGAGGTGCTGCAGCTTCTTCTGCTGCGTCTTCACCGTCTTGCTGATGATCTTGTAGTTCCACCGCTGCTGCACGTACACCGCCGCGGCGAGCGCGACGGCGGCGAGCGGGATGGCGACGTCGCCGGACCTGGAGTAGAAGTCGAGGCTGGTGTTCACGAACTCGTACTCCTCCGCGAAGTAGGGGTTGATCGCCGGCGCCCTCACGTAGTCGTACACGTGCGGCAGCAGCCTCACCGCCGTCAAGCCGGCGTAGTACCCCGTCTTCAGCGGCCGGCAGTTGATCCGCCACACCACGTTCCCGATCACCTGCGGCAGCAGGAACATGTCCTGGGCGAGCCCGATGTACTCCTCCAGCGTCACCGCCCACTCCCGGAGCGCGTGCGCCTCGCCGCGCGCGTCCATGTACGACGCCTCCGACCTCACCGGCCGCGCCAGCACGCTCACGTAGTGCGCCGCGAGGACCACCGCGAAGCCGACGAGGTGCGCGCCGGAGGTGTAGACGAGGACCTTCTTGTCGCTGGGCACGCGCCCTGGCTCCAGCGGCGAGCGGGTGAGGAGGCGGATGCGGGAGCGCCACACCTTCTGCACCAGCCGGAGCGTGAGGAGGAACGCGGCGAGGATGAGGATCTTGACGACGCAGTCGATGGTCCAGTAGAGCTGGCTCTTGTCCACCTCGTACGACGGCGGCGGCGTCGCGCCGCCGTCGCCGCTCGACGCGGCGATGCGCGCGAACAGCGCCTCCGCGCCGGTGATGAGCGGCACGCTGTAGCCGACTGCCTGGACGCCCAGCATCACCACCGACACGTACGGCATCACGTCGGTGTGGGACTTGATGTACATGAGCTGGCTGAACTCGGCGGCGATCGCCGCCGCCAGCGTCACGACGCGGAGGATCCCCTCCACGCTCCGCCGCGACAGGATGTCCTGCCGCTGTTCCCGGTACAGGATCGGCAGCGTCTGGAGCGCCGTCGCGTTGAACCGCAGCGGGTCGTCGCCGCCGCCGCGCGTGCTCGCGATGTGCACCTTCGCCGTCGGGTTGATCAGCCACCGCGCCGTCGTCGGCGGGTACTCCACCCTCACCTCGATCGAGCAGTCCATGCCTTCCTCGACGCCGCCCATCGCCGAGAAGGCTCGCCACGGCGCCTGGATTCTCCGGCAGCCGATGAGGTACATCCGGCCATCCACCGGGTTGTACACGCCTTCCAAGGACAGCGTCGACACGTTCACGTACGCGTCGCCGGAGATCGTCAGCTCCGCCGACACGTTGAGGATAGCCGTCGCATCCAGCTTCGTCGTCGTCGACGACGATGATGATGCCATGCTTTGCCCTACCGCAGCTGGCGTCCCCGGAAACGTCGCCGGCGAGGCCCGGCCGACGAGCGATCCGAGCGAGAGCACCTCAAGCTGAAGGAATGGCCGCTCGAATCGTCCGCGTGGGAACGGATCCGGCACGGCGGCGACGTGGAGCGTGAGCTCCTCGGCGAGGTTGGAGAGGCTCGTCGTCTCGTCGGCGGCGTCGCCGGATTTCCTCGGGTAGCTCAGCAGCGACTTGGCGATGACGGTGCCGAAGTCGAACGGCTCGCTTCGCCGGAGGAACTCGCCGGCCTGCTTGGTCTTGGTGTAGCTGTACGCCAAGCTCAGCGGCTCGCCGCCGGTGACGCCGAACCGGCTCCACAGCTCCATCGGGTGCACCGTCCGCTGGAACGTCAGCGGCGGGAAGTGGGCGGCACCGCCGCCGATGCTGGTGATCTGGCCCACCGTGATGCTGCGGCGAGTGGCGGAGAAGGTGGTCTGCAGGTAGAGGCACACGCGGGAGTGGCACGCCTTGGCGCCGACGCCGAGGCACGCCACCATGCAGAGCTGGCCGGAGGACGCGCGCCACACGCCCTCGGCGGACATCGTCGCGCCGCCGAGCCCGCTGCGCTTCGCCGCCGTGTACGCGTGCTCCCACGGCGGGACGGCGCGGAACACCGCCGACACCCTCGCCGAGATCTCGCCGCCGTCGGTCCTCGGCTCGCACCGGACCTCCTGCATCACGATCCTGACGCCGGCGAACCCGCCGTCGGTGGCGTCCACCGCCTTGTCCGTCTCGAACGGCCCCAGCCGCCGGCAGAGCGCGTCGTCCGTCGTGTTGCACCTCCAGTTCGGCACGACGGCGAGCACGTCCTCCGACGTGAACCTGTCGAGGATGCCGCAGAAGGAGGTGCCCTTGTACAGCCCCCTGTCCCCGCCGCCGCCGGCGAGGACGTCGTCGCGGTACGGGTGGGGCTTGCACGCCGTGCCGACGAGCTCCTCGGAGCCGAACTGGTAGTTGGAGTAGGCGCCGAGCTGCGACAGCAGGTGCACGGCGTCGAAGTAGGCGGCGTGGGTCTTGCCATTGGTGCTCGTGAGCTCGCCGTGGACGGCGCGCGTCGTCAGCGTCAGCGTCTTGGGGTAGCGGAGCACGAGGAGGATGTTGCCGTCCTTGGTGATCGGCGGCTGGAACCTGTCGCGGTCGGAGTGCTTGGCCCAGCCCCACGGGTTGGCGGCGTCGCCGCCGCGCGCCGGCAGGACGGCGTCGCCGACCATGCACAGCACGCTCTCGCCGTCGTCGTTCTCGGTGTACACCCCCTCGAGCAGCACCTTCAGCTCGGTGTTCCCGGGCCACACCTTGAACTCCGGCGACACGTACGGCCCCATCTCCGGCCCGGTGCCGTTGCGGGAGATGGCGACGCCGAGCACGCCGCTCACGTTCAGCGCCGTCCTCCCGCGCCGCGCCGCGTCGACGTGCGTGAGCGAGAACGACGCGAGCGGCAGCGGGTCGCGCGCCGCCCCGGCGGCGGCGTCCTCCGCCACGTCGGTGCCGTCGAATGGCAGCAGCGGCGCGCCGCCGCCGCCGTCGCCGTCGCCGTCGTGCTTCCAGTCACCCTTGACGAAGGACAGCTCCGGCATGAGGCCGTTGGCGCGGTTGGCGTCGAACGTGAGCTCCGCCGCGGAGGAGAGCACGGACTTGCACTGCCGCTTCACGTCGGCGAAGCGGACGTACTCGTGGGGGATGAAGGGGCCCTGCCCGGCGCCGCCGCCCATGGGGTTCGCATCACGGTGGAACGGATCAAACGACGACACGACGGCGAGCAGCGGCAGCAGCAACGCGCCGACAAGCTGCAGACTTCTTGACACCATTGCTGCGCAAAACCAAACCCAATGTCACAAACTCGCAATCTGAACTCAGATGAATTTAGCAACGCTGCTTTGGATCAAATTTGACCAAGTGAGTGATTGACATCAAAATCTTCACACTTCTTGGCAACTTGGATGAACACAACAATGCAGTAAAACTAATCCTTTTCAGCTTGCATGATCAGATCAGTATCAACTTGGATGAACACAACTATGCAGTAACACTTGCAGAAGAATGCAAAAAATCTAATAAAATTTCTGCAGCATATCTAACTAATCCTGTTCAGCTTGCATGATCAGATGATCAGATCACTGACCTCAACATAGAAATTTCTTCAGTGCTCCTCAAGCTGGGAGACCTCGATGAGAGTGAGGTGAGTGTCGAAGAACTGTTCACCAAGGACGGCTCTAGTACAGACTAGAGCAGCATGGATCTCTGAATTTGACCAGAATGTGGTGTCAGATCTAGAAAAAATTCCCGGACCAGATTGGATCAGCTGGAATCTAATCTACCACCACTGAACAACACTGATGGATGGATGCTTCCCCCGCATTATCTTTTTCCACACCTTAATTCCCCTTCTGCATCATCGAATCAATCAAGGGTTCTAGTATAGTATTGGGGGTTGACTTTGCGACGAAGTGACCCAGAAACAGAGGGTTACACCCTTGATCACCGAGAATGCCCCTGATCAGAGTGACTTATCACAGGATTGCCACTGTGAGAGGATCGTCTCGGTACAAACGAGCAGTGGCATTTCGGAGATTATCTCGCAACTGTGAGGGTTACAGCGAGGTGAGGATGGGGGAGTTGACGAAGCGACGCAGGTGGCGCGCGCGGCCGCCGCGGCGGGCATCGCGGCCGGCCGGCCGCTCGCCGCACGGGGAAGCCCGTGCCATGTCAGGGCGGCTGAGGCCACGAGAGGGACGTCGCGCCGTCACATGGCCGCACGTGGCCGTGGAGAGAGATATTTAATTACTTCTAGAGTTATGTGTGTTGCAGTGTTGCTATCCACCTCGATCTTGGCCGGCGCCGGAGGAGACGGCCGCGCCGCGTCTGGAGCGGGACGGCGGCTCGCCGGAGTACGGAGACCGTTGGGTTGCAGCGACGAATCTAGTTTGTTTGAGAGGAGAGGATGTGAGAAGATCGTAAATGATGAGTAGTTAGCGTATTCAAATTTTAAAAGATATATTAATATAGTTTTTTAATTTTTTAATAAAAACGTACTGTTAAATCATTTGAAAAACGTACCCGCGAAAAATGTTAGTTTTCCTCTCAATCTTTCGGTGCCGAATATAAAGCGTTGTTATTTGATCGGACAGGTGGGATGAGGGCATCATGCTCAACTCGTTTCGGCCCAGAAATAGTAGTATATGCATGTGTTTTTCTTGGGAAATAAATTATATTCTCTCTCTCATTTCTTGATTCTTATTGAATCGTCTCCCTCAATTGTAACAACGGGTATAATGTCTTCTCCGACTTAAAAAAAATTAGTGCAAATCGACTCATTTAATAGTTTGGGAAGCAATTTCACCTAGCACGGTAGGTTGACCACGGATGACTCGTTGATTGAGCGCTTGGGACCCACATGTCAATAACTTACCTCATTTGCTAACCCACCTTTCTCCCCTTTTCTTCCTCTCCGACCTTTCAACAGCAAGAGGACGGTGGTGGTGGCGAACTGGACTCCGGAGAGGGCTTTGGTGGTGGCAAGTCGGACTGACGAGCCGAGGAAGGTGGTACCCTCTCTCGTCATAGACGGTAGCAGAGACGAGACATGTTGGAGGATGCAATTGGAACCCTTGCGTCGCCACCCTCTTCTCATCTCCTACCTCGTCACCATCACTGCACCTTTCTAGGTTTGGCTCGCCACCATAGTCGCTTGGATGATTCCTTCGATGTGGGAGGAGAGCCTCTTGTTGATCAACTACACCGCCTTGGGGCTATTATGGCCGTCGTACACGCCGACAAGGCCACCACCTGCGCCTGGTCCTCGAGTGCCTCGTTGACCTGGGCCATGGCGACAAAGTAGTCTCCCAATGCAGGAAGAGAAGAGGGTGGGGACAAAGCAGTCTCCCACTGTAGGGAGAGAAGGAGGGGAATAAAGGAGAGCCCTGACACGTGGGCTCTACCTGTTGATGCTGCCAACATACCACGTCAGTAGAAACCGTTTCTAAAACCAACAAAGAAGTCAATTTGAACCGGTTTTCGAAGATGGTAGATGTATTATACCTGGTTTTACGGTTGAGGGAAGCAATTCAATCAGGAGCGAGAGTGAGGAAGTCATGATAAACTTATTCCTTTTCTGAGACGGCTGTTAAATACGGCCTGGCCCATAATGGTCCATCACTAGTATAGCTAAAACTGTATTCATGGGCCTGCAGTTGATTGCAGGCTAAAACCGCTGTAATACTGCGTAATCATCAAAGTTCATTTTTAAAAGTGTAATAATCAAAGTTCTTGCAAATAAAAGAGTCAACCGAGTTGATATGTTTGTCTCCAAAAATATTCTCCTATAGTCAAAATATGGTGAAAAGGGTGTTATTTATGCGAAGAATTAATAAAGAACTAAATTAACTTTGACCAGTAGACTTTTATAAAACATCAAGAATCTGAATAGCCATCGCAAAAATTCCTGAAAATCGATGCGGCTGTTGCTTTTCAAAGTGTCAGGATTGCTTCTACAGCGGTAAAGCTGCAATATATTCCCTGGACGATAATACTATATGACGTTTCGGACAAACAAAATAACTTGCGCTTAATGGATTTTAGCTGTCGGAAATATCAAGTAATCTTTGCCGGATGGAGTACTTAGGCTGCGTTCAGAACCCTATGTTCCCAGCACAAGCTGTGCACACGAAAAACGGAACGGTCCATTAGCGCATGATTAATTAAGTATTTACTATTTTTTTTAAAAAAATGATTAATATGATTTTTTAAGCAATTTCGTATAGAAATTTTTTGAAAAAATACACCTATTAACAGTTTAGAAAAACGTGGGCGCGAAAAACGAGAAGAGAAGTTGGAACAAAGGTTCTGAACACAGCCTTGGTACCACCAAGCATATCATTATCCCATTGGAAAATTTAATGTCATATGCTATATTTGTGCATACCAAAACATAACAACTACTATTAATTAGAACCATTCACATATAATCACATTAATTGCAGAAGCAAACCCTGCATTATGCATTATTGGTGGCTCTTCACAATTCTCAACTTAACAACAACAACAAACATAATCTCCCAAACAATTACATCTAGCTCATATTTAATCTCTCCACCATCACATAATTTTGATATTTACTACTAGTACTACCGGATTATTAAATCAGGAACAGCTGAGAGTCCCAAAAAAGGAAGAAAAACAAGAGGGAGAAAAAAAAACCAGCAAAAGCAAAAGCAAAGTAAAGCCCTCACATTATCCATCGATCCATAGTTCCATACATATGCATCACATCAACGAGTGAGACAAGCTCAAGCTCCTGCTCCTTCTCTGGTCGGCTCGGCTCGGCTCGGCTCCCGTTCTCCGCGCGCGCGCGCCAACAAAAAATCACTTTTCCCTTTTTCCAGGTGACGCTAATTAATCTCCCGGATTAGCGCGATTAATTAAGCTACTAGCTAGTATTATTACTAATGAGTAATTAATTACGACGCGTGGTGATTTGATTGGTTGGTTTGGTTGATTAATTAGTAGTTAATCGCTCCCGCGCTCGTGGTGGTGGTGGTGTTGATCTCGTCGTTGTCGTCGTCGCCGTCGACGGCGTGGGCGTTGTTGGTCGCCGCCATCTCGTCGTCGTCGTCGTCGTCCTCCCGCTCCTCGCCCTCGCCTTCCTCCTCGATGCTCTCGGACATGTCCCTTCCGGCTCCGGAGGCGGCGGCGCCGCCGCCGCCGCCGCTGCCACGGCCGTCGGAGTCCGGGGACCCGAGCCTCGCCGACGCCGACGACTTGGCGCTGTAGGGAGGGGCCAGCTGCTGCTGAGGCGGCAGCGGCGGGGGCGGGGCTACGGCGCGGTGGTGCACCAGGGCGGCGGCGGCGGGGTGGTGCTGCAGGTGGTGGTGGTGGTGGTGGTAGTACTCCTGCGCCGCCACCGCCGCCGTGTAGTGCGGCTGCGTCGCCGGGTGCGCGCCGTAGATGGCCGGCCCCGCCGCCTGCGTCGCGTACTCCGGCGGCACCCAGATGCCTCCCAGCACCACCAGCTGCGGCGTCGCTGCCGTCGGCGGCGCCGGCGACGGCATCGGCCGTCTTGTGTGCAACCTGTACTTCTGCCCAAACAAAAAAAAATTCAGATCAAAATGCTCATTATGGCATTCATGTCTAGCAATCAGTTAATCATACTGTCTTGTAGTCAATGATCAATTTAAACAGTATTTAATTAAGAACGTACGTGAGATGGATGAATTGCATGATGAGATGATAATTACCCTACCTGGAGATGGCTTTTCACCTCATCATTGGTCAATCCATCAACCTTCATCAGCTCGCGAATCTGCTTCGGGGTCGCCACTTTAATTTGCAAAGAACAAAACAAAAACGCAAGCTCAAGATTAATTTGTTTGTTGTCTTTTCATCTTTGGTACGGCATGTAATCATGGTGTTCGATCTTGATCGAGTTACATGTGTAGGTGTACTGTACCTTGGGCGCCGCCGAGGATCTGAAGAGCATTGACGAAGCGGCGGTGCAGCTCCGGCGACCAGCAACGGCGCGCCTTCCGGTGGGGCTGTGGCGGCGGCGGGACGGCCTGCCCGTCCGATGGCGTCGACGGCGGCTTCCCGCCGTTCTGGGCTTCTCTCGATCTCGCCACGACGCCGTTGTCGTGGGCGTACGGCTTCTTGTCGACCTCGCCGGCGGCGATGGTGATCGCGTCCGCCGCCTTCTCCGCGGGCGCGAGCGCGAGCTCCGGCAGCGCGGCGGCGGCGGCGGCTGATCCGTCACCCATGGCGTTGTCCTTGGAGAAGGGCAGGAACGCGCCGCCGCCGCCGCCGCCGCCGTCGAGCGCGGTGATCAGCTTGGGGCTCGTGTCGAGCGGGTGGTGCTCCGAGTGCTCCTTGGGCGTCTGGGGCCCCTTCGCCGCCGTGTCCGCCGCCGACGCCGACGCCGGCGCGTTCCACAGCTGCGCCGACACCATCCAGCTCGCCTTCTCCGACGACACGCTGTTGCCCCCCGCCGCCGCCGCCTTGTCCGCCGCCACGACGTCGATCCCGATGTTCTTCACCGGTATGAACTCCTCGAGCACCAGCGGCGCCCTCGCCGCCGCCGCCGCCGCGGCGCTATGCTGGCTCCCCATCTGGTACGCCTCCAGCTGCTGCCTGTACGCCTCCATAGCTGCAAACACACACCAATCCTCGCTAGGGTTAGCCATGGCGATCGATTTAGCTTAGGTTACATACAATTACTCACCATGATTGAGAAGCTGCATGCAGAGAGGGAGCTCACGCTTGAAGGCGTCGATCTTGAGCCTCTCTTCCTCGAGACGTGACAAGAACTCCTGAAGCTTCTGCGTCGCCTGCCCCGACGCCGCAGCCACCGCCGTCAGATGGTGGTGGTCGTCTAGGGTTAGGTCAGAAGACGAAGAAGCCATGGCTATCGATCTCCTCCCTCCAAGTATACAAGCTCTACAAACCAAGCTAGCTCACGCTAGCTAGCTACAGCAAATAGCCGACCGATCTAGCTAGTATATTACTACTACTACTTGAGATGAAGTAGCTGTGCAAACTGCGAGTGTAAGTGTGAGTGATCGAGATCGAATGTGAGAAGGGTTTTGATGAGGGATCAGATGGGGAATCAGCTTCTTTTTAAGGGAGAGTTTTGGGAGAAGGAAGAGGAGAATAAAGTTGGATTTAGAGGAAAAGGAAAAGCTAGCTTTGTATGATCTTGCACATATACACTTAGCTAAACAGCTATAGCTAGCTAGCAACAGTAGTGAGAGATCAGAGAGAGAGAGAGAGAGAGATAGGGGGATAAAGCAAAGGCATGGTAACTTCTTGCAAAGATCAAAGGCAAACAAAAACAAAAAGAAAAAGGTTAATTCTGCTCCTCCTCTGCATGCAGGAGGTTTCATGTACTACGTACCAACAGGGGAATCAACATATCTCCTAACATTACGACCAGATGGGTCCATATTGCATATATTGCACCATGCATTGCATTCTCTCTCTAGATCTCTCTCTCTCTCTCTCTCTCTCTCTATATATATATATATATATATATATATATATATATATATATCTATATATATATATATATCTATATATATATTTCTCTCTGCTCCATTCAAATATGTACTGCCTGCTTTCTGAATATCTCTGATCAGTGTTTGTACACTGCATGCATGCAGTTTTGTTTTTCAGCATGCATGCGTGACTGAAAAACTGAAACTTTTGTTAGCCACGTCTTCTTGTCCTGTTCAAATTACACTGTTTTAGCCTAGCTGATCAGCTGCTATGATCTCAATGTATCTTTCTTTGCCATTAATCCTTTTTTTTTTTTACAGATCAAGATGCTGCCTGCCTCATTTCTGTGGTAAGTTTAACTTTACAACAAATCTAAGAATCTACCGGGCAAATGCAGCAGGGAAAAAGGGGAAAACTAAAGCTTAACGCCGGGGTGCGTCTGATTCAAGGGATCGAATTAAAGATGAGCTCAAAGCTCAAAGTAGTCCAAAGAGAACCTTGCAAGAGTCTAAGAGAACCCAGCTAGGTGTCTTGGGGAATATTTACATTTTACCTAATATTGGGTTTTAAAGCATATTGCAATGGGGATAATCACCAGATATACCTAGCTGTGGGAATCACACCACCCTCTCTCTCCCAACTCCCCAACTTGCATTACAAAAAATCAAAAGAAATCTATATTAGTACCTAAATTTCAACCGGGAATTATCGATACCGATATTCATAGATTCTCACATCCAACAGACAAGGGCCAATTAATCAACTTTTCTTTTCTCTCTCTCTCTCTCTCTCTCTCTCTCTCTCTTTACTGGTTGATGTTCTAATGGGTGAAGATTCTTTACATGATTAATCAAAGGAGGAAGGAATTAAATGGGTAAAGCAGTACTAAAAGCATATATCACACATAATTCAAGCCAAAGATATGAAAAAAGATCGCATGCCCTAGGTCTCTTTGCTTTGAAAAGGGGTGAGCTGCATCCCTTCACACACAAGCTCCAAAATTCTTCTGTGCTCTTCTTCTTCACACATGCATGTGTTTATGTACATGTATATGCATGTTGTGGCACTGTTATAGCACATATGGTAGTCTAGTGAGTGTGTGTAGATAGAGAGATAGCTAGATAGATAGGAGGACTGGCACACTTTGCATTCACAAGGGAATATATCAGCATGGCTCAAGCAAGGAATATCTTAAGGCTTTGGAGGGGGATATGAAGCACACGCACAAAAGGACACCACAAAGGAAGACATGGTGTCCTTTAGAGAGAGAGAAGAGAGGGGTGAAGGGAAGGAGAATGTGAGAATCTCCCTGCTGCTACTACTCTTGGCTTTTTAGGAATTGGGGAGGAAGCTAAGAAGATTCTCTCTCTCTTGATTTCTCTCTCTAGCTAGTTCATACACACAAGAAGAGGTGGGAGAAAGGTGTTGTGTGTGTGTGTGTGTGTGTTTTAGTGCATCGAATTCCCTGTGCAATAATTAGGGTTGGTCGCTTTCTTGGGGCAATCTTGAGGTACAAGACTCCAATCCCTACCTTTTCCATGGATTCTCTCTCTCTCTGTACGAACGGCATGGTCGCAGTCGTCGTACTGCATGCTATATATCCAACGTATAGCTAGCCCATGTATACGTATATACGTATATCATCTACGTACCTGAACACCGTACATGTACATGCCCCAAAAGTATATATATGCATGCATATACATTTGCATGGTCCAGAGACAAGAATATTCGCGTACAAGGTACAGACCAATACATGCATGTGTGTACAGGAACACTAGCTTGCACATCTGTTGTCTATGCATGCATGAATTCATTGGTCTTACTCACGCTACATGTTTTTAGGCATGTAATCCCTCCATTTATATTATAAGGCCTGGTTTAGTTCTCAATTTTTTCTTCAAACTTCCAACTTTTATATCACATCAAAACTTTTCTACACACACAAACTTCTAACTTTTCCGTCACATCATTCCAATTTCAATCAAACTTTCAATTTTAGCGTGAACTAAACACACCCTAAGTAGTTTTATTTTTTTCATCAAACTTCTGTAAGCTTGACTAAATTTATTAAAAATAGGGTAATTTGGAACCATACCATTATAATTTTGTAAAGTTTAAGATATGACATCGGTATCTCAATAACATATTTAATATTATAGCAATATTTTCAATACCAAACATACAATCAAAATATATTTAATATTATATTTAATGGAACTGATTTGGTATTACAAAAGTCAGCTTGTTTCTCGATAAATTTAGTCAAAGTTATAAAAAGTTTGACTAAAAGAACCAAAACAACTTATAATATGTTACGGAGCAAGCACTTAAAGAATTTGCGGTACATGTTTTGTAGCATTAGAAAAATTGTTCTGATATGTACACTTATCCCTACACATACGGAATTAAACGTTTTTTTAGGCGGGCTAAATAATGCATTTCTATAGGCAGGTTTTGTGCCCGCCTCTAAGTAAAGGCATGTGAAAATGGTTGTTTCCACAGGTGGACAAGAAGCCGCTAGTGGATATAATCTTGCGTGGAAATGATATATACATGTGACCTTTTTAAGCGGTCCATCGATAAAATGATTTGTTCGTACAGCTGACGTTTTTAATAGGAGCCCCGCCTCTGTAAATGTTTTACAAGAAGGATGACAAAGCTATACATAGTGGCTCATATTTGATCGGAAATTCAAAGATGTCTCATAGAAAGTTTTGTATATATTCATAGAAATGTTGCACTAAGTTTTCGTTTGTGAAAAATCGGTTTATGTTAGCCGGTTTTCGTACGGTATTGATCGAATATTTTTGTTTTTTTATCAGCTTTTGGCAAATCAGTAAGGAGCTGTTTTCACTTCGAAAAATTAGTGATAAGTTAAACCCTGGGTCTAACCGTTGAGCCGTTGAGGCAACTTTGTCGTCGTGACACGCGTGGTTTGGTCAGTGGTGGCCTGCCTTCCCTGACCAAAATCGTCCTCTGAATATCCCTTTTGTCTGGCCCGACGCCAAGAATATTCCCCTCCCTCATCGTCTTCCTCCTCTTTTCATTTCTCTCCGACCCATGCATACAATACCACCAGCTGATACTAGTCCTAGAGCTGCCATTTCTTTTCCCATTTTTTTCGCTCGCCTTTCCACACCAAATGATCCCAGCGAGCTTTGCCCCCATCTTCTCTTCGGCCTCCGGGCCAATGAGCAGTGAGTGTACTGGAACAAGATCGTCAGCATGGATGGATCTTGTTGATTGGTTAATTTAATTTAATTACCTGCATTGCCCTGCTCTAAATTCCATGGTCTGATCTGATCGATCGATGGACCGAGGTTTTGATTAATTACCCCCAAGTTTTTCCTTTTTGTTCTCCAGTGTTGAGTGTGTACTTTTTGGTGGTGTTTGCTATTCGGATTTCTGAATTTTGCCTCGGTTCCATCCATGACAGTGCTACTGCTACTTGCTGTGTGTGTTTTTTGTCAGTTCTCTTGGAAAATCGTTCCGGATCACATGGAAGTAAGAAAGAAAAGTAGAACTATGGTTACAACTCCATGTACACCAGGATTTACAATGTACTCCACTACTTTTATATTTACATACGTGCATCCCTGCATACAGACGAGGCCAAAGATAGGACGGTTTGGTTTGTGTCCATAATTTGCCATATTTTACCACGTCTCAGCTTAAGCAAGCAACTTAAATATTTGTTTGGTTGTAGCCATAGTTACGACAAAATACCCTATAACAAACTAGCTAGATCCCAAACATCAATGACTTAAAAAGGTATAGCGAGATTAATAACTTAGTCTTGTAAGAGGGTGTCAGAGATTGAACATCTATGGCCCGACTTCTGATAACCGAACTAGTCCTAAGTCGCCAAAGCGCGCTACAAGGGCAATAAAATTTGGCACTCATCCAAACAACCCCTAAGGTCCCGAACCAAACAACCCGTAATTCTGTCACTCAATGAAATACCCATTATTTTTTAAAAAAAGATCTACAGTATTCACTATCAGCTGAGAATACAATGTGCTCGAGACATGTCTCTATAATAGGCGTGTGTAAGTATCTAGTGTAGACAGCAACAGAGCGCACTGACATGTGGGCCCTCCCTTAGTTATTCCGCGGTTTTTGCATGCATATGCTTGGGGGGGCTAAGGAGGAGAATAATGCAATGTGGGCAGCGATGCAGAAAAGGAACGGCCATTGCTCATTAGGAATCCAACGGGATGCTAATTGTCACCGGTTAAGGTTCTTAGAGTAAAGCACCATCCAACTTTGTTTCTTCTTCTCTGATTGATGAGCAGCAAAGCTGAGAAAATGCAAGTGGAAAGATCGAAAAGAGAGGGAATTTCCTTTAGGGAAAAAAATCATATCTCTTGTTGGGTCGATTCGGATTTGGGTTCTGAATGTTCCTCATATCCTCCAGCTCTTAGCTTAGCTATGATCGATTGACATTCCTTTGCTTTGCTTTGTTTGCTTTGCAAATGGATGGATGGTTAAAGAAAAGAGAGGAGATGATTGCTCTCTCTCTCTCTCTCTCTCTCTCTCTCTCTCTCTCTCTGGGACTTGAAAATTTTAGGTCTAGATTCGATTGAGCTCCGACGGTTTTAGATTTTTTAGATAATGATGACGGTTTTAGATGCTGATCATCATAAGCAGATGCATTTGTAAAAACCGATGTGAATAAACTGCATCAGAGGAGACTCTGAACAGTTTCTAGTCTTCTTGTCACTGCATTGTTCTGACTTGTTTGTCTGCCTAAAAGTCTTCTCTTTTAGTAGGTTCAAATATTTTTTTTGGCGGTTTTATATAATTTATCCGCATCTATTACTGTGTTAGTGTATTCAACTTGCAACATTCATTATCTAAAAAAAATTCAACTTGCAACACTGAATATTACTTGCAAATCAGAAACTTTGGTTCGATGCAGAACGAGTTTCTTCAGAGTCTGCCTTTTCAGAAAGATAACGAATGATGCATTAGCAGTAAAACATTCCTCATATGGTCCGAGATTAACTTTTCCTTTTCATCCTCATTCACATTAGTGTAATCTAGTACAGTAGTAATCTAGCAGTAAAAAAACACTGGTCCACGGTCATCTTCGAGAAGTAGGCCACCTGTTGTCAAACTAAAGTTTCAGAAATCAGAACCTGCCTGACCAGGCAACCACTCTCGTTACCGTTTTAATCCCATTGATTAGATTAGCAACCCATCTTTTCCCCGACATCAAAGATGCTAAGCCACGTTAATCAAAGCCTGAAATGCTACTGCATGATTCTCTCTTGCTTCTACAAGGTGTTTTTGGCTTGGCTGCCTCTGAACCCAACCCATTCGTTCTCAAGTTTCTCTGCATTTGTTTTCTACTGTACAATGTTTGATGCTTTGCCTAGCTGCAGATCAGCCTTCTCGAGTATAGGCTTTACGAATCGATTCTTCCGTACCACAAGGAGCCATGAACAATCCATCCAATGTATTGTTCATCCCGGTGCAACACAAGATATATCGGGCTATCGGCCAATGGATCGCCATGGAAGTATGGAACTGTGAGTACAGTAATTCTGACGAAGTGTGACAATGTCAAGTCATTTCAGATTGAAGAACTTTTTTCTTTTCTGTTTTGCAAGCTCGTTTTCATCTCCAATTCTTTTCTGCAAAGATTAAATATCATGATATGCAGTGGTGTCTTGGCAGATCTTTCTTGGCTTATTGCTTCACACGAATTCAGAGGATTGCTAGTTTCTGTACTACTAGCAGGAGAACAATTCCTGAACTCTGACTCAAATCCTTTTTACCTGAACACTCCTGCAGCTGCTACGCAGTGTCCCAACTTCCATGACAAGATGAGTACTGCACTGCATTGACTGGAGTAGTATGGCACAAATCTTTCTGTGACCACTTTATATAGGAGTATCCCCTACTAGCTACCTTTGCAGCAAATTTCAGAGTCCAACTGCTGTCATTTCTGAACACACATTGCATCCATCCATCCTTACTACTGTTTTTGTTTTTGTGAGAGGGATTAAAGTTTAGCCCCACTTTAGTCCCTCCAACCAAACACCACCTTACTGCTGTTCTCTTTACCTCATGCCACCAATCACTTGTCGCATTGCCTCTTGGAACCTAGAGTATGGACTGCAGGAGACAGAAGCTTGGGCTCATAAACCCAAGCCAATCATTTGGAGATAGATACTGCCATGGCTGGCTGCAAACAAGAGGTATAGCTAAAGAAAACAAAACAAAACAAAATGCTTACTACTCGCTCTGTTCCAAAATACACCATCCGTCCTAGAAAGAATAAACTTCTAGGCTCAGAAGTTGTTGTTGTCTCGTTTAAAACAAAGGGAGTTTGGAGTATTAAGGATTTATAGGTTGTTTAGAAAATACTAAGTTTAGGGCAATTTTTTTTGTCATTTTAGTTGTCAATTTTTAAATTTTGAATTGCATAGATTCTCTTTCCAAGCATCTAATTGGCTTTGGAATTATTGAAATGATGGGAATTGTAGAAATCAGAGAAGGAATGCTTATATGAGTATTAAAAACTAAATACTAGAAATCCTGATATTTTGAAACGGAGGGAGTACTATAATTAAAACACATGCATTGGGATAAGGTTAGAGGGGGATCTATGCTGCTGCTGTGGACTGTGGTGAGCTTTAAAGGGTTTTAAGGGAAGGTGCTTGAAGATGTCAAAGACAATGGAAAAGTGGAGTTGGGAAAAGATGAAAAAGAAGCATCTTGGAGCAAGGATGGGAATCCAGATTCCATCCATCCATCCACAAGATGAACTGAAGAAGAAGAAGAAGAAGAAGAAGAAGACTCTGCTTTCAAAGGGGCTTTAGGTAGTCAAGTAAAGTACTCTAGCTGCATTTGCAAAAAGGCTTTTCTTGGGCCAGTAGAAACATGAGGAAGCTAGGCATAGGCAGAGGAGCTCTTGGTGATGATCCAAATCTTGGAAAGGGATACTGCAACTGCATGCAGAGTGGATGGATGCCATTGGGAACAGCAGCTGTTGGTTGGCATCGATCTCTGAATGACGAGTTGCCACTTCACAATGATAACTCTTGATCAATTCCCACTTTGCAAGTAAAAAGCATCAGAGGTTTTATACTCTGTTTTTGCCCTCCAGATTTCAAATACTACCTGTTTTTATATTTTTAAAAATATATTAAATACCGGTTTTCATAAATTTTGGTTGAGATTGAAGTAGTTTTACTCCATGTGCCTGTGTTGCAGCGCTTGATCTGATCCCTTGTCATTTACAGGACGAGGCCACAATGCAAAGTTTTGGTAATTGCGAGCACATGGGCCGTGAGAGAGAGAGAGAGAGAGAGGGGGGAAATTCGGCGAGTGGGCCATGCAGCCCACATAGTCAGCTTTGGCCTGGCCCGGTATCGGGGCTATGGGCCGCTCTAGATAGGCCCATAAATGACAGACCGCGGCCCATCATGCACGGCGTTCTCCAGATGGGCTCCAAATCTGACACTTCGGCTTAGGCCCCATTCTAACCTCCAACGACGACTTACAATTTTCTTGTTTTTCGTTAGCAAATTGCTAAACTCCTAAACGGTATTTTGGGGCAGCCTAGGCTCGGGCGCCCGATCAATTCGGAGTAAAATCGCCTCCGATTTACGTGTAAAACTACTTTAAACTGATTTTTCTTTTAAATTACTTATCCAAATCATGATCCGATTGCACCATTAAATTCGTTGCAATTAAATCTTCAAAACAAGATTACACATGGATATATTCCGATGAAAAAAATTAGCTTATTATTGAATTACTTTTAAGGCAAAATTGGTTATATAGCATCGAAAGTTCACGTTTTTGGTTTTATAGCACCGAAAGTTACCGGTTCACTTTAATAGCACCCAAAGTTTACCATGTTCCCATTTTTAACACTTCCGTCAATTCTCGATCGTTTTCCGTCCGTCTTGATCCAGTCACACACACGATATGACGTTTCTACCCCTAATAAGTACAAGTATAATGCATGTCAATGAGGGGTAGAAATATCATATCATGTGTGTGGCTGGATCAATAACGATTAAGACGGACGGAAAAATTGATGGAAGTGCTAAAAATGGGAACAAGGTGAACTTTGGATGCTATTAAAGTGAACCGGTAACTTTCGGTGCTATAAAACCAAAAACGTGAACTTTCGATGCTATATAACCAACTTAGCCTTTTTTTAAATGTTGCACGATGTTCCACCAGGTATATCGAAATTGTCTCACTAAGTACATCGAAAATGTTTCACTCGTTTAAATCGGGTGTTGTTTCACCTTATATAAAAACAATGTTTCAGCAAATAGCGAAAGAATGTTTTAGTTTACTGCAACATTTGATCCATACATAGTGAAACATTATAAGTACACTAGGTGAAACATTTTTCGATGGAACAAAAAATAAAACGAATTCCCTTAATAGGGGGTTTCCAAAATATGTGGGTTTTTTTGTTGCAATGGAATATCTCAGTTTACTGCAACATTAGATCTATACATAGTGAAACATTGTGAGTGCACTAGGTTAAATATTTTTGGTGGAAAAAAATAAACCAAATTTTCTTAATAGAGAGTTTCCAAAATATATGGTTAATTTGTTGCAGGGGCAGGCACTGTGGTGGGCCAGACACATGGTGGGCCAGCGGCATGCAGGCGCATGGCCGCGCGCGGGGAGCGGGGCCGGGGGGAGCACCCGATTTTGCTCCCCCGTCCAGTCACCCAGATAGCAGCATTTCCCCGGTATTTTTATAAAGGAAAAATATAATACTGGAATTGATCATGCGTAAATAATATGTCTCGTTTTTTTCCTCAGACTGATTTGTCTGTCTACACGGTATGATGTGTTGGATGGATTGAACTTTCAAGTTTAGGCCGTGTTCAGTTAGTTGGCCAATTTTTTTTATGTATACTGACACATATTTGAAGTATTAAACGTAGATTAATGACAAAACAAATTATAGATTCCGCCTGTAAACTGCGATACAAATTTATTAAGCTTGATTAATCTGCCATTAGTAAATGTTTACTATAGCACCACATTGTCAAATCAGGACACAATTAGGCTCAAAATATTTGTCTCGCAATTTACATACAAACTGTATAGTTGGTTTTTTTCGTCCACATTTAATGATCCATGCATGTGTCTAAATATTTGATGCGATGTTTTTTGCCAAATTTTTTTAAAATCTAAACACAGCCTTGTTGTTGTTTTGGAATTCAAATTCGTATGATTAGCGAGCCTCATGTTGATTTGGGAGTAGTAGAACAGCTTTCACCTGGCACTCCGTACAACCGCTCATCCTAGCCGAACGTGTATGACCTCGAATGCTTTCGACAAGGACAATCATTAACCATGTTTGTTTCAGGGCCCTGGCAAATGGATCACAACGATTTCACATCACTTCGTAAACCGTTTACTCCGTCCTAAAAAATCCAACCTAATACTCTATCCGTCTCAGAATATAGTAACCTAGGAGCGGATGACGTATCCTCTCTCCGTCTCAGAATATACTAACCTAGGAGCGGATGACGTATCCTAGTACTGGATACGATACAACCTAATTCTATAAATTTCTATTCAGATTTGTTTCGTTGTGTTAGAATATGTCATATTTCTTCATTATTTTTTTTACGAAGAGAGTAGTAGATCTCACATCTCGGTAGTCTATTCAAATCAACCTTGGCCGCCGTCCTATCCACGGCGAGCCCCACGGCCCCCAAACCCGCCGGCCGCCGGTGGGCCACCGCTCCCCCCACAACAATTAATTACTAACTCCTCATTACTAAATGATCTCTTTATTAATCCCTTGTACACCTGTAACCACTCCACAGTCCACCCCAACCCAGCGTAACGTCCACTCATCGCGAGCCGCTCAATCCAAATCCAACGGCATCCCGCAACCCACGTGTCCCTCACCGCGCGCGAGTTTGAATTTCCCAACGGCTCTCTCGACCGTTGCTGCCACGCTCCTGAAAAAAACCAAAAAAAAAAATAAAAAAAACACGCATCTGTTTTTATTCTCTCCCATCTCTCCCGATCTCTCGCCCATTTGCCACTGATCCCGAAACAAACAGTTGGCGGCGGCGGCGGCGCGAGGCGATGGCGGCGACGGCGTTCACGGAGGAGGAGAAGGCGGTGGATGACTCGCTCGGCTACCCCAAGGCCTACGCGCGCCTCTGCCGCGGCGGCGGCGGTGGCGGCGGTGGACTCCCGTACGGCCACGGCCCGCCGCACGGCTTCCTCCCCTACGTCCTCCACCCGCACGAGGTAATGGGTGCTCGTCGAGGTGATGGTCGCGGCTGCTGGTGCGGTGGTGAGCTGATTGGGGTGGTTGTGTTGGGTGGTGGTGCAGGCGATGCGGGCGAAGGATCTGAACGAGATGTTCCCGGTGGCCGACGCGGAGGCGGCGCCGACGGCGAACCCGCGGGGGTTCGCGAACCTGCTGTGGAAGCAGCTCGACCACCTCGGCAACGCCGGGTTCGACCCGGCGCTGTTCCGCGTCGACGCCTACGGCAACGTGCTCTACCTCCACGCCGACTCCGCCTCGCCTCTCGCGTGGGACATCGACCACTGGTTCCCCTGCGCCCGTAAGAAACGCAGATCGAACGAACTCATCCCAACATCCGCTTCCACATCATTCCTTCGATCTCTAACGAGATTGTTTTTTTTGTATTTGCTCGCAGGAGGTGGGAGGACGGTGCCGAGCAACCTGAGGATCGTGCAGGCGCAGGTGTGCAGGAAGAAGCACAACAAGCTGGAGTTCCTCGTCCCGTGGTGGGATCTGCAGCTCGGCATCTCCGTCAACCAGTTCCTCTCCATCTTCGCCTCCAAGAACGCCGACTTCAGGTTCGCCCATCCGCATCGAACAGCTTAATGTGTCTCTGCGGGTTTTTTTTTACCGATGCATCATGGATCGAATCCTTCTGAGACTTGCAGGAACAGAGCATTCACGTTCTTGTTCGTCGACGGGGCCAGCGAGGAGCTCACCTCGATGCAGGCTGTGGAGGCGCACGCGTTTCCGCACCATTTCTCCGATTTGACCAAGAAAGTTGGCCTTGCCCCTGCTGCCATTGTTTCCTCCAGGGGATCCGATAGCTCGGTGCTCAAATCTCTTGATGCAAACCGGCCGCTCAGGCCTAATTATCCTCTCATTGGTATGCGAAATACCTATTTTTCGATAATTTGAAGGATTTGTTGTGTTTGTACATGAACTTGTGCTAAACTAAATGTTCACTACCTGTTTCTTTAGCTGCCAAGAAATTCACGGGAGAAAAGGATGAGAATTTTAACGTGCCAATGTCCAACCATGGGCCTAATTCGACTAAGGAGAACAATAATCCGGATGCTGATGGCTACATTAGCAACCCTTACCTGTCCATTGCAACGGCTAGGGACTCGCTGAGGCAAAGGGAAGAGGCCAAGAAGAAGCAAGCTGAGCTCACTGAGCTGGAGAACGAGGCCACTGAGCTGAAGCAGAAGAATGAAGAGGAGCGGGTGGCCATCCAGGACATGGAGGCCCTCCTCATCAAGAGGCGGCGGCGCGTCGAGAAGTGCCGCCGCTTGGCGGAGGCTCAGTCGAATTACAAGGCTGTGCTGGAGAAGATGATCAGAGACGCCATGCACCAGTAAGGATGAATCTATGCAGCAAGAGCCAAGAACTCTCATGCAGTTGATTTCAATGTCGATTGTTTGTGCTAATTGTTGATTGTGGTGCAAAATGTGCAGGTCTGTTGTGTACAAGGAGCAGCTTAGGATGAACCAAGCTGCAACGAGCACTCTCATGGCGAGACTCGAGGCCCAGAGAGCAATGTGTGACTCATCCGAAACCGAGCTCCGGAGGAAGTACCAGCAGAAGGATGAACTGGAGAAGCAGATCAAGCCTTTCACCGATCAAGCAAGGAAGCGGTATCGTGTTGACGATGATGGATTGCTAGAGGAAAGGCACAGCTTAGAAGAAAGGCACAGTGAAAGGGTGAAGTATTTTCCAGGAATAAGACTGAGGAGCAGAAACCCTCTCAAGCAGGAGCTGAGGGTTTTCCTGGAGGAGGACCAGAGGGCTTCAGATGCATACATCTCCCTAGAGGAAGAGGAAATTGCAGGTGAAACTTCAACAATGGGAAATTTCAGGAATTCACCTTTCAAGGTGATAAACTTCCCAAGGAGGTCCATGGAAGACAACACAGTTGACACTGAGAGAGGAAGAGCATCAGTGAGGGAGAAGCTGGAGCATCTGGCGATCAAAGAACGGCAGCGCGGCAGAAGGAGAGAAAGGACCATGTCATCAAGGGGATCAAGGGCAACTAGCACTCCTGTGAGGTCAAGAGATGGCAATGGCAAGGGCAAAGCAGCCATGGTGCAATGTGAGTCTGAGACTGAAAGATCTCAGACAGTTTCAGTGCCAAGGACATCCTCAGTTCCTCCAAGTCCTCCTTACAGAGTAACTGGCATGTATGGAACACCTAGATATCCTGCAGAGAAATCGGTGCTATTGAAAAAGAATAATGTGATTCATCGGCAAGGCGTCGGTCGATCCGAAGGCGACGCAAACATGAACCACACCGGCAAAGGAACTGTGGATAAGTGGCTTCAAATGCTCATGGAGGATCAGCAGCAGCAAGAAGATCCTGCAGCAGCATATCATTCTTCTGAAGATCACAACACTGCTGATGAAATCGCTTCAGACGAGCACCAAATGCAAAGCAGAATTGATGATGAGAGCTGCAGGAATGAGATCACCGAATGCTCCGATGAGATCGTCGAGGTCGGTGGCGATGGTGCTACTGAGCAGCAGGACAGGTGCAGGAACAGCTTTGAGATCAAGGAGAGGGGAGAGGAGAAGAAGATCTGGTTCCCAAGGTCTGACAGCTCCAGGGGTTTCAGGTCTCTGCCTTCCTCACCTTCCAAGATCCTTGGAATGAGAAGGGGTGTGGAGTGCATGAGCAGGAAGCCCAAGGTGGTCGGCGACGACAATGGCAGATACGGCTATGAAGATTCAGTGTCCACAAGCAGCAGCAAGTTCCTCACCAGGTGCAAGCAAGCCATCAAGAAAGCAGTGAACAAATAAACAATTCTTTGCACCATGATGCAGCACATTTCAACCTGTTTATTCTTCAAATCTGTGTGTTTAAATTCGTGTCAAATTGCTAGTTTTGTTTTCTGTAGCTGAATAAGTTAGTACTCAAGTGAGGCATACATAGCTTTGCAGAGTTCCTTCTGCAACTAGTGAGACAGACATTTACTGTTCATGGTCACTATTATGTGATCATACTGGCGTTGTACAACTATTTGTTGATTTATTTATGAAGAGAAACTAAATTCTTAAGTCCATTTCGTCCTCGACCAAACCAGAAATCTTATATGCTTCCCTCTCTTTTTAGAACATCACAGATTTATTTATGCACTCAAGTGAGCAGATTTATCTGAATGGTTTCACCACAAACAATAGTTCAGACAGAAAGGTAACTGACTGTAATTAAAGGTAGTAAAACAGATTAACGACCCACTTAGCCATCAGCTTTGGCTTCAGAATTTCAGATCCTCTCATGACATCGACTTGCGCCATTTCGGCGTCGGCGTCGCGGCGGCGGCGCCGGCGGCGCCGCCCCTGCCCTTCTTCCCGCTCGCCGGCGTCCGCCGCTCGATGCCGCTCTCGGAGTCCTCCACCCGCGCGACGTCGGCGCTCATGCCGCCGAACCAGAACGTGCTCCACTTGAAGAACCCGCCGCCGCCACCGCTGCCGCCTCCGCCGCGCCGCCTCCTCTCCGTGCTCAGCCTGTCCACCTGAGCCTGCAGCGCGCTGCACTGGACCTGCACGTCGCGACGAAGACGAGGACGAACACCTCAAAAAGCTTTGAATCGAATCGATGAACGGCGGCGAGCGGCGGCGGAGATGGCCGTACCTGGAGGCGGGCGAAGTCCTCGCGGAGGCGGCGGAGCTCGTGGTGCTGGGCGAGCACCTCGCGCTTGGAGGGGCAGCGGGCGCCGGGGAGGTCAAACGCCGGGCTGGGCGCGCCGAAGGAGGAGGCACCGCCGCTGAGCTCGGCGAGGCGGTTGAGCTTGCCGTGCTCGGAGAAGAGCACCTGCAGCACGGAGCGCACGGGGAGGCGGTCGTTCTGGACGGCGTGCGCCGCCGCCTCCGCCGTCAGCTTCCGCGCGTCGATCAGCCGGCACAGCGACTTCCTCTCCTCCTTGCTCGTGCTCGCGTGTGCCTGCTCACCATGAAACAGCCAAAAAAAATTAGCTCTTTCTTAAAACTAGTTGGGTGGCCCGCATAATTGCGCGGCTAGCACCCAAACAAAATCATATATTTTTCAGTATGATTTCACTTAAAATTTATTAAATAGCTATCCACGTATCATCCCCATATTTCTAATTACGTAGCTTTTAAAAGTTATACCAGCTGCTACCCGTTACTTCTGTCATATCCTTTTTTATTTGCTTGCTCGGTCTACCACTATTTCTATTTATTCTTCTTGAAACCTTTAAAAATTAGATCTTATAGTTTTTTGAGTTTATTATCTCGTTGGGTTTCGTTTTTATAATTTCTGGAAGTCCCATCAAACGCTGCCATTATACTCCTTTACGGCCCATCCACTGTCTTTTCTCTTTATTGTCATTAGAATTTTACAAATCGAACATAATTATCGTTCAAGTTTATTTTTTTACTTTCTATAAGTCCCGCCAAACCGTCAGTGGCTTTGCCATTGTACTCCTTTATGGCTCACCCGGTGTCTCCCTTCTTTATTCTCATTGAGATTTTAAAATTATACATGATTATCATTGGGTTTTTTTTTTTACTTTTTAGAAGTTCCGAACCTTTAAAAATTGGACCTTGTAGTTTTTACAATTTATTGTCTTGTTGGGTTTCATTTTTTAATTATAATTTTTAGAAGTGACGTCAAATGATGCCACTATACTCCTCTACGACCCATTCGCCGCCTACTCTTTATTGTTATTGGGATTCTGAAATTCGAACATAACTATCGTTTCAATTCATTTTTTATTTTCTAGAAGTCCCGCCAACCATCGGTGGCTCTGGAACTATAATCCTATACATCATGCCCGCTGCTTCTCTTTTTTATTGTCATTGAGATTTTGAAAATCGAATATGATTATCAATGGGGTTTTTTTTTCACTTTCTAGAAGTCCGGCAACCATCTTACACGTTTGCTTCATGGCCTGCCTATCATCCCTCCTTTTAATCATTATTAAGATTCTATTTGGTGTTTTACTAATAGTTTTTATATGTCGTATCAACCGCCACCACTCTACTCTTTTATAGGCTTGTTACTTAATTTATCTCATCGTATGTTTTATATGGTCTTTTTTTTCAATAGTCTTTATTTTTATCACCAATTTTAGTTATTTATAAATTGTATTCCTAATTGAAATATTTTTTATTTTTCTTATTTTAGAATTTATTTTTTAAAAAAATTATTTAATACCATATAGCATTCTTTTAATATTTTTATTTTTTATTTTTGAATTTTAGTTGTTTCAAAATTGTATTCTTACTTGAACTCTCTTTTAGTTTTTCTAATTTTGGATATTATTTTATTTCTTTATTCTGAATTTTAATTAATCTCGTATTGGGTTATTATATGGATCCTTCTTTTAATATTGCTTATTTTTAATTCCGAATTTCAGTTAATTTTAAATTGTATTCCTACTTGAACTCTTATTTTCTTTTTGCTAATTTCGGATTTTATTTTTATTTTTATTCCGAATATTAACTAATCTCGTATTGGGTTCTTATATGTACTCTTCTCTCAATGTTCCTTATTTTTAATTCCGAATTTCAGTTAATTTTAAATTGTATTCCTACTTGAACTTTTATTTTATTTTCTAATTTCGGATTTTATTTTATTTTTATTTCGAATTTTGATTAATTTTGTATTGGGTTCTTATATGGACACATCTTTCAATATCGCTTATTTTTAATTCCGAATTTCAGCTATTTTTGAATTGTATTTCTACTTGGACTCTCCTTTTCTTTTTCTCCGATTAATGTGAGAATTTCTAGCTTCCACAGCGAACGTGGTGCCTCCTTTCAAGACTGTTTTAATAATATAATAGATAGATTATTTTTCTTTTTTCACTAATGCGCAAAATGATTACATATCAATATAATAGAAGAAGAAGAAAAGTAAAATAGAAGAAGAAGAAAAGTAAAGTTTAATTACACAACACAAGCAGCAGAAGGCTGTTGTCAGTGGACAAGGATAGAAGAACCGAAAACAAGTAACAAACAAAAATGTTACTCCTTCCGTATTTTAATGTATGACGTCGTTGTCTTTTTTATAAACGTTTGACCTTTCGTTTTATTCAAAAAATTTATGTAATTATAATTTATTTTATTGTGACTTGATTTATCATCAAATATTCTTTAAGCAAGACATAAGTATTTTTATATTTGCATAAAAATTTTGAATAAGACGAGTGGTCAAACGTTGGTCAAAAAGTCAACAGCGTTATACATTAAAATACGGAGGGAGTACTAGCTACTAAGAGGGAAAAACTCCTATCGCTAGGGAGGTTGAGGGGTTTAAAATCCTATACTCCCAAAAGGCCCCCAAAACAAGTGGCGCCAACAGCGAACCACAAACGGCCTTTTTTTCTTTTTAAAAAATATTTTTTGCACTTGAAAAATCATTTCTCCCATGATTTCACAGCACTTTTTGCTCAACAAAGTGTAAATTTATTCTAGACAAAAAATTTTGAAGAACAGAACTGAACAAAAGATGGCATCTTGATATTTGGCATAGTGCCATTGGCATGAACTTGCATGGCCTAACTGCCTAACATATGATTGGTTTTGACATTGAGAATCTTTCATTTGCAGACAGCAGCAACAATGCTGAGTTGCTGGCATTTCTGATGAACAGGGGATCTGTAAAAGCGCAGAGAACAGCAGAAACAGAATTCCACATGATTTTTGTTTGGTGTCATTTGGATCTGAAACTCTCAGCACTGTCAAGTCCTGACATGTAGAGCCATGAAATTGAAAGATGAATCTCCTGGCTCTGTTATACAGTAGTCTGGTACGATGGTTGTTAAAGACTGTTAATAAGTACCACCTGCATGACTGTTCATGCCTGCAAGATCTCTGATACTTGCATGTTTATCTGGCAATTTCAATCATCCACACGTTTTTAGAGTACTAAGGTGTGTTTAGTTACACGTCAAAATCGGAAGTTTCATTGAAATTGAAACGATGTGACGAAAAAAAGTTGAAAGTTTGTGTGTGTAGAAAAGTTCGATGTGACATATTTGGGTTCAAACTTTGAATCTAAACCAGGCCTAGGAGTATGATCTTCTCTCTTAGTACTCTTTGGACACTCGTTTGCTCGGTTGATAAAATTGAATGAAACAACTAAAAATAATTAAGTACAAATGTGGTTTTTTTTGTTTGTTGAAACGCGCAGCTACAGTAAAACTGCTTGTTAGTCACTCGCACCAGGACAAAGCACAAGTGTTGATGAGAACAGCAGGCAGCAAGCTAAGGGACAAGAAGGATTTGATATCCACAAAGCACCTATTCCCATGTGTAAATACAGGTAAACCTTTGTTCTTTAGCAGTTTGGAGCTCACGTGATCTCTTCCCTACGCTTTGTTCTTACCCTACTTCATAGAAGTACTCCGAGTTACGATTTATTTTTTTTTCAGAAAAAAAAACTACAAGTGATTTGGCTGAACAATCTTCAGATATTAGTAACTTTATAGTTTGGACACTACAGTAAACACCAACAGAACAAACACAAAGAAGGATCTTAATGGCCTTAATGAGCTATTTTAGTTTTATATATTAGTGAAGTGGGAGAAGCAACTACTGATATCAATCATTCAGTTCACAAGCTAACAAGACAAAACAAACCCAAGGGAGAAAATAACAGGTCTTATCAGTTGTCCTGATTCTCCTCCTGTTGATATACAATATTACACAAATTTTGTTTCTTCCAAAGTTCCAAGCCTATATCTAATTGGTTTATTTTGATTGTGCACCCTACACTAAACTTTATACTTATACTTGCAAAAAACCAAAAGGATGTTTAGTGAGTAGATGACACACAAGATTCTCTTCGACAGAGAAAAGTGAGCACCCGTACTACCAAACGGAGTATGTAGAATATGCTATGCTGTTAGTGCATTGTCCGATGCAATTTCAGTGGTCAAACACAAAAACAGATGCAGTAGACGCCTCACAAATTTTCAGGCTGTCTCGTGGCGATTGACCAAAGAACAAAACTCCCCATTTGGTTCAGTACATTTATATTGAACATGCATGATGCATCCAACGTTGGCACATCGGCCAACACATTTGCATGGTTGCATACTTTGCATATGCTAGCTGCTACTAGTGCAAACCCAACACACCACTAGCTACCATGTCAGCTGGAATTTAATTTCTTGTGAAAGAAAAACAAGAATTTCACCATAACAGTCAAATCAAAATATTCTATTTTGCGAGTAAAAAAATTCAAAACCTTCTTTTTACTAAATGTTGTGCATATTAGTTACATAGTTATAAAATATTCTGAATGAAATAATTCGTGTTTGCTAAAATTATGACACCATATTTTTTACGGCTACTTTCAATATGTTTCTCTCTCCTATCCCATTTTAGTTCTAGGTAGGTTATTGTTATTGTTGTTGTTGTTGTTGTTGTTGTTGTTATTATTATTATTATTATTATTATTATTATTATTATTATTATTATTATTATTATTATTATTATTATTATTATTATTATTATTATTATTATTATTATTATATTGTACGTGTACTGCAAATTTAAATTACAGTGTAGGTTTTAAAAATGTTATAATGTAAGTATATGTAATTTACAGTGTAATAAAATTTTGACAATTTTTTCTTAAATTGTAACGCCATGAATATTAAAATGTAGCTAGCTGGTCCCAAAATAATTCACAATTGTTTTGACGATATGTAGAAGATGGTGATATCAATTTTTTGAAACCGAAAAGATTGCGACATCAAATTTGTCCATAAGGTGTAAAAAAGACCTTATCGGTATATCGAGACACAATATGCAAAGCTACATTGGTAGCTTTTTTTTTTAGTAGTAAACGGAAACGTAAAATTAGTGGAGATGGAAGGAGGAGTACGTGTGGGTGACCTTGAGGTAGGTATCGACGGCGCGGTAGAGCGCGTCGTCGGCGGGGCGCGCGTGCGCGGGCACGGCGCGCGCGAGCTCCTCGAACTCGGCCGGCCGCAGCCCGGCCTCGAGCGCCGCCTCGGCGAGGTAGGCGTCGACCAGCCTCGCCACCCTCGCGGCGGCGGCGCCTCCGCCACCGCCTGCCTTGGCGGCGCCGCCCCCGCCGGCGCCGGCGTCCTTGAGGAAGCCGCGCACCAGGCGCAGCACCAGCGGCACGTCGAGCAGCGTCCCGCACGCGTACCCGTGCCCGAACGCCGGTATCATCACGGCGCCCAGCGTCGCCTGGTCCAGCCGCCGCGCCGCCCTGGACTCCAGCTCCTGCAGCAGCGCCGCGTCGGCGCCCACCATGCTCCCCGCCCGGAGCAGCTTGAGCAGGAAGTCGCACGTGATGCCGTCGTCGGCCGCTCCTCCGCCGCCGGCGGGAGCCGGCGGGTCAGGCGGGAGCGCGGCGACGAGGGACTCCAGGAGGAGCCGCTTCTTGAGCCACGTGGCGGTGGGGCTCTCCGGGGGCAGGAACCGCCCCGACGCCGACGTCGCCGGCGACGAGGACGACGACGACGCGGCCACCACGTCGGGGAGCCACTTGGCGGCGTAGTGGGACAGCACGGACGCGAGCATGTCGGGGCGCGACGCCGCCGACGAGCCCACCAGCTGCCTAGACTTGGCGGCGGCGACGGTGCGCGCGAAGTTCTCGACGTCGTTGACGCACGAGTCGTCGCAGGTGCTCGCCACCGCCGCCGCCACGAGCCACGGCTCCGAGGAGGACCGCGTGTGCTCGGCGGTGGCGGAGGTGGCGCGCGGCGACGGCGTCCTCGGGCTCTGCCCCTGCGACGACGACGACGCCTTCATGGCCGCGCCGCGCACGAGAGCTTCAGCTCGTTCTTGGCTGGCGAGCTATGCCCACGAGAGCTGCATAATATATGTCACCCGCGTATGGATGTGAAATTGTGGATGGAAACGTGCATGTACGCGTACAAATACGCAATTTTTTTTAGATGATGACAAATACGCAATGATAAACAAGAAGCTCGTGTACAGCGCTGCATGCTTCAGTATTCATTTATTTTTGCTGGGTAAAAATGAAAATTTTGTGTGGAGGGAGCGTAGCTTAACACGTTAGGTTTTGTGGTGTAACTAGCCTATATGGATGCAAGTCTTAGGCTTGATGGTATTCGCATTTACGGCAAATTATTCTTTAAGAGATAGCCAACGTAACCTATACCCCTTGACAGCAACCCGGTACTCGTATTTACGACTAGTTATTCTTTGAGTGATAGATGACATACCCTGTACCTCTCGACGACAACAGGCTCAATCTTCTGAAGATACTCATTAAAGGTAGGATGAGTGTGCGCGCATTATACGTCTGCTTGTTTTTTTTTAGGAAAAATGAAAATCTTGTGATTAATTATGCTGCGTGTACAACTAGGCAACTATCTAGTAGCTACTACTACTGTTCATTGTATGGGTGCGGAGTGTACGTGCATTATGAATGCCTACTTATTTTCCATGATAAAATGAAAATTTTGTGATTAATTATACTTTGTGTACGACTAGGCAACTGGAGTATATAGCTGCTGCTACTACTACTGTTCATTGTATGTGGATGTAGTACACTCCTGTACAATGTGTAATGCAGGGAAACTGACAAACAAATCCGTCCGCAGTGTGCCACCTGGCATCAACTAGCTAGCATTTGATTAAATCAAGGTGCTACCTAAGCAACGTAGGTATGTATACTCCTGTTCATCTATATATGGTTGTACATGGTGTCATGCATATATGTTGTATGTGTATTTACCTTGACTTTGCAAAAGCTTAATTGATAAACCAAGTGAGCGGAAATATCCTTTCGACTAAGAATAGGTGACTTTGACCATTACTACATCAGTTTCATATAATAAGGTTTTTAAATAAGTTTTTCCTAAGTCAGCTTTTTAAAGTATGATTAAATTTACAAAAAATCTAAGCATTATTTCCGACACTAAACAAATATACTATCAAAATGTATTTGATAATGAATTCAATAAAATGTAGTACTACGTTTTTATGGGACCAAAGCCCATATGGTCGAATGGACCACGAGCATCGTTGGCCATATACAGTGCATTGCATACCAACTTTACTTTTTTCTTTTTAGAACTATACCTATATACATGTGTGCGCATTATATCCGTACAAGTGCAACGCAAGTTAAGCTTGCCTATGTAGCACGAACGTTGTTAAAAGTTTCTCTAGCCATCAATAGGTTATTATTAGTCCTTTTTGCTGAGATGTACTAGTAGTAGCATCTAGGTTAGTCATTGTAATTCAGTTTATAGCTCACGTGAAGAGGTTACAAAAATTGCTGTCATGTCATGTCTTCAACGAACCCAAAGTTAGCCTCATCATTATTTCAAGTGCACATTTTTTCCTTAAATTGAGCCCAGGTTTAGTTCGTGTGCCAATTTTTTTAAAATATACAGACACACATTTAAAGTATTAAACGTAGACTAATAATAAAACAAATTACAAAGACTGCCTGTAAACCGCGAGACAAATTTGTTAAGCCTAATTAATCTATCATTAACAAATATTTACTGTAGCACTACATTGTTAAATAATAGCGTAATTAGACCCAAAAGATTCGTCTTACAATTTACATGCAAACTATGCAATTGGTTTTTCTTTTTATCCACATTTAATGCTCCATATATGTGTCTAAATATTTGATGTGACGGAATTTTCGAAAGTTTGAAGGAAACTAAACACTGCCCGAGACTCTTACCATTTTTCATGGATATAAATATGAGTACAACATCATATCCTCTTCCTTTGCACTCGATCTCGATCAATAGAATGAATAGGCACGTTTTTCAAGCTCCTAAACATACTTTTTCTAGAAGCATATATTTTCAATTTTATTAGTATATTTAATTCATTTATATGTATAAAAAAGGACGGAAAACGTGACGATGATGACATGATTCAAATTTCAAAAAATATTGATGGCACCCAATCGATATCATGAACAGTGGTGATATTTTTTAATTAGGTAAAGTTGTAATGACATGGATTCAATTATCGCAAGAAACAAACGCTGGCTTTTATTCTAAAGATGTGAAGATACAATCCGAAGCACCATATTACCATGTTTTCTAAGAAAATAAGCAAGGGCTCTACCTGAATTAGACGAAGATGGAAAAAGGGATGAAAACAACCAACTTTGCCTGCAAAACGGCAAAGAGATTAACAAAGAGAAAAAAAAACAGAAGACCTTTGTTCTTTTATGAGAACTCAAAACAGAATGCAATTAATATCCGTGTACCATATATTGTTTACATTCCAGAGCAATTAACGAGGACTCCAAACAAACATGGCGTAAAGGTGACAAACAAAATTCTCTCTATTATCTGAAAAGAAAAATCTCTCTGCACCTCCGGGTCCTATTCGTGCGTATACGTACAATAATACATGTGCGTACATATGTACGGTGACATCGACGTTGCTAGATACAACAAAAATCCTTCATTATACCTGTACATCTGTACATGTACGTATACCCGTCGTATACTAGTACAAATTGAATAATAACCGTATAATAATAAAAATATTTTTCATTATTTTACCTGATGCTTTACCGTGCCTTTGGCTTCAGAAAAAAAAAGAAAAAAAAACACCGAGCGACTAAGAGAAGGCGAAGCACTCGCCGCCGGCCCGCTGTCTCGCCGCGGAAATTTCGTCTTCCCCGGGATTCCGCGGGGAGGCGGCGCGGTAACCGCCGGCGGTTATTCCGTCAATAGAATGGCGGGGACCGCGTGGGGGAGGCCTGAGGAGAGGAGGTGAGGCGGATGGTCCGCGCCCTGTCACGTGCCCGCAGCCTGCTCGACGGAATTCCCCACCGGCGGGGGCGTGCTGCGAGTTCGTCCGTGTCCGGCCATGGCGCGGAGGAGGCTGTTGCGGGATACGTCCGCATGCTGGCTGGCGGGGCCAGGCCCGACGCGTACACGTTCCCGTCCTTGCTCAAGGCGGCGGCGGCGGCGCGGGGCGCGGCCGTGGCGGCGGCATCAGTTGGCGGTGCCATCCACGCGCACGTGGTTAAGTTCGGGATGGAGTCGAACGCTCACGCGGCGAGCTCCCTGATCGTCATGTACGCGGCCAGGGGAGACGGCGCCGCGGCGCGCGCGGTGCTGGAGGCGGCGTGCCTCGCCACGGGAGGGGGAGCGCCGGTCATGTGGAACGCGCTCATCTCTGGCCATAACAGGAGCGGGCGGTTCGAGCTGTCCTGCTGCTCCTTCGTGGACATGGTCAGAGCCAGCGCCATGGCCACCGCGGTCACCTACGTCTCGGTGCTCTCGGCTTGCGGGAAAGGGAAGGACCTGCTGCTGGGGATGCAGGTGCACAAGCGCGTCCTCGAGAGCGGGGTGTTGCCTGATCAGAGGGTGGAGAACGCTCTGGTTGATATGTACGCCGAGTGCGGCGACATGGACGCGGCCTGGGTGTTGTTCGAGGGCATGCAGATGAGGAGCATGGCGTCCTGGACGTCGGTAATTTCTGGCCTTGTGAGGTCAGGCCAGGTTGATCGTGCCAGGGACCTGTTTGATCATATGCCTGAAAGAGACACCATCGCATGGACCGCGATGATCGATGGCTATGTACAGGTTGGCAGGTTCAGGGACGCATTGGAGACATTCCGTTACATGCAGATTTGCAAGGTGAGAGCAGATGAGTTCACCATGGTCAGTGTGGTCACTGCCTGTGCCCAGCTAGGTGCTCTGGAGACAGGGGAATGGGCAAGGATTTACATGGGAAGACTTGGGATCAAGATGGATGTTTTTGTCGGGAATGCACTCATAGACATGTACTCAAAGTGTGGGAGCATTGAGCGCGCATTGGATGTATTCAAAGATATGCACAACAGAGATAAGTTTACCTGGACTGCCATTATACTTGGTCTCGCAGTGAATGGCCGTGGGGAGGAGGCTATTGACATGTTCTATAGAATGCTCAGGGCTTTACAAACTCCAGATGAGGTGACCTTCGTTGGTGTTCTCACTGCCTGCACTCATGCTGGCTTGGTTGACAAAGGCCGAGAGTTCTTCCTCAGCATGACAGAGGCATATAATATTTCCCCTACTGTGGTGCATTACGGATGCTTAATCGATGTCTTAGGCCGAGCTGGGAAATTAAAGGAAGCATTGGATACAATAGACAAAATGCCCATGAAGCCCAACTCCACTATTTGGGGAACCCTGCTGGCATCCTGTAGGGTTTATGGTAATTCAGAAATAGGTGAATTGGCAGCGGAGCGTCTCCTTGAGTTGGATCCAGATAACAGCACAGCGTACATCTTGTTGTCAAACATGTATGCAAAATCTAATAGATGGAAAGATGTCCGACGGATTAGGCAGATAATAATGGAGAAAGGAATCAAGAAAGAACCTGGTTGCAGTATGATTGAAATGAATGGCATAATTCACGAATTTGTAGCCGCTGATAGGTCTCATCCTATGAATAAAGAAATCTACTCAAAGTTGGAAAATGTGCTAACTGATTTGAGGAATGCTGGATATGTGCCTGATGTAACTGAGGTCCTTGTTGAAGTCACGGAAGAGGAAAAGCAGAAGGTTCTTTACTGGCACAGTGAGAAGTTGGCAGTCACTTTTGCTTTACTCACTTCAGAATCTAATGTTATCATAAGAATTGTGAAAAACTTGAGGATGTGTTTGGACTGCCACAACGCAATAAAATTGATATCGAAATTGTATGGAAGAGAGGTCATTGTGAGGGATAGGACACGCTTCCATCATTTTAGACATGGATCCTGTTCATGCAAAGACTATTGGTAAGTGGTAGCACATTAATACATTATATATGAATCATACGGACAACTGAACATCTGTAAGCAAGTGAAAACCCAAATGACCAACAAGCATTTCAGTTGAAATGTGGCAGTGACTGCAAATTTTTAGTCCAGGGAATGAAGTTAATAATGAGAGAATATTCTTAATCCAGCTTAGCCTATACATGTTGTGCTCTCCTTAAGGCACTATAATATCTTGGTGTAAACCTCTCTGTCGCTGATGGTTGTACTGGCAAAGTTCTTATTGAAAGGAAGGTAACCTTACATGTTCTCTTTTATGTCATGCTGAAATCTGTTTTCCTTTTTCTGGTTAGAGAGTATTAAGTTTTTCCTGATTTCTCAATAAGTTGTTCCTTAATTTAGACTATTCTGTTAAGGAGGTTTTCTCATTCAGATTCTTATGAGCTAAAAATCGAAATATGATATGTATGGAATTTATTTATTTTTAAAACAAATCCTTTTACTAACATGCTGTACATGATTCACTATGCGACTTGCCAAGATATCTTACACTTGGAGCTTTTCCAGCTTTGCAGAGATTTTCATGTAAGAATTTCTTGCAGTAATGTTAAATTTATCTTGTGGTCTGGAGCTAATCTGGTGCGCCGTTATGCTATTAAGCAAAGGAGGATGTCTGATGGAGCCTTACTGTTTCATTCATAGAAAAACCAGGTATGCTTTATTTTCTCCAGTCTGCAGCTTTCATATATTTGATTCCATTTGCTAGGCTGCTATTTGAAATTGTAATGACCCAAAACATGCATTTGACTTGCTTGGTAAAGCTTTAAAGAACTTAAAAACAGTCTATTTCTGTTTATCTGCTTTAACATATGGAGGTTTGTAAGGGATGCATGATCTTATGAAGCAGCCACAGTTGCTAGATAATATACAATATTTTCAGAAAAGTTAAAGAAGTATATAATTGGCAAAGTATTGTTTTCATAAATTTACACCAGTCCTCTATGCTCGTAAGATGTACCAGTCGTACACCCAAATTACTTGGAGATTAGACTTTGAGAGCATTTTGGCCTAGGGTGTTGCACAAACGCTATTTTATTTAATTTTTACTCCTTCTCTAAAATGTATCAACTCTGCTGAGAAACTGAGCAACTGATGCAATTTAGACCAGGTTTATTTTAAACCATAGAATCATACCACACAACATACTGGTCATTTGTAAAACACAATCCTTTATAGTTAGAGGGATGAAATTCAGGCCAAATCCATAGTTGAATAACCAAATGTGGACATCTTCCATACTTTATGAAGATATAAGTATGATAGGTCCTCCACTTCATGCTCATCATGATTAAAAAAAATGCTTATTCCCATCTGTATCAACCAGATGCATTTTGCTTGTTTCCCATTTCTTGAATCAATAGGCTTATGTTATCATAGGAAGAACCTCCCTCTTCCAAAGCCCTCCTTGCCTTTACACCCAAGTCTTTTGCTCTCATCCTCATCTCCTGTGCAGCTTCTCCATCATTCATCAATGTGGACACTGCTGTCTCCACAGCATTCCTTGTCACCCTAACTTCTTTATGTTCACTTCCCCATTGTGCCACTCCTTTCACTCCAATCTCCAGCCCAATTTTCAGCAGATTCACCACAAATTTCTCATTCAAAAACTGCTCTGCGAAATGTGGCCATGTGATCATGGGCACGCCCGCGCAAATGCCCTCTATTGTTGAGTTCCACCCACAGTGTGTCATGAACCCTCCAATGGCCTGGTGCCATAGGATCATCACCTGTGGTGCCCAGCCCCTTATTATCATGCCTCTGTCTTTAACGCGTTCCTCGAACCCATCTGCAAGCCATTCCTCAACTTCTGGAAACTTATTTCCTGCTTTGATCACCCAGATGAAAGGCTCCTTGGAAGCTTCAAGCCCCAGTCCCAGCTCAACAAGCTGCTGAGGTGCGGTGCTGGCGAGGCTGCCAAAGCTGACAAAGATCACTGAACCAGGCTTCTTTGAATCAAGCCATTGCAAGCACTTTGCCTCATCCACTGATGCCTTGTTTCCTCTAGCAGCCATCATGTTGCTGTCTCTGTCACAGAGGCACATTGGGCCGATTGTCCAGACCTTCTTACCTGTTATCTGTTCAAAGGACTCGATGTACAGAGTCTCCAGCTCCTGGAAGCTGTTCATTACATTGCCATCGCTTTGCAGCTCCTCCTCATACATCTTATCACGAATTTGTTCCATACCTGGAACACACAAGCTTCCAGGGCATCTAGCCTTTGGCAACTCAAGCAGCATAGGGAACCCTGAGAAAGTGACGATCTCCTCATCTGCGACATTGTCCAACAGTTTGTCGCGGAAAATGATATACCTGCAAGGTAGTATCGTACTTCAGTTACATCTAACTGGTACTTCTTATGCTACCTGAAAATTCTCTCCGGTTCAAGTGCATGCTCTTCATATTGAGAATACTTTATTGACACAAGATTAACTCATTCGAAAGCTAGTTGCCTCACAAAACTTGCTTTTTCTATGATTTTTACCTGGCAAGGGAGGCGAAGGTACAGAAGCCATCAAATGTTAGCCTTGGGATACCGAGCTCCCTTGCAATTTCACCGGTCCACCACTGCACCATGTCAGATATGATGCAGCTTGGAGGTGGGCATAGCTGACGGAGCCTCGCCGTGAGCGGCTCCCGGAGCGCTCCGCAGGCCTCCATGAAGTTTCGGCTGAGATCCCTGGACTGGATCATATCCAGGTTTTCGCACCCGTCCGGCAACCCAAACTCGGTGGCCGGGAAGGGGAGCTTCACCAGCTGCACTGCCAGGCCAGCCGCCTCCACAGCGGTGACGAATCCTGCCATCCTGGCGGCGTTCACCGGAGTGGTGACAAAGCTGACCTGCGCGCCATGCTCGGCCAGCAGGCGGGCCATGCCGGTCATGGGGATCATGTGTCCCTGCGCCATCATCGGGACCAGCACGAAGTGCGCCTTCATCGTGGTGGATTTGCGCTGCTGGTCGACGGCGTGGCCGGCGGAGGACATGGCTGTGGTTGTATCTAGTCAAGCGGAGGTATGCAATAACTCTGGAGAAGTCGTATGCTGTTTGAGTTGATGACTGCAAGCAGTCTGAGGGCAAGTTTTATATTGGAGGTGACTATCGCATCTAATTTTATACATAACATAGATAATTAAATTAAGAGGTGATATGTATAATAGGTCATCTCTACCACACAATCCCTAATATTTCTAACACTCTCACATGTTTATTAAAGTTTGTGTAGGGGCTGCCCCTTGCATGAGAGGTGACTATTTCTCTCTCATCCTTCTTCTCTCCTCCACCTCACAATTTAGTCCTATGTGACATCTTGGGGCTTGTGCTTGGATGCTCATAGTACTTGCTTTGAGGTGCTACGGAGTAGTGCCTGATGCTTCGGATCTCGGAGTCGGAGGAAAGTGGAATGTTGCCGATTAATCAAATAATTGCAGCTTCTTTCAAAAAAAGAATTAAATAATTGCAGAGCAGCTTGTCCTCCTATCAAATCAGCCAGTTTGAGCTCATGCTGAAAAGGATAACAGCATCGCTGAACTTTGGCAACTTTGGTGTGCATGTTATAGTTATGGACTCATAGCCAAAGTCCTCGAGTTTATTCCATTCTTTGAGCCGTCCGGACAACGCGGTTGGTCAGGTTAACCACGGTTGCTATACATACTCATACTCCCTGTCCTCTGCAGTCTCACTATTCAGTATTTTTTTTCTTTCGAAGTCTACGGCATAACTTGACCACTATTCCTAATTTTTATCTTCATATATTCAGAAGTAACTAGGAAACTTGGGCAAGAGTGTCAGAAACAGAAAGTGATATAATTTAATAATCCAGACTGTAAACAATCATGCCACAAACGAGCCTCATACAATAATACTGATCATTTGTAAAATACTCCCTCTTTGCATCTGCAGGGATCCTGGAAATCCCCTCCACTACAGGAGCTGGTGGACTGCCAGGCTGCAAATGTAAGCCATTTTATGCTTCACGATTCTTTCTCAATATCAAGTCATTTTAGAATACAGAAGTTTTTACTATTCTTCCAGATTTTCCATACTAAATAAATGTTATCCTTCTAATAAATAAATCATATTTATGCACAAGTCTTTACACGGCTTGTATTTGGAATTGAAGGGAGCACAATTCTTAGGGATGAAAATCCGGGCAAGACCATAGTTAAAGGGCCAAATATGGACTCCTCCCATCCTTACAAGTATATAGGTACGATAGTATCCTCCAATTCATTCTTTCAGATCTAGAATTTTAATAAAAAAAGCTTATTCCCATATATATGTATCAACCAGATGCATTTTGCTCGTTTCCCATTTCTTGAATCAATAACCTTATGTTGTTATATGAAGAACCTCCCTCTTCCAAAGCCCTCCTTGCCTTTATGCCAAAATCTTTTGCTCTCATTCTCATCCCCTGTGCAGCCTCCCCCTCATTCATCAATGTGGACACTGCTGTCTCCACAGAATTCCTTGTCACCTGAGCCTCTTTTTGTTCACTTCCCCACTGTGTCACTCCTTTCACTCCAACCTCCATCCCAATTT